>NC_026008.2:15244044-15441593 GCF_000442705.2 Elaeis guineensis | reverse complement strand
TATTTTGTTAGAGAGACGTATACCATGACTTGTAGGCAGGTAACCTCTCTTACTTGCCTCCATATTAAATCTCTTTATATGAGATCTATGTATCATGACTGGGATAAGCCTAACATCCTTTTAGATCTATCTCTATAGATCTTTATACCCAGTATATTGGATGCTTCACCCAAGTCTTTCATGAAAAATATATTTGATAGCCAAGTCTTGACCGATTGCATCATTGAAATATTATTCCCAATGAGCAGTATGTCATTGACATACAGAACCAAGAAGACAGCAGCACTCCTACTTATCTTCTTATACACACATAGTTCATCCTTATTTTGATAAAGTCAAACTCTTTGACTGTCATATCAAATCGGATGTTCTAACTCCTCAGAACCTGCTTCAATCCATAGATGCATCTCATTAGCTTGCATACTTGATTTACCCTCCCACTTGAGATAAATCCTCTACATAAGTCATATAGACTTCTTCCTCTAGATTACCATTGAGGAATGCAGTCTTGACATCCATCTGTCAGATCTCATAATCGTAGTATGTTGCTATAGCAAGCAAAATCTAGATGGACTTGAGCATAGCCACTGGTGAGAAGGTTTCATCATAGTCAATTTTTTAGCTTTGACTAAAATCCTTCACCACCAACTTAACTTTGTAGGTTTTTACTTAGCCATCTACTCCGATCTTCTTCTTGAAGATCCACTTGCACCCTATTGGGGTCACACCCTCAAGCGCATCAACCAAGATCCATACTTGGTTGATATATATAAAGTCTATCTCAGATTTCATAGCTTTCAGCCATTTGTCTGAGTCTCTACTCATGACAGCTTTCGAATAGGTCAGTGGATCATCGTCCTGAATGATGTTGATCATATTGTCATCAAATCTCAGAGGTGCATGATACACTCTATCTGACCTTTAGAGAGGAGGTGTGTATTGTGGATGTACCACATCTTTAGTTACTTCTGATTGAGGATCTTCTTGTGGTTCAATCACAGGTATTTCTGGATCGATTTGTAGATCCTAAACTTTCATAAATTCAATATTCCTCCCACTGCCTCCTTCTTGGATGAGTTTATTTTCCAAGAAAGTGACGTGCCTACTAACAAACACCTTTTGTTCAGTAGGATGGTAGAAGTAGTATCCATTAGTTTCCTTAGGATACTCTACAAACCTACACTTGTTGATCAAGCACTAAGCTTATGTCTAAAAGATTTTTGACATAAGTAGGACAGCCCCAAGTTTTAAGATGTTTAAGATTAGGCTTCTTTTCTTTTCATATCTCATATAGTGTGCTTGCAACAGACTTTGAAGGCACCCGATTTAATGTGTATGTGGCAGTCTCTAGAACTTATCCTCAGAAAGATATTGGGAGATCAGTGAAGCATTTTATGGACTGCACCATATCCATCAAAGTGCGATTCCTCCGTTCTGCTACATCATTTAACTGGAGTGTATAAGGAGGGATCCATTTAGAGAGAATTTCTTTACTTTTAAGATGATCAAGAAATTCATTGGATAAGTATTCTCTTCCTTGATCAAATCGAAGAACCTTGATACTTTTTTTAGTTTGTTTCTCAACCATACATTGATACTCCATGAACTTATCAAAGGATTCAAATTTATATTCTATAAGATACACATATCCGAACCTTGATAAATCTTTCATAAAAATGATAAAATCAGAGTATCCTCCTCTGACCTGAGTTGTCATTGATCCACATACATCTGTATGTACTAGGGCTAACAACTCATTCGTCCTCTCTCCATATCCAGAAAATGGTGTCTTGGTCATCTTACCCACGAGACAAGTTTTATAAATTCCCAATGATTCAAAATCATATGGGTATATAACTTGTTAATTCTTGACTCGCTAATATGACCAAGACGATAATGCCAGAGATATGTGACATTCATATCTTTTCTCTTTCTTTTCATATTTCTTTCAATATGAAAAAATATTTTCATTGAGTGCACGAATTAAAGATTGTTATCAATATAACTACTGCCATAATATTCATTAAAAAAAAATGGAGCATCCATTTTTCATTAGCCTTATTTCATAACCTTGTTTTAACAACAAAGGTATAGAAATAATGTTTCTAATGACCTTTGGTATATAATAACAGTCTTTTAATTCAAAAATTTTGTCTGAAGATAAATTAAGCATATAGGTTTTCACAGCTTCTGCACTAATGGACTCTCCATTTGCACTATAAAGCTCGAGGTCACCTCTTTTCAGACCTTTGATATTCTATAGTCACTGTAATGAATTATAAATATGCAATCTACAGGTGGTATCTAATATCCAAATATCAGAGTCTAAACCACTAAATAAAAAAAAAAATAAGTTTGTATCATATACACACCTTTTGGTGCTATACTTGCATCCTGCTTTAAACTTGTAAGATTTTGCAATTATACTCTCAATATCCAAACTTGCCATAAAATAAACAGCTAATATCCATATGGACATCTTTTATCTTCTCATTATTACTGACCATTTCAAGATCAAAAACATCCCGAACATCAAAGTTCTTCTCCGATACGAACCTTATTTGCAAGTTCCTCAACCCATTCACATAGTTGAGATCGGTCAACAAAGTTTTATCTATGGTATCAGGCAGTGAAAATAAAGAAGCCATAATGTAGACTTAAATCTAGATAAATAAAAAATAATGGTATAAGCAAACCACGCATATTTGATATGCATAACTAGATAAGGACTTTTAAACTAGTTATATCTTCCACTATTTTATCGGATACCATAGCCCTCTCCTATGATAAACGAGAAACTCTAATCTGGTTTCTTATTGGGGTTGAGACCCTAATCTCTCAGTGAAGCCTTGTGGATATCATAACAAATCTCAATGAGTTCAAAGATAGAAAAATCTATCCAATTGCTTCTTATGCAACTCTCAACATAACCTACCTCTAAAAAATATTCATAGCCTTATGGATATCACAACAAACTATAGTATTTTTTAGTTAAATCAGACCCTTCATTTTCATACAGCCATATCTAAAAAATGATACCCTTGTGGATATCACAACAAAGCAATATATCCAAATATATCATAAAGCATATAATATGCACCAAGACAAATCCACATCAATCTCCATAGCAAGCCTTACAGATATTACAACAAACCTACTATGATTTTTGATAGGATATTGACTAGGCATGAAGGAAGGCATATGTAGTATTCAAAATACTGAGCTACCTTCGTTTAAGATTCGAACTAATTCAATTGGCCAGAAAAGTGTTAAGATTGGTGGGGGTCCCTCCGTTGCTTTTCTTAGACATCAATAAAATTGGCTAGGCCAGCAATGGAACCAATTAAATAACCACCGTACTTGAAACACTCCTTAGACACCAATTGATTAATCGATTCAAGAAATAGGTCAACTACTGGTTCATAATACTACGACTTAATATAATTTTTATGAGGGCTTTAATGGTCTCAAGCACATCCTAATTCAATCAATCACAATGATGCACTATTATAGTTGAATCTTTATAATCATAACAACTAATCATGGCATCTATTCATATCTCAAAGATATGAAATCATAATCATACAATATGATTATAACTAAGCATCTCAAGCATATCACATATGCATGAAGTTCTAATAACATGCATGAATACAAAATACTCTTTTCACAGTTCTTCTTCTTGGGACATCACAGTGACACCCCTACACGTCATAAGAGTACCCTATTGAATAGGAAGAGAGGGTCTTTAAATCCTACTTGCTCTTATGATCGGATGGTCTAGTGATGAACGTCAATTAGAGTACTAAGCTACTAAGAAAGATTCTATATATACATCATGCATTTTATATTTGAAAGATATCTCTAAGACATGCGAGAGTTTGGATGTTCAATCGGATTTAATCCTTAACCTGACTTGAACCAAACCAAAAATCTATGCTTGATCACAATCAAAATAATAATTTAACCTTTGATTATATAAATCAACGTAGGCTCTGATACCACTGTTGGGTTCTAATGACGCAGCGAAAGGGTTAGGTGTTTAAATTTTTCATTCAAAACATCCGATACACCAAAAATCCCAATGCCCAGAAATCCTTGACTATAATAATCAAAGTATAATAAATATAAATTAGGATAAAAAGAATATCTGTAGTGCTAATCCCAATTTTCATAAGATATCCAAGTGTCTGCCCTCCAATAGTGATCCACATAGAAACTAAACCATGGACAGCACTCCTTCTTCACCTTGCTTCAAGAGTTTTAACCACTAGAACTCGACTAGCCTCATACCGATCAGATTTCTCCAAGAAACTGACTCTACCCTCTCAGAACCTCCTTTGAATTTCTGATTCTCCTTCTTTAGGACCCTCACAACCCTCGTTAGGACTAGATAAGGCTTTGTCTTAAATCCCAAAGCCTTGTCCTAAAACTAAGATAGGTTGTAAGAAAAAAAAGGAGAGCAACAGAGACAAAATTGAAAATTCTTTCTGAATGCATCAGACACCTAGTGTCCTAACTAATTTATAGCCACTAGAGGGATGCCAAATGAGAGGGATGCACCTCATCCAAGAGGCCTACCTGATCTGATTATTAGAGATAAGAGTTCCTTCAAACAGAAGGACTCTTATCAATGATACATTGATCAGCATCTTGCTCTGCGCGCATGATCAGAGGAGATGTTTTCACATCCCTTCTCAAATCAAAAAATCCTCAAAAATCTATGTGGATAGAGGATTCAATTCTAATTCCAAAACATATAATTAGTAAATAAAAAATCCTACAAAATGATATGTTCTCACATCCTTTCATGCAAAGTCTGATCACCCCATGCACAGGCACGAGGAGAAACTTATGGCATCCGTTTGGCATTTAGATAAGTCTGAAAAAATTCTATAAAAATCACTAAAAATAGCTTATCAAATGTGGAACATTATATCACCAAAAATTATTTCATTTTGAAAGCATTTGATGAGAATAAGGACTCTCCAAATCTCAAAGAGATGCGATGCTTTCGCATGCACGTGCGAGACTTCCTTCCTTTTTCTAATTTTTCTCCACTCCAAAAATTTCAAAAAAAATATATCTCATGCTTTATGATGTGCACCAGAGGATGGAGGGTGTTATGGGCTATCACACATATCTTAATCCCATGCCAAAAGGACTCTTTCCTTCTACCCACGCTAATACTTGTACGCAGAACCTATTTTGCGTCAAGAGTCCTTCACAACTTGGACTCTTCATAATTGAAGTTAAAATGGGATGTGGCACTCCAATTTAGATTGCTTCTAGGTGGCATAACCTGACCCAAATATTCACTAAATTGGGCTAGCTAATTAGCAAGGGATGAGACCAAATTGATCTCCAAAGGAGCAAGGGTTTCACATGTGCTAGCATGCTTATCAAAGCCCTGATTGAATCCAAAATTCCAATCAACTTTTTTTAGAAGGGTACTTGGCCAATTTTTGTATGTGTATGACCCATTGGGTTCCACATCTAGTTGACAGTAAGTCTGGGTGCATGTTGACCAAATTTGATTAGATTTAAATCTAATTGATTTTGGTCCAATTGAGCTAACCAGTGTTCAACAATTAGAATCCTTTCTAATTGGCAATCGAATTAAACTCTTTAATTCGATAAAAAGTTTACAAATCAAGATTGACATCTAGCAATATATCATGACTACCTAAAAGATGTAGAATTTGATGAAAATATCAAATATACCCTTCAGTGATAAGTTACCGTGCAATTCAATCCTTCGATCATCCTTGCACCCTGAATATGTTCATGAGTATGGAATCATGTCAAACTCAAACACATATTCATATCGATTCTCAATTAACTAATGATGACTCTGATAAAAAAGTATTAGAAACTCTTTCTAATCTCCTTCCTACTTTTGGCCAAAAGACTTTTCTCAAGTCATCTAGGATTGAGAATACACAGGATGCGATCTCCTCTTACTAAGAGTGATCGATTCCATGTTGACCAACTCACAACCTCCATATACACTCCACCATATCCAGAACACCCTGTACATGTCTTAATGCCATGCCTAGAAATGAATCAAAATATGAGTTCATGTGCACAAGATTCTATGGTGGTCTCAGGTCTAAAGATCACTTACACAACTCCCACTTAGAGAACCATCTTTGACATGCAAGTAAGACTTCCATAAGATGTTCTCTTTCATTGAGTCAATTCAGTGGACTCATTTCTCAAATGAGCACCCACATCTTTGTATTAGTATCCCACACAAGTGGCTAGTGAGATTTGCCACCCTCTCCATCGAGCATACATAGGATGTGCCAGTCTATCCAGAATATTGATCCCCGACTCAACGCTCCTACGATCAAAAATGTTTAAGATTAGAGTTTTAGGATTTTAGGTATTACTAGCATGACCTATTCATGTCTCCTAAAATTATTGTCCTAATTTTTGAGGTTCATCATAATCTTAAACATAATAAAATACAGCTAATATGATCAATCAATGCCTCAAATAATAAATATCATTTCATGAGTTAAAAAATTAAAAAGAAAAGTCCCATTGCAACACACTTGCGATTGGCTTATAGGGCACTCTTCTTTCAGTGCTAACCAAGAGTTGTCTCTACTTTATATATGAGATACAAATATGAAATTTTTGATCGGTTCAAAGAATTCAGATGTAAGTAGAGAAATAAATTAAAAAATTTCTGAAGGTACTTCGATCAGATCAAGGATGCAATATCATTGAAAAGAATTTCTCGATTATCTCATAAAATAGAATTATTTCATATTGGACCTCTCTTAGTAAATCTCAACTCAATGAGATAAGAAGAGTCATGGGACTATATGAGATATGATCTGATCCATAATAAAATTCACTGATTTATTTATATTTCTTTAGGGACATACATTATTTCTATGAAATTGGGTTCTCTCTAAACCTGTTTCTACCATATCATATAAGATATGATATGGTGAGAACTGAATCTTGATTATTTTGAGATTCAAGGATGTCCAATCTGTGTCTAGGACAGCAGGTGGATATGTTAGAGGATAAGTCTATAAAGCTCATTCTAAAAGAGTTTGGGATATTACTTTCCGATGGGATTACAATATGATTGTGACTCAATGCTATCTTCTTGAAAAACTATTTAACCAAGATGAAGCAGTGGGAGGAAAGTTAAGCTCTAAGAGTGTCTCTAAAGAATAGGGAGACTTGCAACCTTAAGAACATATTAATCATGAGCTAGTAGATGTATATTCCTCCTCTACTTCATACACATAGTAGGATCTCTAATCCTCTCGAAAGGTACTCGAGTATGCTTAGCAGAGGATGTAGAGTAAGTCGTTTCTCATGGAAGATGGAGAGCATAGAGATGATCCCAAAACCTACAATGAGGCAATGTATGACATCGACTCCGAGAAAGGGATGTAAAATAGATTTCCTGAGTAGAGATCTTTTGAAGATTTTTATGTGCAATAGCCTATGGATTGCACTTCTTGTAATAGGAGATCACAAAATCTATAAAAATCTTGAAGTTGGAATAGTCAAATTGTTTGACCAGATATGAGGAATTATGGGTTTAAAAAGGATCAGTGGAAGTATCCAAAACTGACGTCGGTCAAAATATGGTTGAATATAGATTTTTCCTTAAAAGACATAAAGCGAGTATCCTAAAGATCTATAGTGATAGATGCAATTGGATGCTTGTGTTTTCATAGATAAAGTATAGAGATCGGATGCTGAAAGCGTTCAGCATAGAAATCTCGGAGAGAGATCTGCTATCCTCTCAGGCATAGTCGTATGCATAAAGTACTTGAACTGATTATACCATGATTATCACAAGTAGATATCAACTGTATCCAGACTGAGAGAGCTGGATTGCTGTGAAAATGACCTTGGGCTCTTGAGAAGAACTAAGGATATGTTCTTAATTTGGAGAAGGATCAAAGCTAGGAGTTGGAGGATACACTAATTCAGATTTTATGTCTGATGTTGATGGTAGAATGTCTACATCATGGGAGTGTTCCTATGTCGATATTTTGGAAGAGTTCTAAATAATCGATCAATGAAAGCTAAGTACACTGTAGATGTGTAGGATGTATTCTGATTGTAATGTTAGTTACAGAATTCATTGTCATACTATCAGATGTTGTGACACTATACTGCAAAGATAATGGTACTATAGCCTTTGCTAAGGAGCCTAGGTCTCACCAGATATCAAGCACATAGAGCAGCAGAACACGCGACTATCTCGAGTAAAAATATATAGAGGTGTAGAGAGCAATCTCCACATGTGATGTGGATGATCCACTGGTAAGTCACTTGGCTAGCCTAAGACTATAGCCTGTCTTATGAAGACAGGGCTTGGTACATGGCAGATTGATTTTAGTGCAAGTGGGAGATTGTTGGATGTATGCCCTAGAAGCCAATCTTGGCTAACACATTTTATATTTCTAAGATATAATTTTATACTTATTAGGCAGTTATATTACCATTCATGTCTATGTATCCATGAATCATCCAAAGGATTAATAAGATGATGATACATATTCTCAGAGGGTTGAGAATTTGAGGCATATATCATTGATGGTTGATTCCTAAATTGCTCCTGGTCATAGGATCATCATGGGGATAGGATTGATCCGGATAGACTAGTGCATGGATCACTTTCTTCGGATAAATGGGTCTCAAGTCTGCAGTGTAGAGACACTGGAGCGAGAGTGCAGATGGTTGTTAGAGAATAACTTGCACTGAGTGTGACCAACACGAGAAGTCACATGGATGTCTACTCACTCGTTAGTGACTTTCTCGATACTGTAGTTGTATGACTGGTCTTTTAACTTGAGATAACACCAGTGCTCATAGTGAGGCTGCTGGAGTTTGACTGACACATTAGCATAGGTCTCAAGGAGCTCTTATAGTGGATGTTGGCGACAGTTGGTCCACTGTAAAAGTGGGGTGTGCATCAAGATGGGATTTATCGACCTTAGCAGAAGAGAATAGTCCTATAAGATTTAAGAGGCTGAGTCCTTAAGTTTATGACCATAGTAGTGTGATTGATGAAAAAGAGTTTTCATAGAATCACATATACACTTAAGCTGATTGAATCTATCATATGACCGATGTTGAGGTTTGACGATTTATCCATGACCTGCCATCTAGTTGAGACTCATGATAGAAGGACTGAATCATATGTTAACTACACCTAGAAGTTTATTTCAGTTCTACTGGGTTATTATTACATACTGCTAGGTGTCACTAGTGAATTGTGAGAGCTCACTAGGGTTGCTCTGGATCGATAATCATTGTTGAGTTAGAGTGAAATTATTCCGACCTATTGAAAAGAGTTTTAATGATACGATGATAGAGATATTGTATGTCTCACTACCAAATAGAATTGAACCTATGAGGCTACACAACAAAGGGATTAGATCTGAAATAAGTAATTGAGCTTATGAAATGTCAATTGGGTTTAGAGAAACCCATTGGGTTCATGGTAACCTTGCTAACACATAGTTGGACCCAATTCCTCTTTCCATTAGGATTACTTATTTGATAAGTTAATTCTAACTTAATTACCTGCTAATAACCTACATGAATAAGATTCATGAGACTTCAATTATTGGGTGTCTAAGGTTATGGATCACATAAATAAGGGTGCAAATCCCTTATGAATCTCCTTGATAGTTATTATGGGGCGCCACCTTGATTTGATCAATTTGGACGTGTCCATTGATTAGAGAGCCTTTTATTTTCATATAGGGCATCTCTTGGGTGTATTTTGGGGTGTCTAATTATGGGTGCAAGGGCTTCAATTGTTGGCGTCTAATGGGCTTCCTAATGTAAGTTGGATTACTTAAGTTAATAGAAATCCTAATGCAAGTAGGACTTGCATTATGAGATTGAATAAGATTCAATCCTTATGTCTATTTAAAAGGACCTCCCCTAAGATTCTTAAAGCATCAAAACTAGCAGTCTCTCACATCCAAAGGCTCTCCCCACACCCTCTTTTTTTTCCCTTTTCTCTTCTCTTGGACATTCTACACGCCCTTCCCTTAGGACCCGCATCCCAAGGAGTCCCATGCCCAAAGGAGTTTGGGTGCCTCTTCCTTGCTGGTTTCTAGCATCTGGTAGTGGCACATAGTAAGGAGAAACTCTAGAGAAGAGGAGAAGAAGAAGATCAAGGAGAAAGATCAAGTGTTGATCGCGATCCAGGGCTTTATTTAGATTCAGCAGGTTGAAGTTTGGAGATTCAAAATTCAGATTATAAAAGGCTGTTCCAGGATGATCCTGAGTGGATACTCATAGAGATCGAATACTTGTGCGGCTAACAGAGAGCCTCGTCTCTTTCAGATCCAGTTTTGAAGAAAGAAATTATGAAATAGGTATGTGATTTGATCACAATCTGAATTTCAGTATTTGAAATAGATCATGTGGTTTTATATTTTTATGCATGCAAAATTAAGATTAAAATTATTTTAATCTTATTCTCTACTATAGTATTTAAAAAATAAAATTTTGAAATACATATGCATGCATCAAACCCCAAAATCCAATATATGGTACTAAGTTTATGTCATTTTCAATTGTCCACTCATTATTGTAGTATCATTCATAATGATATTACAACAATCATACTTGTTGGGTAAAAAATAACCCCCCCCCAGCCGAAGTTCGTGTCAGGAGCGACCCTCCAGGGGTTCTACCGATGTCCGACCTTCGACGACATCTTTCCGAACCTCTCCGATGGCCGAGCCTCCGCAACGTTCCCAAGTTCTGCCGACGAATAAACTCCTATCAGTGCAGGCCGGATTCTCCACGATGGGCGGACTCCACCCAAGTTTCAGCGGTGGACGACTACCTTCTACACTTCATCCGGACTTCATCCCCGACATCAACTGTAGGTAGACTTCATCCGGACTCCTACGGGAGCCGGACTTCGTCCCCGACTTCAACTGCAGGTAGACTTCATCCGGACTCCTACGAGAGCCAGACTTCATCCCCGACTTCAACAGTAGGTAGACTTTATCCGGACTCCTACAGGAGCCAGACTTCATCCCTGACTTCAACTGTAGGTAGACTTCATCCAGACTCCTATAGGAGTCGGACTTCATCCCCGACCTCAACTACAGGTAGACTTCATCCGGACTCCTACGGGAGCCGGATTTCATCTCTGACTTCAACTGCAGGTAGACTTCATCCGGACTCCTACGGGAGCCGGACTTCGTCCCCGACTTCAATTGCAGGTAGACTTCATCCGGACTCCTATGGGAGCCGGATTTCGTCCCCGACTTCAACTGCAGGTAGACTTCATCCGGACTCCTACGGAAGTCGGACTTCGTCTCCGACTTCAACTGCAGGTAGACTTCATCCCGACTCCTATGGGAGCCGAACTTCGTCCCCGACTTCAACTGCAGGTAGACTTCATCCGGACTCCTACGGGAGCCGGACATCGTCCCCGACTTCAACTGCAGGTAGACTTCATTCGGACTCCTACGGGAGCCAGATTTCATACCCGACTTCAACTGCAGGTAGATTTCATCCGAACTCCTACGGGAGCCGGACTTCGTCCATGACTTCAACTGCAGGTAGACTTCATCCGGACTCCTATGGGAGCCAGATTTCATCCCCGACTTCAACTGCAAGTAGAATTCATCCGGACTCCTATGGTAGCCGGACTTCGTCCCCGACTTCAACTACAGGTAGATTTCATCCGGTCTCTTATGGGAGCCAGATTTCGCCTCCGACTTCAACTGCAGGTAGACTTCATCTGGACTCCTACGGGAGCCGGACTTCATCCCCGACTTCAACTGCATGAAGACTTCATCCAGACTCCTACGGGAGCCGGATTTCATCCCCGACTTCAACTGCAGGTAGACTTCATCCGGACTCCTACGGGAGCCAGACTGCGTCTCCGACTTCAACTGCATGAAGACTTCATCTGGACTCCTACGGGAGCCAGACTTCGTCCCAGACTTCAACTGCAGGTAGACTTCATCCGGACTCCTACGGGAGCCGGACTTCATCCACGACTTCAATTGCAGGTAGACTTCATCCGGACTCCTACAGAAGCCAAACTTCATCCCCGACTTCAACTGCAGGTAGACTTCATCCAGACTCCTACGGGAGCCGGACATCGTCCCCGACTTCAACTGCAGGTAGACTTCATCCGAACTCCTACGGGAGCCAGATTTCGTCCCCGACTTCAACTGCAGGTAGACTTCATCTGGACTCCTACGGGAGCCGGACTTCATCCCCGACTTCAACTATAGGTAGACTTCATCCGGACTCCTACGGGAGCCAGATTTCGTCCCCGACTTCAACTGCAGGTAGACTTCATCCGGACTCCTATGGGAGCCGAACTTCGTCCCCGACTTCAACTGCAGGTAGACTTCATCCGGACTCCCACAGGAGCCGGACTTCAACCCCGACTTCAACTATAGGTAGACTTCATCCGGACTACTATGGGAGCCGGACTTCGTCCCCAACTTCAACTGCAGGTAGACTTCATCCGGACTCCTACGGGAGCTGGACTTCATCCCCGACTTCAACTGCAGATAGACTTCATCCGGACTCCTACGGGAGTCGGATTTCGTCCCCGACTTCAACTGCAGGTAGACTTCATCCGGACTTCTACGGGAGCCAGACTTCGTCCCCGACTTCAACTGTAGGTAGACTTCATCCGGACTCCTACGGGAACCAGATTTCATCCCTGACTTCAACTGCAGTTCGACTTCATCCGGACTCCTACGGGAGCCGGACTTCGTCCCTGACTTCAACTGCAGGTAGACTTCATCCGAACTCCTACGGGAGCCAAACTTCATCCCCGACTTCAACTGCAGGTAGACTTCATCCGGACTCCTACGGGAGCCGGACTTCATCCCCTACTTCAACTGTAGGTAGACTTCATCTGGACTCCTACGGGAGCCGGACCTCATCCCCGACTTCAACTGCAGGTAGACTTCATCCGGACTCCTACGGGAGCCGGACCTCATCCCTGACTTCAACTGCAGGTAGACTTCATCCGGACTCCTACGGGAGCCAGACTTCGTCCCCGACTTCAACTGCAGGTAGACTTCATCCGGACTCCTATGGGAGCCAGATTTCGTCCCTGACTTCAACTGTAGGTAGACTTCATCCGAACTCCTACGGAAGTCGGACTTTGTCCCCGACTTCAACTGTAGGTAGACTTCATCCGGACTCCTACGGGAGCCAGACTTCATCCCCGACTTCAACTGCAGGTAGACTTCATCCGGACTCCTACGGGAGCCGGACTTCGTCCCCATCTTCAACTGCAGGTAGACTTCATCCGGACTCCTACGGGAGCCAGACTTCATCTCCGACTTCAACTGCAGTTAGACTTCATCCGGACTCCTACGGGAGCCGAACCTCATCCCCGACTTCAACTACAGGTAGACTTCATCCGGACTCCTACGGGAGCTGGACTTTGTCCCCGACTTCAACTACAGGTAGACTTCATCTGGACTCCTACGAGAGCCGGACTTCATCCCCGACTTCAACTGCAGGTAGACTTCATCCAGACTCCTACGGGAGCCAGACTTCGCCCCCGACTCCGACTGCAGGTAGACCTCGTCTGAGCTCTTACGGGAGCCAGACTTCCACCCTGAACTCCTGTTGCAGGTAGACCTCACCCCGAACTCCTACGAGGGCCAGACTCCGAGCTCCTACCGCAAGCGACCCACTCCATATTTTCGCTACAAACGATCTACCTCAAATTTCTACCACGAGCGGTCCATGCCGGATTCCCCCCGTAAGCCTTCATCCGAGCTTCCATTACGAACGAACCTCTCCAGCACCATCTGACACCCACCACCGGTCGGCCCTCTGTCGAAACCTGTGCAAAATTGGACTGCATCTGCGGAAAGCCTCTGACCAAGCTCCTGCGGAAAATAGTCCTCACCTGCCGCCTTAACGCCCAAGGCACCCAACAGGATTTGTAGCATCCGAGCTCCTCCCAGATGGATAGCTACCTCTCTCCGCCAGGCACCTCAACCAAACTTCGGCCGATAGGCTTGGACCCCCTGGCAGGTCACAGTAACGGCCACGACTCTGCTCCACTTCCTGCGATGGATCCCGCACGGCTCCATTACTCCCTGGCAGGCCACAGTAATAGCCATGACTCTGCTCCACTTCCTGTGATGGATCCTACGATGGATCCCGCACGACTCCATCACTCTCTGACAGGCCACAGTAATGGCCACTACTCTGCTCCACTCCCTGTGACGGATACCGCACGGCTCCTCCACCCTCTGGCAAGTCGCGACAACAGACGCTGCTTCACTCCCCGCAACAGACTCCACGTGGCAGATCATGGTGATGGCCACGATTCCACTCCATTACTCTTCATAACAAACTCCTCCTGACCCCGAACGGCCCACTGCCAGACGGTTATAAATGTCACTATCATCTATTGCACCCTCTGCCTATAAAAAGGGGGACCCCAGATACGTTATTCTTTAAGCTCTCATTTTTTATCTAAAAACTCTGCTAAAATTTCTGTTCGAGCACTCCATTCTTGTTGAGGCAGAGAACTGACTTGAGCATCGGAGGGTCTTGCCGAAGCACCCCCAACTCCGATTTAGACTTCCTTTGCAAGTCCCGACAGCGACCGCGGCTCCCTCGACTCTAGCTTTTCCGACGCAGGCGGATTTTTGCACCAATAGGATTAGCGCTAGAGGAAGGGGCTGTGCCTTCGCAGTACCCTTATTCTTAAAGGAGCGCTCAATGGGACCACTTCCGGTTATCTTTTCCGACGTCCTCTCCTCCTTCCCCCACTAGATCTTCGCCCGATGCCTCCCCGCAAAGTGTCCACACGGTGATCCACGGCCTCCGTGGCCAGATCTCAGGCTCTGACTTCACCTCCAGTTTCCCAGCCTCCTCCTCCTCCTCCGACAACGGCGGTTGGCGCAGAACAATTCGACCTATTGGCCCAGCAGGTCAGAGGCCTCGCTGAAGCGGTGCAGGCCATGCAGCAACAGCAATAGCCGCAGGCGTTAGTGCAACTGGAGAGAATGTCACCGGAACTCCAAAATCCAGTGGTAGGATGGGCCACTTGGGCCAGCCGCCCCGTCTTTCTCGAAAAGATGAATCCGAGGGTGGAGAGCCCTCAGTCATATCACGATTCCACCCCTGGAAGATCTCTACCTCCATTCTGTCAGAAGACCCTCGAGACCCGTAATCGAGAGGATTTTTTGGACCGAAGGCTCCAAGAGATGAACCAGCGGATCGAAGAACTCCGCCATGCTCCCTCCGCTTATGGTGAGGACATTTGTACTAACCCTCTCTTTTCTCAAATGATCATGCAGGAATCGATCTCGTCAAACTTCAAGCTCCCTCAATTTGAAAGCTACGACGGGACTTCGGACCCAGTTGACCACCTGGAGGCCTTCCAGACAATGATGCTGCTTCATGGCGCGCCCGATGCCATCCTATGCCGAGCCTTCCCATCCACCTTGAAGGGAGCGGTGAGAAACTGGTACTCGGCACTGAAGTCGGGTACCATCTTTTCTTTTGATCAGATGAGCCATCAGTTTGTGGCTTATTTTGTTAGCAGTCAACGTCCCCGGAAGGGTTCGGAGTCCCTCATCAACATCAAGCAGAGGGAGGGGGAGTCCATCCGGGCTTATGTCAACCGTTTCAATGTCGCCGCATTGGAGGTCCGAAACTTGGACCAATCGATCGCGATGGCCGCTCTGAAAGACGGCCTTCAGAAGAATGACCTTTTATTCTCCCTGGAAAAGAAGTACCCCAAAAATTTTACTGATCTGTTGGCTCGGGCTGAAGGGTACGTCCGAGCAGAAAAAGCCTTCAAAATGAAGGATGAGGAGACCGCGAGAGAGCGGCAGGCAGGAGACTCGAGTAAGCCCGCAATCAAAAAAGGGCCGAGAGAAGCTCGGCCACGTTCTCGAACCCCTCTCGGGCACAAGCGCGCCCAGACTCCTCCCCGAGCGCACAGGCAGGGAAGCCTGGAGCACCAGGTTCGGCAGGGCTCTCCCCCAGGAAGATTTCGCAGCTATGCCCCCCTCAACGTATCGAAAACCCAGGTGCTGATGGAAGTCGGAGAGCAGCTCCCGAGGCTAGAAAGGATGCACACGTACCCCCGGAAGCACAATCCTAAAAAGTTCTACCTCTACCATCGTGATCACAGCCACGACACGGAGGAATGCATTCAGCTCCGAGATGAGATCGAGGAGCTCATCCGACGAGGTCGGCTCGACAGGTTCATTCGACGCCGACCTGAGGGTAGAGAAGATCGGCCAAGGGCCCTGCCGCAACCTGAGCTGCCAATAAGGGAAGAGCAGCCCAGAGATCAGCCTCCAATTGGGATCATCAACTCCGTCTCTGGAGGACCTTGATGGAGAGCAAACCTTCTACAACCCTGGGATTTGAAAAACTTGTAAATGTATTACGAACGATCCCGCTTTAAATCAAGATTCCTTTCAGATCTGCATATCTTTCCCTTTTTGGCATGGACTTGTAACGACAGGGGATGACCCCTTCAGACAATGAAAATAAAAACTTATAAAGTTCAGTTATTTGTAGATCGGATTGGGGGAGAGGCCATACAGTGCCCATATGCACCCCCACAGCCATGTTAGGGATAGGAGGAGAACCTCGCCCTAACATGAGCAAGGTCGAAGGTCCGATTATTTGTAGACCGGATGGGAGGAGAGGCCATACAGCACCCATATGCATCCCCATAGCCATGTTAGGGACAGGAGGAGAACCTCGCCCTAACGTGAGCAAGGTTGAAGGTCCGGTTATTTGTAGATCGGATGGGGGGAGAGGCCATACAGCGCCCATATGCGCCCCCACAGCCGTGTTAGGGACAGGAGGAGAACCTCGCCCTAACATGAGCAAGGTCGAAGGCTCGGTTATTTGTAGATCGGATGGGGGGAGAGGCCATACAGCGCCCACATGCCCCCCCACAGCCATGTTAGGGACAGGAGGAGAACCTCGCCCTAATGTGAGCAAGGTCGAAGGCCCGGTTATTTGTAGATCGGATGGGGGGAGAGGCCATACAGCACCCACATGCACCCCCACAGCCATGTTAGGGACAGGAGGAGAACCTCGCCCTAACGTGAGCAAGGTCGAAGGCCCGGTTATTTGTAGACTCGATGGGGGGAGAGGCCATACAGTGCCTATATGCGCCCCCACAGCCGTGTTAGGGACTGGAGGAGAACCTCACCCTAACATGAGCAAAGTCGAAGGCTCGGTTATTTGTAGACCGGATGGGGGGAGAGGCCATACAGCGCCCACATGCGCCCCCACATCCATGTTAGGGACAGGAGGAGAACCTCGCCCTAATGTGAGCAAGGTCGAAGGTCCAATTATTTGTAGACCGGATGGGAGGAGAGGCCATACAGCACCCACATACGCCCCCACAGCCATGTTAGGGAAGGAGGAGAACCTCGCCCTAACATGAGCAAGGTCGAAGGCCTGGTTTTTGTAGACCGGATGGGGGGAGAGGCCATACAGTGCCCATATGTGCCCCCACAACCCCGTTAAGAACAGAAGGAGAACCTCATCCTAACCTGAGCTGAAATCGACCACATCAGAAATGGGGAAAGAACCTCATCCTGACACTGATTAAGGTCCTACCATTCGAGACCTGACAAAAAAAAAGAAAGCCTTCTCAGTGGCCCCTTCGCACTCCCGCGACCCCACCAAGAGTAGAGGGAAAACCCTCATAAAAAAAAAGGAAAAAGGAGAGGGGAGTTAAGAAGGAAAGCGACGAACTACATCAGCGACGAATGGAAAACAAATTACATCAAAGATGCAAAGAACCTCATCCCAGCAAGGATTGGGGTTCTTATCAAAATCTCCGGTCTTTCAGAAAGCTCTCAACACAGGCCAAGGATAAGATGGCTTCCTCAGGGCGACGAGAAGCCCAGACCTCCAAGCTCAAACTCTGAAAGGAGGCGTCAAACTCGAGTGGTCCCGGACAAATCAGCGGCCATAAACAGAAGGATGGGTCAATGCGACGACGATCGGGTACCTCCGAATGGCATCGATATCGAACAAGGCAAAAGTCAAAGGAAGCTCGGCAAATGACAATTCAACACATGAGTAAAAGAGGTAACGAAAAATTCCCTTTTCATGTCATTAATTAAGTATACATTACAGAGCCCTTGAGGCTGAAGAAGAAGATGACAAGAAAAGCAAGCCGACGCGACAACGACCAAGAACCTCTAGACGACATCGGCATCAAAAAAAAAAAAAAAACAAAAACAACAATGCCAACAAACAAACAAGCGGCAAAAGAAGACACATAGAAGGACGAAAGACAAAAAGAGCCCTAAGGGGGCCCGACTTCTTCCGACTTCGAACTTTCGGCTTCGACCCTCATCAGGGAGTGCCTTAAGCTTTCGACTTCTTCTTCCAATTCCTTCTCTCTCATTAGCATCTCCATATATCTTCGATGAAGTCGCTGGCTTTCATTCTCTGCCTCTCGATGCCTTTTTCTCAGGACCTCGAATTCTGCCTCTGCATCCTTGACTGCCCGTTGCTTGTGTACCAGCTGGATCTTCAATTGCTGCAGTTCAACCTTCTCCTCCCCAAGGGTGACAGATAGCTCTTCTACGGTTCTTCTCAGGGATTGGAGTTCGTCAGGATCCCGAATAGGAGCAAACTGAGCTCCTTCAGCTAGCTGCCTTTGAAGGCGGGCAACCTCGTCGGTCGCCATCCTGAGCTTCCCCCTATAGTCGTCCACCTGCTTGCACCAACCGGCCCGACGCGCGTCATAGCTCACCTCAGCATCCTAGAGCAGTTGCTGAAGGTCGGAGAACTTCTTCGACCATTCCCGATTGCAATCGGCTCGAGTCAGAAGCTGGGATGAGCTTCCTTCCAACTGGCTAATCCTCTCCTGTGCAGCCGACAGCTCCACTCTGAGAGAGCTGATCTTGGCAGCTTGAGCCCAAGATCAGTCGCTGGTGCGCTTCTTATGTTCCTCGAGCTCTTTCTCGAAGTTCGCTTTCCTTCGACTGTACTCCATGATCCCCTTCACGTGGAGGTTTCGAAAGCGGGTGGCCTCCACGGTGGCCTCAGAGTGACTCTCCCTCAACCTGCGAAGCTCGCCATCCCTCTCCTTCGACCTTTTTGTTAAACGATGAACTTTCTTCTTCAAACGTTGGATCGTGGACTTCAACAAAATTCTCTGTGGCAAGGGAAGCGCTTCGGCAGGACACTACCATCGGGAGACAAAAGCGTCAAGGCACGTCTCATTGCAGAGAAAAAAAAAGAGAGGGGGGAAGAAGAGTGGAGAAGCCCTCCGTAAGGAGAAACCCAAATTTATTGATTGAATGTTTCTTAAAGATAAGAAGGGAAAGAAAAATTGCAATAAAAGAAGAATACAAAGTTAGAGGTCTCAGACCTCTGAAGTAGGAGTCGGGGAGCTCGGTGTTCTTGGAAGGGGTGCTGCGGTGGCAGTGGCAGTGGGAGAGGGCCCGACTTCATCTTCAGATGCCTCATCCAAGAAGCTGAGATCGAGCTTGAAAAATTTCTTGACCACCTTCTCCTGACAGAGCTCGAACCCTTTGATGAATGCTTCTTAGGCGAACTTCATGTTCAGGTCCCTCATCTCTGCGGAGGCCTTGAACTCCACCACCACTAGAACCCTGGCCTTCGAGATCAGGACCAAAATCTGCTCTGTCAAATTTATGACCTCGGCCTCCGCCTTCCTCACCGTCTCCTCCGAGGTCTGCTTTTCTTTCTCAAGAGCCTCTTGGAGGTTGGCTACCTCGGCAGCCTTTTCTTTGAAGCGGGCGACTTCGGCCCGGCGACTCTCCTCCGCCTGGATGGCATCCCTCACCCGGTTCGTCACCTCGATGTTGGCAAGGAGCTGGTGCCTGATCTGCGAGGGCGGCCAGGAGGTCAGAATGAAAGTTGAAGAATTAATTAAATGAAGGAGCGAGGAGAAGGGGGAAGGTGAACCTGTTTACCTCGAGAAAGGACCCTAGGGAGTCCCAAACCTGCTGTTCGGGATCGACGCGATCAATCCTCTGGACGACTTTGGGCAGGATGCAGCCGTCGATCAGTCACTTTATCAGGTCCCTGTCATTAAAGGGATTCTCCCCCGGCTCTTCTTCGAAACTGTGGGACTCTTCGATGGTGGCTCGGTGGCTACTCACCCTGCGGGCCATCGATTTCCTTCTCCTCCCCCTCTCAACCCCTGGCACCTCCTCGAAGCGGACCCCCGAAGCGGGAACCTTAGCGGGGGAACTCCTTGAAGAGGCCCGGGGAGCCGGAGGTTCGGCGTCTGAAGGAACGTCGACCGTGAGGGCTACCTGGGCAGGCGTGGCCGAGCTCATCTCCTCCATTCTGGCCTTCTTTGCCGATCCGGAGGCCGCGGCGCCTTTTCTTTTGTGAGACTTGAGGTCCCTGGCGAGCGTCTGTGCTGCTTCAGCATCCATTCCTAAAAAAAAAAAATAGAGAAAGAGAGAGAAAAAAGAGATCAGTAATGGAGTGAAAAAGGAAGAAGTGATGCGTAAAAAAAAAAGAGAGAAGAAGAGCAGGAGAAAAAAAGAAGAAAGAAAAGATGGGATACTCGTAGGATCCAGGGGGCTCAGGCCGATGTTGAACAAAAATTGCTCCTTCAGAAGGTTGGGAAGGGAAGGAGCCAAATAACTAAGAAGCTTTCGGGCGGCCTGAAGGTCATCCTCCCTCAGGCTGGGGGCCCGACGGACAGAGTCCCTCAAGGAGCCCCAAAGGGGCAGTCCCAGCTTCAAGATCGGGCACTGGACGTAGAGGTACTTTCCCTTCCAATTATGGATTGAAGAGGGAGCACCCTTCAGTAACCCCTTCTTGCCGAACTGAGGGGAGAAGTACCACCAGTCCTTTGCCGAGGGGTGGTGCTTGAAAGTGTAAAAATACCTAAACAAAGAATGAGATGGCTGGACTTCGACTACGTGGCAAAGGGAGAGGAACCCTATCAGAAACCTAAAGGAATTCGGCGCGACTGAAGCCAAAGAAATGTCTAAAAAATGAAAAAGAGCAACGACGAAGGGCAAAAGTGGAAGACGGAGCCCGGCACGGAAGGTCTCCTGGTACAGGCAGAAGCGGCCGGGTGGGGGGATGCTAGCCCGGTTAGCGGGATCAGGAAGCTCCAGATCATACTTCGAAGGAACTCCATACTGAATCCTTATCAGTAAAAGTTCATCCGGAGTCAAAGAACAAGGAATGGCGTCCGGCACAAAAATCAGGCGAGGCCCCACCCTAGATGAGGGTTCGTCTACAGTATGAGGGTTCTGGGGGGCTGAGGTGGACGAACTCCTGGAACCACTAGAGGCGGAAGTGCCAGAAGACATCTCAAACACGGACCCTAAGAATCCCGAAGAAATCAGACGAAATAAGAGGCGAAAGGTTCGCAGGGGACCAAACCAGGGGAATACAGCGGAAGAAAAATGAAGGAGAAAGGGTACCTAGATGGCAAGAAGAGAAACGAAAGTTTCGGGACTAACCTAAGTCGTTCCGAAGGATGCAGAGATGCGAGGACAGGGATGACTCGAAGAATGCCTAGGGCCAAGGTGGACGCCAAAAAGGGTCAGAGCTCTTGGAGAGAAGGCAGACACCGATGGAACTTTCGGGTGGAATGAGACTCCTGAAGGCAGAAAAGCGGGTTTAAATAGCCCCTGGGATCCAGTGCTATAATGATCGTGGATCTCTCCAGGCCGACCCACACTTACCACGTGTCCCACTCACCATAGCAGGCGGCTAAAAGCAGCTGACAGCTGACAGAGCCATTACTGTGTCGTACCTAGGCCAACGCACCAGCGGGAATTTTGAAAGGTCCCTTCGGATCGCCCTGATTTGAAAAGACTCCGGCACGCGCGCATTAAATGCCAGAATATCTGAGGGTGATTGTGCGCAGGATTCAAGGGGACAACTTCGGCTGTGAAAATTTCTTTATACTTCCTTCATTCGAAACTCGAACTCGAAAGTAGGGGGACTAGTGTTGGGTATAAAATACCCCCCCAATCGAAGTTCGTGTCAGGAGCGACCCTCCAGGGGTTCTACCGACGTTCGACCTTCGACGACATCTTCCCGAACCTCTCCGACGGTCGAGCCTCCACAACATTCCCAAGTTCTGCCGACGAATAAACTCCCACCAGTGTAGGCCAGATTCTCCACGATGGGCGGACTCCACCCAAGTTTCGACGGTGGACGACTACCATCTAGACTTCATCCGGACTTCGTCCCCGACTTCAACTGCAGGTAGACTTCATCCGGACTCCTACGAGAGCCGAATTTCATCTCCGACTTCAACTGCAGGTAGATTTCATCCGGACTCCTACGGGAGCCGGACTTCATCCCCGACTTCAACTGCGGGTAGACTTCATCCGAACTCCTACGGGAGCCGGACTTCATCCCCGACTTCAACTGCAGGTAGACTTCATCCGGACTCCTACGGGAGCCGGACTTCATCCCCGACTTCAACTGCAGGTAGACTTCATCCGGACTCCAACAGGAGCCGGAATTCATCCCCGACTTCAACTGCAAGTAGACTTCATCCAGACTCCTACGGGAGCCAGACTTCATCCCCGACTTCAACTGCAGGTAGACTTCATCCGGACTCCTACGGGAGCCGAATTTCATCCCCGACTTCAACTGCAGGTAGACTTCATCCGGACTCCTACGGGAGCCAGACTTCATCCCCGACTTCAACTGCAGGTAGACTTCATCCGGACCCCTACGGGAGCCGGATTTCATCCCTGACTTCAACTGCAGGTAGACTTCATCCGGACTCCTACGGGAGCCAGACTTCATCCCCGACTTCAACTGCAGGTAGACTTCATCCGGACTCCTACGGGAGCCGGATTTTGTCTCCAACTTCAACTGCAGGTAGACTTCATCCGGACTCCTACGGGAGCCAGACTTCGTCCCCGACTTCAACTGCAGGTAGACTTCATCCGGACTCCTACGAGAGCCGGACTTCATCCCTGACTTCAACTGCAGTTAGACTTCATCCAGACTCCTATGGGAGTCGGACTTCGTCCCCGACTTCAACTGTAGGTAGACTTCATCCGGACTCCTACAGGAGCCGGACTTCGTCCCCAACTTCAACTGCAGTTAGACTTCATCCGGACTCCTACGGGAGTCGGACCTCATCCCCGACTTCAACTGCAGGTAGACTTCATCCAAACTCCTACGGGAGCCGGACCTCATCCCCGACTTCAACTGCAGGTAGACTTCATCCGGACTCCTACGGGAGCCGGACTTCGTCCCCGACTTCAGCTGCAGGTATACTTCATCTGAACTCCTATGGGAGCCGGACTTCATCCCCGACTTCAACTGCAGGTAAACTTCATCCGGACTCCTACGGGAGCCGGACTTCATCCCCGACTTCAACTGCAGGTAGACTTCATCCGGACTCCTACGGGAGCCGGACTTCGTCCCCGACTTTAACTGCAGGTAGACTTCATCCGAACTCCTACGGGAGCCAGACTTCATCCCCGACTTCAACTACAAGTAGACATCATCCGGATTCCTACGGGAGCCGGACCTCATCCCCGACTTCAACTGCAGGTAGACTTCATCCGGACTCCTACGAGAGCCAGACTTCATCTCCGACTTCAACTGCAGGTAGACTTCATCCGGACTCCTACGGGAGCCAGACTTCATCTCCAACTTCAACTGCAAGTAGACTTCATCTGGACTCCTACAGGAGCCAGACTTCATCCCCGACTTCAACTGCAGGTAGACTTCATCCGAACTCCTATGGGAGCAGGACTTCGTCCCCGACTCTGACTGCAGGTAGACCTCATCCGGGCTCTTACGGGAGCTGCACTTCCACCCTAAACTCCTGTTGCAGGTAGACCTCACCCCGAACTCCTACGAGGGTCGGACTCCGAGCTCCTACCGTAAGTGACCAACTCTGGGATTCCGCTACAAACGATCTACCTCAAATTTCTACCACGAGCGGTCCATGCCGGATTCCCCCCGTAAGCCTTCATCCGAGCTTCCATTATGAACGAACCTCTCCAGCACCATCCGACACCCACCGTCGGTCGGCCCTCTGTCGAAACCTGTGCAAAATCGGACTGCATCTACGGAAAGCCTCTGACCAAGCTCCTGCGGCAAATAGTTCTCGCCTGCCGCCTTAACGCCCAAGGCACCCAACAGGATTTGCAGCATCCGAGCTCCTCCCAGATGGATAGCTACCTCTCTCTGCCAGGCACCTCAACCGAACTTCGGCCGACAGGCCTGGACCCCCTGGCAGGCTACAGTAACGGCCACGACTCTGTTCCACTTCCTGCGACGGATCCCGCGTGGCTCCATTACTCCCTGGTAGGCCACAGTAACGGCCATGACTCTGCTCCACTTCTTGCGACGGATCCCGCGCGGCTCTATCACTCTCTGGCAGGCCACAGTAATTGCCACTACTCTGCTCCACTTCCTGCGACGGATACCGCGCGGCTCCTCCACCCTCTGGCAAGTCCCGACAACGGATGCCGCTTCACTTCCCGCAACAGACTCCACGTGGCAGATCACAGTGATGGCCATGATTCCACTCCACTACTCTTCATAACAAACTTCTCCTGGCCCCGAACGGCCCACTGCCAGACGGTTACAAATGTCGCTATCATCTATTGCACCCTCTGCCTATAAAAAAGGGGACCCCAGATATGTTATTCTTTAAGCTCTCATTTTCTATCTAAAAACTCTGCTAAAATTTCTGTTCGAGCACTCCATTCTTGTTGAGGCAAAGAACTGACTTGAGCATCGGAGGGTCTTGCCGGAGCACCCCCAACTCTGGTTTAGACTTCCTTTGCAGGTCCCGACAGCGACTGCAGCTCCCTCGACTCCAGCTTCTCCGATGCAGGTGGATTTTTGCACCAACAATACTTATTGACACTATCAATAAGATTGGATAATAGTGACAATCACTTAAATGACATGGTAAGAGTTGAAAATAAGTTCGACGATTCCTAATATTAAGACTGAAATAAACTTTCATGTCTTATATTCAGGAGTCTCTTACCATTTTCAAATCTTCTACCATCCTGAAGTTTTTTGCAACTATTTGCAAACATGGCTTATACTGTCGGTATCCTATACCCTGATAGTAGGATTATCAATAGAGAAACTTCAAGAAGTTATCATATAACTATCTTGACCAGCGACCATTTGCTGATTTCTCTTTTAAGCCGTTTGGATTAGCCTGAGACTTCTAGATTAATTTACCTAAAAAACTATACTCAACTTCTGATACTGGCTATCGAAGTTAGGTCTGATAATATTTTCACTGTTTAACAGTGAAGAGAGTGATAATTTTCTAGCTATTTTTGAAAAGAGAATAATTGACCTATTAGTATATGAATTATTTTAAGCCTAAAGACTTGGACTTTAGTCTAAAGGTTATCCCACTATTTTATACAAATTGGTAGCCTCTACCTCCAATTCGAAGAATTATCTTAACTCCTTAGCGGGTACTAAAATCCACACAGACTGCATATCAGTCCAAGGATAGCTCGATCAACCCATATGCATCCATGGATAGATTCTCAACCAATTGGTTCTCCAAACAACTTCTAGTATTTAATTTTGCCCCAGATTTTATTTCAGTAGGTGATGGGTCTCCACTGAAAGTCCCGGTTAGGTCCAACTATTAACATGAATCTACTTAGTGATTCTAGCCAAAGAATGATTAGATCCGAGGATGGCTCGATCAATCTGACCACCATCAGATAGTTCAACAGAGTCATCATATGATGAATGATAATTCCATCATTCAGAGAGAACACCAGACAGATGGCACCTGCAATGTCAATCTGAAGTAATGGACCCATTACCATTCATCTTAATGAAAGGCTATGATCTAGTTATCCCCATAACTAGCTCATTTTATGGATCTAATAATTTGAAGAATTTGATTAGATCTTTTAGAAGATATCAGTCGATCTATAAGTCATAAATCTTCCCACTGACTTCACCAAGTCATATAAAGGACTAGATACTAGCTGGTCCAACTGATACATCATAAATCCTCCCACTGACTTCATCAAGTCATGAGAAGGACTAGAGACAAGCCAGTCCAATCGACAAGTCGATCCAGGGTACCTAAATCAGTCATACTGAATAACCTTAACAACATGGGTCAACTTGAGTTACCTAACGATCTAATCAGCCTAATGACTCAGGCTCAACCTTTGAGCCTCAATCAAGGTTTATTTGATTTAATCGAAGATATGGACTCGATCAATTATAACTATTATTTTTTATCTAGAGTATCCTTGGTCTAATCTAAATCAACTATTGGTTAGATTGGATCAACTACTCTTTTTAGTCTATTAAATCTTTGATCTAACCTTAGGTCTAACCCAATTAAAAGGACCTGATTAGAGCTATCCCATACCCTATGTTTTATACAATATCTTTAGATCATTAATCATAATTCTAGATCTAAAATATATTTTTTAATTCTCAATTAAGTGTAGCATCAACATGGGTTAAGGTTATTAATTGAAACTATTTCAATTTTATAAAATAATTTTACATCATTTTTATGCAAAATTTTCTATTTCGAAAACTAGATCAGCTTAATCCTGAACTGAGTTGGCTCACTTCAGTGGATCAACTAAGTCTGATACTTGATCAACTAACTGATTATGAATAATAACCATTATTGTTTGACCTGAGACAACTAGGTCGGGTCAGTCAACATTGAACCAATAAAAACAGGTGACTGGGTCGACTTAGTTCAAAACTAGTTGGCTTAGTTGGCATGCCAACAGATATCACATAGTTTCAGATCTGAAAATTTTTGCATAAATTGAAATAAAATCAAACATAATAATCTTTAGATCATATCTAAATATTTTATAATTTTAAATTTTATTTTTATGATTAAAATAATTTTAATCATATAGATTAGATATTTTACTTTTCATACAATTCATACTTTGTATCACATACAACAAATCCTAGGGTTTCAACATCTAGGATTTTGCAGAAAAGTAAGTTTTTTTCTTTCATTTTTTTCTTCATGGGACCTCACAGTAGTACCCCTATATATCATGAAGAGCACCCATTGAATGGAAAGAGAGGGTCATGTAACCCTACTTGCTCCTATGATCGGATGGCCTGATGATTACCCAATCCGAGTACTTTGCTACTCAAAATATCTAATCTAATTTATATATCATATATGCAAAAAATTTAGATCAAATCTAAATTATATTAGATCTGATTTTATATTAGATCATATCTAAAATCAGATCATAGCACATCTCATGCATTGCTAAATCTAGATTTTAAGTCTACATACATATATGTTCATGTCATAACGAACCTTCGCTCTGATACCATTTGAAGGGAAGCGTGGTGGGTGATGCGCATGTATTTTAAAAATTTATAATGGAATATATATAGATTAAATAATTTAATCTACAATGCATGCATAGATCAAATCTAAAATCATCATACAGGATCTATGACATAAACTAATATGCATGTATGCACATCTAAAATCTAAAATTTAGCAAGTATAGATCATATCTAATTTATATTTAGATCATATCTAAATATTAATTAAATTTAAAACTTCATATCTGAGTATAGATAGTAGATCACCACATTCAAAATCTATAGTACTTAATTCTTCATGATGCTTGACAGCCGCACATGTGTCCGACCTCTACGGATATCCACACGAAATCCTTATACTGATCGATCTCTTCGAGAGTACTAGCTCATGAAGAGACAATGCATTGGCTAATCTAAGAGGAAATATAAAGATGAAGAATAAGGAGATCCTCTCCTTTTCTTTCTTGGATCCATGCATCTGATCTCTACAATAGAGATCAAGAGAAGAACCCTTTCTTCTCAATTTTTCATGCATAAGAGAGAACATTTCTCTCTTCCTTTCATACCCTTAAGAAGAATTTTTCTTCTCTAATTTTTTATAATAAAAATTAGATCTAATTTGATTTCTCATATTAAAAATTATATAAAATCTTAAGCTCTAGAAAAATTCAAAAGAAAGATCCAAGAGAAGAACCATTCTTCTCTCTTCTTCTCCCTTTTTTCTTCCTTGATCTAGAACTCTAGGAAGCCCCTTACGCCCAACCAAATTTTTTAATATTTTTTTCTAAATTTTTATATTAAAAATTAAATTTAATCTAATTTTTATTTTAAAAAAAATTAAAAAAAAAATCTAGAAGAAGAACTCCTTCTTCAAGGCTGCACACAAGAAAGAAGACCTTCTTCCTTGATCTTGAACTTTAGGAAGCTCCAAATGCCCAACCAAATTTTTTATTATTTTTTCTTTAAATTTTTATATTAAAAATTAGATTTAATCTAATTTTTATCTTAAAAAAATCTAAAAAAAATCTAGAAAAAGAACTCCTTCAAACATGCCCATAAAAAAAAAGATCCTTCTTCTTCTCTCATTGGGAAGAACTTTTCTTCTTCAATTTTCTACTATAAAACTAGCAAGAGAATCTCTTTTTGATGCATAAGAATTAGTAACAAAAGATCTCAAAAATCCTTTCAAGAAGGGAGGAGAAGAGGAGAGACAAGGTGCATGGGATATGGGGCGTCCAACTCTTGGACGCCCCCTTCTCTTTTCTTTTCTTTGGGCGACAAGAAAGAAGAGAGGGATATCTCTTTTGGGGTGTGGAATCTCTTGTTTAAGAGAGGTGTGGGGCATGGGAATAAGTAGTACAGGGGTTGGTTTAGTTGGTTAAGTCCTATTCCAAATAGGACTCAAGATCTTGGTCAAATTCTAACTAATTTTTGAACCCAATGCTAACCAATTTAGGAATTAGTTACAACAAACTAACTAATTAGGTCCTAATCCAATGATGAATCCAATTGAGAATTAGTTAGATTAAAATTTCATTGATCCAAAAATTATTTCTAAATGGAGATCAGAGAATTCATTTGATATTAGGGTTTGATCCAATCAAGCCTATTATCCAATAGGGTTAGATCCAATCCAAGCCTATATAAAACTAATTAAATTATGTTCAATTTAAAATTTGATTTGCATCCCTGAGATCAATTAGAACAAGCCCTATTATTCAATAGGGATGCATCCAATCAATCCAAAATCAATCTAATTGAATCTAATTCAATTAGATATAATCTAATCCCCATTGCTCAATCAAATTGAGCCAATTAACAATCATATTATTAATTAATTATTCTTCTAATTTAATAACCATTAGTAAATAATTTATTATAACTTTTGCATAGGATTAATCATCAATCAAATTGATAATTAAATCCTTCAATAATTCATAATCGTCGATCAGCTATTTGATCAGACAGGTACTTCTATGTGTGTGACTCTATAGATTTAAACCTAAGTCGGTAGCATAAGAATAATTTTTGTACTAATCGATATAACCATCTAGCAATGAGACCCAACATCCGGATAGGCCGAATATATGCCCAGCAACACTCTAGAACCCATGTAGATATAATTACCATATAATTTACCCCTTTAACACTTGATGCTTAAGGATGACTAAGGGTTAAACTATCAACCCAAAATGAGTGATCCATATTGTGTCTCAATCTTAAAAATTCTGTGACTCCTCACTAGAACTATTTTGGCTAAAGTTTTGCTAAATTGAAACACAGTAATGCATCATCTTCAATTTTACTTAGAGTGGTCAATCCCATCTTGACTCGCACTCAGACTTCACAAGTATTTGACTGTATTCAAAAATCTTCCATCATCGAATTAGAAACTAGGAAAGTCCAGCACCAAAGCACATTGAGTTGCTTGCAAGTCACTGAGGCAACCTCAGGTCTGAGGGATACATATACCCATATCCCATTAGAGCAATCCTTGACAATAGAGTGCTCCAGAAGTGGTCACGCTCAGTGAAATGTACTCCTATAGATCATTCATATGCCATATCTATGTCATCACACGCCTTGGTTAAGAAGACAACCAACCAATATGGCATACAATGACCTACACTCGATATAATTATCATCCTTGTAATAATTATATCATTTGATTATGAGCAGAATTTAAGAACTACATGATAAATCCTCCTTTATCATTTTGAAAGTAGCTCTAAGGACTTCATCATAATATATGAGTTCTATTTAGGAAGATGTATTTCTTATGATGAATCTTGTCAGATAATATTTATCATTTTATAAGTCATATACTTTTATGGAGCATAATTATCTACAACCTAGATGATTGGCTTTAGGACACATTTTTCAACAGTTTGGAAGTATTTAATTTATGTCAAGTATTTACAGACCGATTAGCTTGGATCTCGATCCTATATGTATTATTTTGTAGGATAATCCCAAAGAATCTAGGGGATATAACTTCTACCTTGCTAAAGAATAAAAGTTGTTCGTCATTCCTTTTAGAAAAGGAGTATCTTGGTGAAGGTACTGATGTCTTTAATATGAAACTTATGAAGTTCGATAGGTAGAAGAACTTAAACAATCTAGTGAACCCATAGAATCAGATTTGATTAGATCAAACCCAAAATCCATTGTAGAGGCACCATTAAGGAGATCCGATAGAGTACCGTGTCTGTCGGATATATGCTTCGATTTCTAGTTTCGGGATGTGATCCTGTTGAACTTGATGAGAACAATAAGGATCTGATCACCTATATGGATATCATGTAGAGATCTGACTCCGATTAGTAGCTTGGAGCCATAGAGTCTGAAATGGAGTCCATAATGGTCAATGGTGTATGGACATCATTGATCTATTTGAAGGGATAAAACCCATAGGGTGTAAGTGGATCTTCAATAGGATCATAGAGCGTAAACGAGAAGGTGGAGACTTAAAATGTCCATTTGATTGCCTAAGGATATTGTCAACATTATGGTATTGACCATAACAAGATAATTTTCTCCTAGGGCGATGCTAAATATTTCGGAGTTGGAATGTGCATTTTTATAAATGATCAAAATGCATGGCTTCATTGAGAATGAAGAAGAATCCTACAAATACAAATGGATTAATAGTTCTGTGAGTATATTTCTTATTTTATATGTGAATAAAATTTTTTTAATCAAAAAAGATATTCCTTACATTATAGGGAATAAAGGTTTCGCTATTATCATTGTTCTCCACAAAGGACTTGGAAAAAGCATCCCTCATCCTAGAGATGAAGATCTATAGAGATAGATCTAAGAGACTGCTTGGATTATCCCAGTCCAACGTACATAGAGTATTTATGAGTAGAATTTATTCTATCATGTACACCATGTATAAGATCGAATATGGTATACTCACTAGGGTAGTGAGTGGATACCTACAAGATCCAAGTTCGAATCACTAGAAGGATATCCTTAAGTATTTAAGAAATACTAAAGATCAATGATTCGGTTATGGAGAATCTGACTTAAAATTTGTAAAGTATGACTCCAATTTTTAGTTGGATACAATAATAGTAAGAATGTGTCAGAATACATCCTTATCCTAAATAATGGAGCAATTTGCTAGAAAAGTTCCAAGCAAAGCAATATAGCCAAATTCAAATTGTGAGGCAAAATGTATTGCAACATTCGATGCTTGCAAGGAAGCTATATGATTGTACAGGTTCACTGACATGCTAGGAGTGGCACCCTTCGATGATGGTCCTGCTGTATTGTACAGCATCGGAGCCATAGCTCATGCCAAGGAGCCGAAGTCTCATTAGCTTACCAAGCATTTTGCATTGCTACCACTTTATTCAGGAAATCTGCTAAGGTGACGCCAAGCTTTAGAAGATCGATGGAAAGGAGAACTTAACCAACCGATTTACTAAAGCCTCGATATCTAAGAGTTTTGAGATGATAAATCGAAGATGGATATATGATACTATACTGATTGGTTTTAGTACAAGTGGGAGTTATGGAGAAATATATCCTAAAGTCAATCATTTGATGATTATGCTAATTATAAATATATATAAATTAATAAATTAATAAATAATAAAAATTATTTGACCTTTTTCATCATAATGTTACATCTTCTAATGAACTCCTATATTATGATGAAGTTCTTAGGGCTACTTTGATCAATAAAGGAAGTTTTATCGTGTAGTTCTTAAACTGACTCACGATCAAACGATATACTATTACTAGGACGATAGCGATATCAAGTGCAGGTCATTGTGTACCATATGCATTGGTTGTCTTTGTAATCAAATGAAGTGGAGACACTGATATCTCATTGAACATGACCAACTGCGAAGCACTCTACTATCAAGAGTAGCTCACGAAGAGTATGAATATAAGTATCTCTCCGATCGAGATCACCATGGTGAGTTGCAAGCAACTCACTGTACTTTGGTGCCAAACTAACTGAGTTTCTAATTCAGTGATGGAAGATTTTTGGGTACAGTTAAGTACTTATCAAATCGGTGTATGAGTCAAGATGAGATTGACTCCTCCAAATTAGTAGGAGTTAATGTATCAATATATTTTAATTTAGTAAAACTTGAGCTCGGATAATCCATATGATGGATTTGAAAGATTGAAATATAATATGGATGACTTATCTAGGATTGACAGTTAAATTTTAGATCATCCTTGAGCATTAGGATCAAAGAAATAAATTATGCGATAATCATACGTCAATAGGTTCTTGAATGTTGCTTCATCATCATTTGATCGATCCGGATGTCAGGTCATCATTGCTAGATGGTTACATCGATTGATGAAGAAATTTATTCTTGTGCTACCAACTTAGGTTCGAACCTATGAGATCACACTCAAAAAAAATTTCTAACTGATCATGTGGCTGATCAATAATTGAGAATCGTTAAGGGGCTTAATCATCAATTTAATTGATGGTTAACCTTATGCAAAAGTTGTAATGAATTTATCCACTAAGTGTTAGTAAATTAATGGAGGATTAATTAATAATTAGATTACTGACTAACTTAATTTGATTCAGCAAAGAGATTAAATAAAATCTAATTGAATTAGATTCAATTAGGTTTGACCCGATTAGGTTATGAGATGACCTAATCGCTAAGGGAGAATTATCCCTGATTTGATCAAGATTTTAGTTCAATCAATTCCTAATTTGATTGGAATTTGATTAAAAATTTATGAACCTAATTAGATTGGATTTCATAGATTTTATTTGGACTAAACCAGATGAGATTTGATTTGGATTCAAATAAGGAAACCTAGAGTCCATATAGGATTGGACTCTTCCTCCCCATGTGCCTCCTACTTTGATACCAACTTCTCCATGCTCAAGAGGTTTTTGCATAAGATTTTTTCATGCCAAAGAGGACATTTCCCTTCCTTTCTCACATCCAAATCTGATTTGGTTTTGATAAAAAAAAAATTTTGAAATTAGATTTCAAAGCATTCCTTATCAAGAGAATCTGTTCTTATCCAAATCACTCCACATGCCAACTTATTTTTTCTCCTTATGTGTGTGACACTTTGAGGAGGATTATTTTATTATGAGAAATTAGATTAGGATCTGATTTCACATGAACAAATAAAAGAAGGGGCATCCCTTATTTTTTTTGAGGCATGAAATTTGTGGAAGGGCGACATATCTTGAAGAGTCCAAGATCCTTAAAACTCTTCACCCAACCCTATTATATGCCAATAAAAAGGGGTCTATTTCTTCTCTTTTATGCATGTAAGAGGCTAGAGAAAGGGCTTTGATGGTGAGAAGTCCTTGGGTGTGAGTTCATAGAGTGAAAAGAGAAGGAGAGTCCTTTCTCTTTGGGTGTGCACAAAAATTTGAATTCTAATTTTTTGGTCCTAAGGGTTTGGGAAGAGAGAATAAATTAAAGAGATTATTTTCTTCTCCATCTTTCTTCCTCCTCTTCATCTCCTCCAGAAGTCCATGTTCAATCTTTGAAAAGGTTCTAAAGATTTGAAGAAAGGATCCAAATCAACCAAGAAGAAGGTCTTCATGCAAATTAGCATTCTCGAGAAGGCTAATCAGATCAGGACTTCGAGTGGACTTTCTGTAGAGGTCGGATGCGTATGTAGCTACGAGTAACCAGCAAAGATCATCTTTACTATATCTCTAACAGAGGTGATTGTTGACCCCCGCTCAGGCATCGAGTTTTAAATTCAGATAGGTGTAGATATGATCTGTAGTAAGTGGTATATTTTTATATTTATTGAAGATATTTTTGATAATTTATAATACTAACATCTTCTTAAAAACTTAATTTCATGAATAAATTAGATTTTCTTACAAAAATAAATAATTTTAAAAAATATAAAATTAAAACATATTCATGGAAAATAGATGTCGATTTAATTGAGCAATTTAAGAATAAAATAATAAAAAAAATTTGAAAAATTTAATGTATATTTTTTCTTATTTTTCAGGAAAAAATCAGAGCGAAAATAGAGTCAAAATATCCTAAAAAATATTGAAAATTATCTTCGGTGCATGGTGGACCGACCGCTTGATCTACAGAATCAAGAGCGCGGTCCACAAAAATAGTTCATAGTCCACAGGCGCAGTCCACAGTGGAAAGAAGGCTTTTTATGCTGATCGACGGTCCAAATCACATTTGGAGCTTGATCCAACAGCTGTGGTAGTTCCCGACTTTGTTAAGGAGAGATTTACGCAATCCAATGGCTGAAATTCTCTCTGGAGTGTGATTGGATGGTCAAAAACACATCCGACTTTGATAAGGATTAAAACATCAGATTTTGGGCTAATCTGGGTGGTTCAAAGGCAATCGGATGGTCAGAAATTGATGTAAAGGATATTATACGAATTCTAAGGGTTTTAGAACTCCTTTTTCTACCAAAAAAAATAAAAAATTCACCTATAAATAGGAGATCTAGGAATAAGTGTAGAGAGGAGAAAAAATCAGAGAAAAAATAAGAAAAAAAAATTTAAAAAAAATCAAAGAGCTTTAAGGATCAAATATTGGGAGATTATGGAGCTAGAGAGCTTGATGCGTGGCTAAATCCCTTCAACCCAAGAATACGATGAAGCTTGTAAATGAGTTTTTATTTTTTTTCTTGTATTTAATTTTTATGTAATAAAATTATATTTTTATTTCATATCTTTTTATTTTTTTTTGAGGTATTGATCCAGCCTACACGACCTATACCCTCTATTGATGTACCGTGATCCTTGGATACGGTACGTGCTTTGGAGAGATAGATCGTAGTATATGAGATTAAACCTTAGATCTAGTAATTGAATTTAGATAGTTTATACTCTGACAGGATGAGCTGTAATCTACTGATACAGTCCGTACCCCTTAGAGATAAGCTATACTAATACCTTAATCACAAGAATTAATATTGCAACATAAGAAAAAATAAATAAATCTAATTTGCATGGTGGATTCAAAATTTTTGGATTATTTCTCTGAATTATTTTTTTTAATAAATTAATTTATATTTTTAATTTAATTCATGCTATTCTATTTCTTTTTAATCTTTCTACAATCAATTCTCTTTTATTTATTCTTAAAAAAATAAAAGATAATCACCCTAAATCTCTATGGAAATGATCCCAACTCATCCTATCTATATAGTTTAAGTTGATTTTTATTCTTGACCATCTACGACAGTGATCAAATTTTGGCACCGTTGTCGGAGATCTAGGCACAATTATTTTTTTATTAAAAAAAATTTAGTCTTATTTTTAGTTTCCTTTTATTTGCTTTCTAACTTGCTTGGTTACTTTGTCAAATTTATTTTTTTCTAAAAAAAAAATATCTACATTGACACCTCATAATCTACTTAGAAAATTAGATACTTAATCATAAAACTTAAAAAGTGAAACAAATCAATTTACTTTTGACTAACTACCAAATCTGGTCATCTTTTCTTCTTGCATTACATAAGTCCATAAAATATCTTAAGGGCATAAACCCTAAACAAGATAAGCTGAGAATTTCATCACAATCACCCTTCCTTGGCCGACAAATCACCATCCTGCATATTGCATTAACCCAAATCTTAACTTAAAATCAATTAGATGTTGGCCTCTAAGGACTCTCGAGCTCAATAGGACAAGGGATCCAAAGAATTGGACCAAGTTAGGGTTAGTCAGTTTGACTGGTGTCTAGAAAAGTGGTTCAAAGACTACGTCCTAAAAGAAGGTGGTTATTTAATTGATTTCGTTCACTTACTTGGCCAACTCAGTTGGTATCTAAGAAAAGCAACGGGGAGACCCTCACCAACTTTACACTTACCTGGCCAGTTAAGTGGCTAGTCTTTTACCTGGAGTGCTCAAAGGCAACTTTGGTGGTTAGGAGCTGTCTAGATCTAGGGTTACCCTTAGCTAGGATTGTCTGCATAACTTGATTACTAACCTACAACCATTAACCCTAATTAAAACACTCTTCTCTATCATCTCTCGATTTAGGACTCCTTAAGCTCTCATCTTTATAATTCTCTTCTCATCTATCTCTCTTTCCTCTTCTCTTAAAAAAAAAAATTAAAAAAATTACATAAATAACTGAAAATTCTCAATTTTTTTTTTGGAAAAGAAAATCTGATCGTTTAGTGAGAATTGATTCAAACCCTACCCTAATCCAAGAAAATTCTGAGTCCACAATGAGTGAAGTCAATCAACCTCAGGTCCTAAAAGATCTTTGCTATCCTGTTAGGTCAGCCTAACCATCTTGTATCAGACTTCCCTAAACCAATGCAACAACTTTTGAAATTAAACCTCAAATCATTAACATGCTCCCTAAATTCACTGATAATGAAGATGCATATATTTTTATTAGAGAATTTGAGGAAGTATGTGACACCATGAGAATACACCAAATGTCAAATGATGCTATTAAACTTAGGCTGATTAATTTTGCTCTCAAGGACAGTGCTAAGAAATAGTTATATAGTCTGCCCAACCACTCGATCACAACTTGGGATGGATTTGTAAAAACTTTCTTGAGAAAATTTTTCTCACGTCATAAAACAGCTAAGTTAAGAAATGAAATTAACCAATTTTATCAATTTGGGGGTGAGTCTTTTTGGAAGTATTTTGATCATTTTAAGAACCTTTTAACCCAATGCCCACACCATGGAATTGAGACTTGGAGACTATGCCAAACCTTTTATGAGGGACTAGACCCAAACTCTAGAACCATGCTAGAGTCAATGTGTCAGGGCCAGTTTATGCATAAGGAAGCCAATGAAGCCTGACAATTCTTAGAAGACCTAGCAGAAAAGAGCCTACAGGGGGAAGCAACTAGAAAACCTACAAGAGGTGCTATGCACCAAGTATCCACATCCCTAGCTACAGAGGCCAAAATAGATACTATACTATGTAGGTTAGAGGTCTTAGAACTCAAGGGACACACCCAAGTGAACAAAGTTTCAATATCTACTTGCAATGGATGTAATGCCACGGACCACATCATGGAAGAATGTCCCTTTTTTATGAATCCAACTGGGAACGAAGTAGCACAGGTTAATGCTACCTACTACAAATCTACAAATGACCCTTATGCACCAACTTATAACCCAGGATGGAGGAATCACCCTAACTTTTCTTGGTCACAAGGGTCAAATCCCAGTAGACCTATCCTTAATCAATCCAATCAAAGGCCTACTCAACCATCAAATTATTCACAAGGCTTCAACAATGATCAAAGGCTTAATGCACTAGAAAAAGGATTAGAGATTTTAATAAAAACCACTTCTGATAGTATAAAATTTAATGATCAAAAGCATAATTCACTAAAGAAAAGCCTTGAAGCCTTGACAAAATATACAAACAATTTCATTCAAATCACGGGCCAACATGTAAATTCAAACACCCAAGCCATTGTCCATCTAGAAATACAATTAAGTCAGTTGGCTACCACTATCAGTGAAAGAGAAAAAGAAAAATGGCCAAGCCAACCTGAACCTAACCCAAGAGCCCAAATTGATCAATAATCTCAACCTAAAGGTCGATTCAATCATGTAAATGTAATTCACACCTTAAGGTCTGGGAGATAAGTAGACAATCAAGTAGGTATAACTAAGAACCAAGAAGACCAACCGACTGAACCACAAACTGATCAGATCAAGTCTGACGAGCCTAAATCAATAGAGGTTAATGAGCCATCCAAGCCAATTGCAGAACCCATCACTAGGTTCAAGCAAGTTGAGACATCAACCATCAATCCTATAGCTCCTTTTTCAAATAGACTTAGGTCCAACAGACACTCAGCTCATATGGATCAAATCTTAGAGATATTCAAACAAGTGAAAGTAAATATTTCTTTGGTAGATATGATCCAACAAGTTCTCACTTACGCTAAGTTTCTCAAAGATCTATGTACAAAGAAGAAGGCCACTAACATTCCCAAGAAAGCCTTCTTGGCAGCTAGTGTGAGCTCATATCTTTCAAGCCACATGCCAGTCAAGTACAAAGATCCAGGATCTCCTACAATCTCATGTGTCATTGGCAAAACCATTATTGATAGGGCCTTGTTAGACCTAGGGGCTAGTGTGAATATCTTACCTTATTCAGTCTATGAAAAATTGAGGATAGGAGAATTAAAGCCTATAGAAATTACATTGCAATTGACAGACCGATCAGTGAAAATCCCCAAGGGAGTTGTGGAGGATATGCTAATCAAGATCAGTGATTTCATTTATCCTGTAGATTTTGTGATCCTAGAAACTGAGCTAGTGTCAAACCCAAAAGGTCACATCCTAGTCATCTTAGGTAGACCATTTTTAGCAACCACCAACGTCCTGATCAACTGTCACAATGGACTCATGAAGCTCTCATTTGGAAATATATCCATTGATCTTAATATTTTTAATCTTGAAAACAAAAAGGACCAATTAGTCAATGTAAACCTGATCCAAGATGAGATTTATGAGCCCATTGATCTAGGAAAAGAAGCTGTTGACTGTAATTTCTGGTTAGACTTAGAATCTGAAATTACTTATGAACTATCCACATCCTATGACTTGAGGGTTCATCCACAATGGCTACCACCTATCAAACCACTTATTAGACTGGCTGAACCAAAACCCAAACCATCAATTGAGGAAGCATCGAAACTAGAACTCAAAACACTCCCTGAGCACCTCAAATATGCGTATCTAGATCCATCTGAAACTCTGCCTGTAATCATAGCATTAGACCTAGATCCAACCCAGGAGGAGGAACTTTTAGCTACCCTCAAAGAGAATAAAGAAGCTATTGCATGGGCCATGGCTGATATTAAGGGGATTAGCCCTTCAATTGTCCAACATCAAATTCACTTAAGGGAGGAAGCCAAGGCAATTAGAGACCCCCAAAGGAGACTTAACTCAGTTATGAAAGAGGTAGTGAAGAAAAAGATTCTCAAGTTATTAGACAATGAAATTATCTACCCTATTTCAGATAGTTCATGGGTTAGTCCAATCCAAGTGGTCCCTAAAAAGTCTGGGATTACAGTGATCCAAAATGAAACCAATGAACTATTGGAATTGTGTCCTAAAACCAATCTGTGACGATCGAGTTCATCCTTGTATATGAATTATTGATTATTGAATAATAGTTATTCTGATATTTTTTCATCATAAAGTGACATCTTTCTTGAACTCTTGTACTATGATGAAGTCCCTAGAACTATGCTAGTGTATGATAAAGAGAGGATTTATCGTATAGTTCTTAAACAAGTTTGCGATCAAATGATACGTCATTACGGGATAATGATGTTTATCAAGTGAAGATCGTTGTGTACCATATGGGTTGGTTATCCTCTTAACCAAGGTGTGTGGTGACACTGGTATGGCATACAGGTGAGATGTAAGGGTACATCATCACTGAACAAGTGACTCACCTGCTGAGCGTTCTGCTGTCAAGAGCTGCTCACGAAACACATAGGTATAAATATCCTTCAGACCTAAGATCACCATAGTGACTTGCAAGCAAATCACTATGCTTTGGTATCGAACTACCTGGATTTTTAATGCAGTGACGGAAAGCTACTGGGTACAGTCAAGTACTTGTGAAGTTTGTGTCTGGATCAAGATGGGATTGACCCCTCTAGATTATTGGAGTTGATGTATCGCTGTATTTCAATTTAGTAAAGTCTTGATCAGGATAATCCATAAGATGGATTTGAAAGGTTGAAATACAATGTGAATGAAGCAATCTCGGTTGACAGTTAACTTGAGACCATCCTAGAGCATCCAGGGTCAAAAGGATGAATTATGCGGTAACCATAAGTATAGGTTCTGGAATATTACTTTGCGATAATTTGACCTATCTAGATGTCAGAAACCATTGCTAGATGGTATCTCGATTAGTGCAGAAATTATGTCCTGTGCTACCGACTTAGTGTTTGAACCTATGGAGTCACGCACACAAGTCAGACAAAGTAAGAAGAAATTAACCTATGTTTATATGTCCAATCTGGAAGTACTTGACTTGATTGAACATATAAGCTAACTTGATTGAGAATTGAGCTATGGATCAAACGGAATTGAAGAGTTGACTATGTCTAGCTAGCACTACACATGAGGTTCAGGTTCAATCCCGGGGATAAACAATTTTTATTTATGATTCACAGAACATATGAAAGTTTGGATTTAAGTACTAATTAATTTTAAATTAGATCTGAATTAATTAGACTTAAATAGATCAAAAATTCAAATTAGATTTAGTACAAAAGTTCTAAAGAGTTTAGGATTGATAGCCTTTCGAAATTATTTCGAACCAGCTTCGAATCAGATTCAAACCAGACCTATTTTGGATGAGATATAAGTATTCCTACTTGCACTGAGAATACCCACTCATGAAGCATAACCAAAAATTTATTTGGTGCTTATTTGGAGCATCCCAAGTGGATGTGGGAGTGGGTGCAAAGTGGATGTCATAAGTGATGGCAATTATATCTTATATAGGAGTCCTTCTTTCATGAGTATTGAACCAATTCAAATCAGATTTGAATAAAAAGTCTTCCTCTCATTGGATTATGAGAATCATCTATAAATAGAAAGGATCTCTACCTATGGATGAGAGAAGAGAATAGAATAGCAAATAGATCAAATTGAGAGAAGAGAAAAAGAGAAAGAGACAGACGTGTGAAAAGAGAGGTCCTTCATCTTCTACATCTCTCCCTTTGTTGCTGCCTCCTCTCCTTAGGTGTGGATCCTTCTTGAATATTCTACCTGCTGATGTGAGGTATCACATCATCACATCTCATCCTTTGATTGATTGAGTTACGAAGCCAATTGGATTGGAGTTCAACCTGCTTTCCTACGGTGTCAGACGTGCATGCGAAGTAGAGAGTCTGCATATCCAGGCCTCCACGAAGGTTTATATCAGATAATTTAGGATTTAATCTCTGGTTCTACTATGATTCAGATAAAAATTTGATCCTTAAATAAGTAAAATATTAAAAAAAAATTTTAGATGCAACCTGGACATTCTGGAGGGAAACTGTTTTCTTCCCTTCAACTGGTATCAGAGCAGACCTGAAATATATGCATACAAAATAAATTTTTTTATGATTATTTATATGAGATATAATTAAAATTTTTGGTATGAAATTAAATCTCATTTAAATCTATTTATATAAAATTTTTGATATAATTTTGATTGGATTAGAGGTTCCTAATCAATGGTTAATTGAGGTTGTTATAAATCTGTTATAACAGAATTCTACTGTTACTGAATTTTTGATGAAAAATAATATGAATTAAAAATCTATTTTAAATCTATTTTAATAAAATTTTAATTTTATTATTTTTTATGAAGTGAAAATTATTTCAGATTTAAATTGAATCTATTTTGATGGATATTTAGATCTAAATCCTATCATAATTCAGCACTGCACGAAAATATATTTTATCAAAAATTAATTTCTTATGCATTCATATTTGCATCTAATTATTTTTCTATTTGATATTAAATTTAAAATTAATATTTTATAATTAGTATAAGATAAATTTTAGATTTGATATGATATATATGATACATCAAATCTAATTAGATTAGATGAAGAATATAATTGATGAGATCAAGGATATGTTCAAGACATAAAATAGTTTTATCAATAATTGCATGTTGATGTAATTATATATAAAATTAGATTTCAAATCTTAGTAGCCTAGTACTCGGATTGATGAGTTCACCAGACCATCTGGTCATAAGAGATTGAAGAGATTAATCTCTCTTTTGCCTATTCGATGGGTTCTCTTATGACGTGTAGGGGTGTCGTTGTGATCCAGTTTCATGAAGAAAAAAAGTGAACAGACTTTTATATATTATTTTGATTCTAAATATATTTAGATTAGATCTAAAGTAATTTATGATTTATTATAATAGGATAAAATTTAGATATAAAATTATTTTAGATCTGAATTATATGTTAAATATGATGTAATTGGTATTGATAAAAGTTATCATGATACATAAGATGTATGAATGAAGTTTAGATCATACCTATGTATATTTAATTATTAAATATATTATAAAAATTTATTTTCATATATTGAAATATATGGTATGCTTCACTTGAAACCCTTGTAGAATAGTTTTACAAACCGAAACACACGTTTCACACACTTAATTTTGAATTAAGTTTGAATGATTTAGAATTGAGAATTGAAGATCATTAAGACACCATATAATATGCTGAGCAAAGGGTTAGCATGAATCAGGTCCTTTTAATGGGTTAGACCTAGGGTTAGAAACACATATGGACCAAGTAGAGAAATTAATTAAATCTAATCAAGTGTTGAATTAGATTAGGTCAGTATTTCTCTAAATCAATCTCAATAATTGAAGTTTAATCAAGTCCATGTGTTTGACCCTAATAAATAGACCATGATCATGGCTCCGTGGTTGAGTCTGAATCTTCTGGTGTGCCAAATCAAAACTAATTAACCAGTTCATGTCTAAGATAAATTTGGCAGATTCGATCAAGTGATTTTTAATTGGGAGCTATTCACCTAGATGCATCTACGGTGAGTTAAGAGCAGATCCCTCCCGCTGATCTCACTTACCTGACCAACATGGTAGATTATGTTTTGATTAGGTCACTAATCGATTCGTGCAGACCCATGCTATTAAGGTGAATCAGTGTGACTGATTTAGGTATCTTTAGACCAGCTTGTGTTTAATCCTTTACATGACTTGGTGAAGTCAGTGGAAGAATTTGCAGCTTGCAGGTCGACTTCTTCTCTTATTCTCAGGTCAATGAAATCAAATCCTCTAAATTATTAGGTCCATAAAGTGATAAAGTTATGAGATAACTTGATTATTGCCTTCCATTAAGGTGTGTGATAATGAGTCCAATATTCCAAATAGGCATTGGAGGCGCCACATGCCTGGTGTCTATTACGTATTGAAATTATCATTCATCATATGACCATCATGATGTACCTTCAGATCAATGCTCAGGTTGGTCGAGCCACACTTGAGTCTAGACATCTATTTGTTGGATGCACTTGATGTGTCATGTTAAAGTTGGACCTAACCAGAATTTTCAGTGGAGGTGCCACACACCTGCTAAAGGAAAGTCTGGGGCAAAACCCAATGCTAGAAGTTGTTTGGAGAAATAATTGGTTATGAACCTACCTATGGATGCACTAGAGTTGGTCAAGCCACACTCGGGTCCAAATGCAGTCTGTGTGGATTCTAGTATCCACTAAAGAATTAATATAATTCCTCGAGTTGGAGGTAAAGGCTACCAATTCACAAAAAATAGTGAGAGGACCTATAGACTAAAGTTCATATCTTCAGAATTAAAAAAATAATTCATATACTAATAGGCTAATATTTTCTCCTTTCAGTTATGACCAACACACTATCCCTCCATTCGCTGTTGGACAGCAACAAGCTCATCGGACCCAATTTTGATAGTTGGTATTGAAAGTTGAAGATCGTGTTGGAGCACGAGAGGATTTTGTATATCCTTATGGATCAGGCACCTGAAGAACCTGCAGCCAATGCTCCTCGTGCTGTGAGAGACACTTACAAGAAGTGGCTCAATGATCGCACGACTATGCGTTGCATGATGAGGGCAGCTATGAACGATGAACTTAGTAGTAAGTTTGAAGATGCACAACCTGAGGAGATGATTTAAATGTTGAATGAGTCCTTCGGCACTCCTGAGGATATGAAGAGACATAAAACCTCCTGCGTAGTGTTCAATGTCCGTATGCGAGAGGGAGCTTCAGTCACCGATCATGTATTATATATGATTGAGCTGATTGAATGCCTTAGCAAACTTGACTTTCTATTGCATGAACAGTTAGGCAAGGATGCTATCCTCAATTTGCTATCGAAATCCTACCTACCCTTTCTCAGTCATTATAGAATGACGAAGCCTGCAGTAAACTATCATGGTTTGCTAGAGTTACTGTAGACTTTTGAGAAGGATCACCAACTCCAAAAAGAGCCAGTGAATTTAGTGGGAGGTTCATCTGCAGGACGTCGATCCTCTAGGAGAAAAAAGAAGAAAAAGATGCAAAAATCCCATGTCGTCGATCCCAAGCAGAGCAAACCGTCAAAAGTTGACAAGAGCCAAGCAGAGTGCTTCTTCTGTAAGAAGCTGGGTCATTGAAAAAGGAATTATCCTGCTTATATAGCCACCCTTGACCCAAACAGGCCTAAGAACAAGAGAAAGAGGTAAATGGTTGCTTCACAAGGTATTTATATGATAATACCTTGTAATTTCTCTGTTTGTGATACTACTATCTGGGTATTGGATATCGGAAGTCCTATTAATATATGCAATTCATTGTAGGGACTGCAGGTAAGTAAAAAATTTTGAGAGGGCGAGCGGTTCCTTAATGTTGGAGATGGAAGCCTTGTTCCAATTCTGGCCTTGAAAACTTTGCAGCTTGTCTTCGAGTCCAGTAGTGTCATGTTAGATAATTGTCATTATTGTCCCTTCTTTATGATGAATGTCATCTCTGTAGGTCTTTTGACCAAATTTGGTTACAAGTTTATAATAAAGGATGATTTTTGTGATATCATTATGAATGATACTACAATTATGCGTGGACAATTAAAACATGGCATATACATAATATCGTGGCCTGTTAGTGTAATGTTCACACCTAGTAAATGCTCCAAAATAGATAATGTCAGCAAATCCTACCTTTGGCATTGTAGGCTTGGTCATGTGAACAAGAATAGGATTGACAGGTTGATCAAAGAATGTGTCCTTGAGATAGATAATTGTGAATCATTGCCTACTTATGAATCTTGTCTACTTGGTAAGATGACTAAGTCACCTTTTAAAAGAAAAGGTGAAAGAGCCAGTGATGTCCTAGGTCTAATACATACTGATGTATGTGAGCCTATGAACATAAGTGCCAGAGGAGGATACTACTACTTCATTACGTTCACAGACGACCTATCGAGGTATGGGTATATCTATCTTATAAAGCATAAGTCAGAATCATTTGAAATGTTCAAACGATTTTGTACTGAAGTAGAGAAATAAACTGAAAAGAGTATTAAGATCCTTCAATTAAACTGAGAAGGTAAATACCTCACCAGTGAGTTTCTGACATATCTGGAAGAAAATGGGATTCTTTCACAATGGACCCCTCCTGGACACCACAACATAATGGTGATCCGAGAGGAGGAATCGAACTTTGTTAGACATGGTCCGATCCATGATAGACTTTTTTAATCTGCCAATATCCTTTTGGGGATATGCTCTAAAGACTGTTTGCTATATTTTAAATAAAGTGCCCAGCAAGTCTATTAATAAAACTCCATATGAGATATGGATTGGGCGTAAGCCGGTGCTCTCACAACTTAGGATCTGGGGGTGTCCAGCTTATGTCAATCATTTAAAGACAGATAAGCTTAAACCGAAGTCTGATAGATGTTTGTTTGTAGGGTACCCAAAGAAAATTAAAGGGTACTACTTCTACCTCGCTGCAGAACAAAAGATATTTGTCAGCAACCAGACAGTCTTTTTGGAAAAGAGGTTCCTTGGTGAAGAAGCTAATGCTTGTAAAATTGAACTTGATGAAGTTCATGAGGTGGAAGGACCAACACATACAGAATTGGGTTCGATTGGTGAATCAAATTTGAAGCCAGTAGAGGCACCATTAAGGAGATCCGATAGAGTACCGCATCAGCCGGATAGATACTACAATTTTCTGATCTGGGATGGTGATCCTATTGAACTTATTAAGAACGATAAGGATCCAATCACCTATATAGAGGCCATGCAAAGGTCCGACTCCCAAAAATGGCTTAAGGCCATGAAGTTCGAGATGGAGTCCATGGAGATCAATAGTGTCTGGACACTAGTTGATCTGTCCGAAGGGATAAAACCCATAGGGTGTAAATAGATTTTCAAGAGAAAAAGAGAAACGGATAGGAAGGTAGAGACCTATAAAGCCTGTCTAGTTGCTAAGGGTTACTATCAGCATTATGGTATTGACTATGATGAGACGTTCTCTCCTATGGCAATGCTCAAGTCCATCCAGATTATGCTTGCTGTCGCTGCACACTTAGATTATGAGATCTGACAGATGGATGTCATAACCACTTTTCTTAATGGAGAGCTGGAAGAAGAGGTGTATATGATACAACCTGAAGGGTTCACATCCACAGACAAGTCGAAAGTGTGCAAGCTGAAAAGGTCAATTTATGGACTTAAGCAGGCATCGAGGAGTTGGAACATGTGTTTAGATAAAGTAATCAAAATGTATGGCTTCTTTAGGAATGGAGAAGAGCCTTGCATCTACAAATAGGCTTCCGATTCTGTGGTCATCTTTCTTGTGCTGTATGTGGATGACATATTGTTACTAGAAAATGACATCCCGATTTTGCAGAGTGTGAAGCTATGGTTATCATCATAGTTCTCCATGAAAGACTTGGGAGAAGCATCCTACATCCTAAGGATGAAGATGTATAAAGATAGATTTAGAAGGTTGCTTGGATTGTCCCAATCCACGTACATTGACATCTTGTTGAAGCGGTTCAACATGGATAATTTCAAAAAAGGCTATCTTCCGATAGGTCATGGAATTACTCTTTCCAAGAAAGATTATCCAACAACTCCTGAGGAGAGAGAGCGCATGAGTAGAATACCATATGCTTCGACAGTGGAATCTATCATGTACGTTATGACATGTACGAGGCCAGATGTGGCCTATTCACTAGGGGTAGTGAGTAGGTACCAGTCAGATCCAAGTGAGAAGTATTGAAAGATTGCAAAAGCAATTCTTAAGTATTTGAGAAATACTAAAGACCAATGGCTTATCTATGGAGACTTTGATCTGAAATTTGTGGGATATACTAATTTTAGTTTTCAATCAGATTGTGATGATAGTAGAAGTGTGTCGGCTATGTATTTACCTTGAATGGAGGAGCTGTTTGCTGAAAAAATTTCAAGCAACATATTGTGGCCGACTCTGTATGTGAAGTGGAATACATTGCTGCATCGGATGTTGCAAAAGAGGCAGTATGGTTGCAAAAGTTTATTATCGAGCTGGAAGTTGTACCTTCCATTGATGGTCCTGTCCTGCTGTATTGTGACAGCTCCAGTGCCATAGCTCAGACGAAAGAACCTAAGTCACATCATCGCTCTAAACATGTACGAGAGATCATGAATCGAGGTGACATCGAGCTTCAGAAAATCAATGAAAAAGAGAACCTAGCCGACCCCTTCACTAAAGCTCTCGAGATCAAAGAGTTTGATGACTTCAAATGGAAGATAGGTATAAGATACTGCCCCGATTGGCTTTAGTCCAAGTGGAAGTTGTTGAAAATTATGTTCTAAAACCAATCATGTGACAATTGAGTTCATCCTTATATATAAATTATTGATTATTGAATAATAGTTATTCTGATATTTTTTCATCATAAAATGATATCTTTCTTGAACTCTTGTACTATGATGAAGTCCCTAGAACTATGCTAGTGTACGATAAAGAGAAGATTTATCGTATAGTTTTTAAATAAGTTCGCGATCAAATGATACGTCATTACGGGATGATGATGTTTATCGAGTGAAAGTCATTGTGTGCCATATGGGTTGGTTGTCCTCTTAACCAAGGAGTGTGGTGACACTGATATGGCATACAGGTGAGATGTAAGGGTACATCATCACTGAACAAGTGACTCACCTACTCAGTGTTCTGCTGTCAAGAGCTATTCATGAAATACATGGATATAAATATCTTTCAGACCTGAGATCACCATAGTGACTTACAAGCAACTCACTATGCTTTGGTGCTGAACTACCTGCATTTTTAATGCAATGACGGAAGGCTACTTGGTACAGTCAAATACTTGCGAAGTCTGTGTGTGGATCAAGATAGGATTGACCCCTCTGGATTATTGGAGTTGATGTATTGCTGTATTTTAATTTAGTAAAGTCTTGGCCAGGGTAATCCATAAGATAGATTTGAAAGGTTGAAATACAATGTGGATGAAGCAATCTCAGTTGACAGTTAACCTAAGACCATCCTAGAGCATCCAGGGTCAAAAGGATGAATTATGCGGTAACCATGAGTATGAATTCTGAAATATTCTTTTGCGATAATTCGACCTATTTGGATGTCGAAAACCATTACTAGATGGTATCTCGATTAGTGCAAAAATTGGTTCCTGTGCTACCGGCTTAGTGTTTGAACTTATAGAGTCACGCACACAAGTCAGAAAAAGTAGGAATGAATTGACCTATGTTTATATGTTCAATCTGAAAGTACTTGACTTGATTGAACATATAAGCTAACTTGATTGAGAATTGAGTTATAGGTCAAACGGGATTGAAGAGTTGACTATGTCTAGCTAGCATGAGGTTCAGGTTCAATCCCGGGGATGAACAATTTTTATTTATGATCTATGGAACATATGAAAGATTTGATTTAAGTACTAATTAATTTTAGATTAGATCTGAATTAATTAGACTTAAATAGGTCCAAAATTTAAGTTAGACTTAGCACAAAAGTTCTAAAGAGTTTAGGATTGACAGTCTTTCGAAATTGTTTCGATCCGACTTCGAATCAAATTCGAATCGGATCTGTTTTGGATGAGATATAAGTATTCCTACTTGCACTGAGAATACTCACTCATGAAGCATGACCAAAAATTAGTTTGGTGCTTATTTGGAGCATCCCAAGTGGGTGTGAGAGTGGGTGCAAAGTGAATGTCATAAGTGATGGCAATTATATCTCATATAGGAGTCTTTCTTTCATGAGTATTAGACCAATTCAAATCAGATTTGAATAAAGAGTCCTTCTCTCATTGGATCATGAGAATCATCTATAAATAGATAGGGTCTCTACCTATAGATGAGAGAAGAGAATAGAATAGCAAATAAATCAAATTGAGAGAAGAGAAAAAGAGAGAGAGACAGGCGTGTGAAGAGAGAGGTCCTTCATCTTTTATATCTCTCCCTTTGTTTCCGCCTCCTCTCCTTGGGCATGGATCCTTCTTAGGCATCCTACCAGCTGGTGTGAGGTGTCACATCATCACATCTTATTCTTTGATTGATTGAGTTATGAAGTCAATTGGATTGGAGTTCATCCTGCTTTCTTGCAGCATCTGACATGCATGCGAAGTAGAGGGTCTACATATCCAAGCCTCTGTGAAGGTTTATATCAGATAATTTGGGATTTGATCCTTGGTTCCACTGCGATTCAGGTAAAGATTTGATTCCTAAATAAGTAGAACATTAAAGAAAATTCTTAGATGCAACCTGGATATTCTGGAGGGAAACTGTTCCCTTCCCTTCATGAACTTGTGCCGACTAGGGTTCAAACTGGATGGAGAGTCTGTATTGATTATAGAAAACTGAATGCGGCTATAATAAAAGACTACTTTTCATTACCTTTTATTGACCAGATGTTGGAGAGATTAGCTAGACACGAGTTCTATTGTTTCCTGGATGGATACTCCAGCTACAATCAAATTCCTATATCACCAGAGGATCAAGAGAAGATCATGTTTACCTATCCATTTGGAACCTTTGCCTATAAAAGGATGCCCTTTGGCTTATGTAATATCCCATCTACTTTTTAAAGGTACATGGTCAGTATTTTTTCTGACGTGATCGAGAGATTTCTAGAAATCTTTATGGATGACTTTTTTATCTTTGGCTCTACCTTCTACGAGTGCCTACATCACTTAAGGCTAGTCTTAGAAAGGTGTAAGGAGAAATACTTAGTGCTTAATTTGGAAAAATATCAATTCATGATCAAAGAAGGCATAATGCTTGGCTATGTTATCTCAAATAAAGGTATTGAAGTAGACAAAGCCAAAGTAGATTTGATTGCAAATCTTCCACCACCTAGATCAATCAAGAAAATCCACTCATTTTTAAGACATGCTGGTTTCTATAGGAGGTTTATCAAGAATTTTAGCAAGATAACCCGGCCACTGACTAATCTTTTAGCTAAAGATGTCAAATTTGATTTCACTCTTGAGTGCCACGAATCATTTGAATGTCTTAAAAAGGTACTAACATCTGCACCCATCATTCACCCACCTGACTGGACTCGGTCCTTCGAACTTATGTGTGATGCATCAGATCAAGCCATCGGAGCTGTTTGAGGATAGAGAATCGATAAACTGTCATGAGTTATTTACTATGCCATGGGCGGTTGACTATGTGTCCAAATGGGTGGAAGCTATACCATGTCGATCAAATAATAACAAAATTGTTATCAATTTTTGTAAGAAAAATATCTTCTCTCATTTTGGTATTCCTAGAGCCATTATAAGTGATCAGGAAACATATTTTTGTAATCGATCCTTTGAGTCCTTGATGAAAAAATATAACATCAATCATAAATTGGCCACACCCTATCATCCGCAAACCAGTGGGCAAGTAGAAGTTTCAAATCATCAAATCAAACAAATCTTGAGAAAGACCGTTAATACCAATAGAAAAGATTGGTCGTTGAAGCTAATCAATGCACTTTGGGCTTATCGCACAGCTTTCAAGACCATTCTAGGAATGTCACCTTACGGGATTGTGTTTGGTAAAGCATGTCACTTACCAATTGAACCAGAACATAAGGCTATGTGGGCCATAAAATAATTAAATATAGACCTAGATGAGGCTGGACATCAAAGGAAGCTACAAATAAATAAACTAGAAGAAATCAGGAATGAGGCATGTTGGTGCAAAAATCTGCCGGCGTCAAAGAAGCTGGAGTCGAGGGAGTCGCGGTCACCGTCGGGACATACAAAGAAAGTCTAAATCGGAGTTGGGGGTGCTCCGGCAAGATCCTCCGACGCTCAAGTCAGTTCTCTGCCTCAACAAGAATGGAGTGCTCGAACAGAAATTTTAGCAGAGTTTTGAGATAGAGATTAGAGCTTAGAGAATAACGTATCTGGGGGTCCCCTTTTTATAGGCAGAGGGCGTAACAGATTGACAGCGACGTCTATAACTGCTTGGTAGTGGGCCGTTCGGGGCCATGAGGAGTTTGTTACGGAGAGTAGTGGAGTGGGGTCGTGGCCATCGTCGTGGCCTACCACGTGGAGCCTGTTGTGGAGAGTGGAGTGATGTCCGTTGTCGTGACTTGCCAGAGCATGATGGAGCCATGTGGGATTCATTACAGGAAGTGGAGCAGAGTCGTGGCCATTACTATGGCCTGCCAGGGAGTCCAGGCCCATCGGTCGAAGCTCGGTTGGGGTGTCTGGTGGAGAGGGGTAGCTTTCCGTCTAAGAGGAGCTCGGATGTTGCTGGCGAGCCTTCTACAGTTGGATGCCTTGGGTGCTAGTACTGCAGGCGAAGGTCATCTGCTATAGAAGTCGGTCAGGGGCTTTCTGTGGATGAAGTTCGATTTCATGCAGAATCTAACAAAAGGTCGACCGACAGTGGATGTCGGATGGCACTGGAGAGGTTCACCCGCTGGAGGGGTCCGGCTGCTGGAACCCGTGTGTCGTAGGAGTTCATCCGGAATCTGTCTGCTACAGAAGTTCGATCAGAGTTTGGTTCCCGTAGAAGTCCGGATGGGGATCATTTGTTGAAGAAGCTCGGCCAAAGCTTACCTGCAATAGAAGTTTGAAAGGAATTCGTTCACAATAGAAGCTCAGATAGAGGCTTACAGTAGAAATCCGACGTGGACCGCTCGTAGTAGAAATTCGAAGTAGACCGCTTGTAGTGGTAGCTTGGAGTAGATCGCTTATAGTAGAAGCTCGGAGTAGATCGCTTGCGGTGGGGGCTCGGAGTCCGACCTTTGTAAGAATTCGTATGAGGTCTACCTGCAATAGGAGCTCAGGGCTGAAGTCCGGCTCCCATAGGAGCTCGGATGAAATCTAGAAGGCGGTCAACCGCCGTAGAAACTTGGATGGAGTCCGTCCGTCGTGGAGATCTGCTGTTGGGAAAGTTCGGCCACTGACGAACTGATGAAGTTCTGAAAAAAATTTGGATTGGAGTCGATCGAATCCTATTGGAAAAGATCTGAAAGAGGTCCGGAGAATGGTTGACCCTTGTAGGAGGTCGACCGATAGTAGAATCCAGAGAGCACTTGGAGCAGCTTGATAGACGACCGAAGAAGCTTATCACTGGAGAAGCCCGGGAGATGCGACAGGAGTTCGTCCGTCGGGGAAACCCGGTCGACACTTGTGGAAGAAGCTGTGGGAGTTTATCCGTCGGCAGAACTTGGGAACATTGCAGAAGCTCGGCCGTCGGAGAGGTTCGGAAAGATGTCGCCCAAGGTCGGACGTCGGTAGAGTCCCGGGAGGGTTACTCCTGATACGAACTTCGGCAGGGGGTATTTTATATCCAACACCAGTCCCCCTACTTTCGAGTTCGAGTTTCGAATGACGGAAGTATAGAGAAATTTTTACAGCCGAAGTTGCTCCCTTGAATCCCATGCGCGATCGTCCTCAAATATTTTGGCATTTAATGCGTGCGTGCCAGAGTCTTTTCAAATCGGAACGATCCGAAGAGACTTTTCAAAATTCTCACTGGAGCGCTGTCCCAAGTGCCATGCAATAATCTCCCCGTCAGTAGTCAACCGTACGCCATGATGAGTGGGACACGTGGCGGGCATTGGTCGGCCTAGGGATATCCGCTGTCATGACTGTGTCAGGCCCTGTTGCCTATTTAAACCCACTCCTTCCCTCCAGGGACTTCATTTCGCCTGAGAGTCCAATTGGCGCCTTTCTTCTATCTGAGAGTTCTGCCACCCATCGGCGCCCTTTTCGACCCTAGGCGTTCTTTGCGTCAATCCCCGCCATCTCCGTCTGCTCCCCGCCTACGTCGGGCCAATCTAGGTTGGTCTCGAAGCTTCTCTTGTCATTGTTGTTGTTCCTTCCTCTTCTTGCTTTGTTTGTTTAGCTTCCGAGGGTTTATTCGCAATCTTTCCCGATTTTTTGGGATTTCCTTCTTTCTTTTCTCTTGTTGCAGGCACAGACGTAGAAGTTGCCCGGGTGGCCCTCGCCATCGATGTCCCTTACGACGCCGAGCCTTCAGTCCCCCGAGCCCTTTCGAGGAGTTCTCCCACCAGGGCTTCTACCCCAGAGGTCCGTCTCGAGGGGATGCTACGGATCGAGAGGAGGAGGAGAAGGGAAATGGTGGCCCGCAAGTTCAGTGGCTGTCGAGCTGCCACTGAAGGCTCCCATAGCTTCGAAGGGGACTCGAGGGAGAATTCCTTTAACAACAGGGATTTAATAACGAAACTGGCCGGTGAGTGCGTCCTGCCCGAGAATTTTGAAGTAGTTGATCGGGGCGGCACCGGTCAAGGGGGTGGAGTTGCCGTCATAAGCTGCAGCAAGCTTCTTGACGTCATCGGGGTCGAGAGACCAGAGGCGGTCGGCGCTGACAGCGGAACAGTAGAACTTATTGCGGGGGCGGTGGAAGTAGCGCATGCTGACCTCGTCGAAGTACCTGGGATGGTAATTGTCAGAGAGAATATGGTGGTGGTGCATGCCTCCGGCGTTACCGCGGCCACCAGGGTACTTTCGGTTCTTCTTGAAGCAGGTCATCGTTGCTGCCGTCATCGCCGCCGCCGCCCCTTGAGTTCTATCCCGCTCTTTTTCTCTTAGGGTTAGGGTTTCGACAATGGGGCGGAATGAGGCAGAGGGTGAGAGCCGATGGGTTCATCATACGTACTGGGAAATACTGCTGAGAAAGATAGAACTGAAAGGAGAAGTCGAAAGCTTGAAGCGGTCTCTAATGTATTCTTTTCAGGTCTTGTCGTATTGTTCTTCTTTCTTTGGCCTTCAGGACTTTGTAACGTATACCTTATTAATCAAAATGAAAAGGAGATTTTTTGTTACCTTGTCCGTACTTTGTGTTAAATTGTCGTCCACTGGACTTCTTTTGTTTTTTTTGTCTCGTTCGATGTCGATGTTGTCTGAAGGTTCCTGATCGTCGCCATGTTGGTTTGCTTTTCTTGTCGTCTTTCTTTTTCGACCTTCAGGGCTTTGTAATGCATACTTAGCTAATGAAATGAAAAGAAAATTTTTCATTACCTCTTCTACTCATGTGTTGAGTTGTCGTTTGCCAAACTTCTTTCTATTTTTGTCTTGCTCGATATCGATGTCATTCGAAGGTACCCAATCATCGTCACATTGACCTGTCCCTTTTGTTTATGGCCGCAGATTTGTCCGGGGCCACTTGAGTTTGACGCTTCTTTTTAGAGTTCGAACTCGGGGGTCTGAACTTCTCGTCGCCTTGAGGAAGCCATTTTATCTTTGGCCTGTGTTGAGAGCCTTCTTGGAGACTGAGAATTTTTTATAAGAATCTCCATTCTCGCGGAGACGAGGTCCCCTGTATCTTTGACGTAATTTATTTTTCATTTGTCGCTGGTGTAGTTCATCGCTTTCCTTTTTAACTTCCCCCCTTTTTTCTTTTTCTTTTCTCGAGTGAGGGTTTTCCCTCTGCTCTTAGCGGGGTCGCGGGAGCGCGGAGGGACCATTGAGAAGATTTTCTTTTTCTTATCTGGTCTTAAATGACTGGATCTTAGTTGGCGTCAGGATGAGGTTCTCCTCCTATTCCTAATGTAGTCAATTTCAGCTCAGATTAGGATGAGGTTCTCCTCCTATTCCTAACAGGGCTGTGGGGACACATATGGGCGTTGCAGGGCCTCTCCCCCCATCCAGTCTAAAAATAACTGGGCCCTCGACTTTGCTCATGTTAGGGTAAGGTTCTCCTCCTGTCCCTAACATGGCTGTGGGGGCACATAAGGGCGTTGTAGGGCCTCTCCCCTCATCCGATCTAAAAGTAACCGAGCCTTCGACTTTGCTCATGTTAGAGCGAGGTTCTCCTCCTGTCCCTATCATGGCTGTGGGGGCGCATGAGGGCGTTGTAGGGCCTCTCCCCCCATCCGGTCTAAGGAGAACTGGGCCTTCGACTTTGCTCATGTTAGGGCGAGGTTCTCCTCCTGTCCCTATAATGGCTGTGGGGGCGCATGAGGACGTTGTAGGGCCTCTCCCCCCATCTGATCTAAGGAGAACCGGGCCTTCGACTTTGCTCATGTTAGGACGAGGTTCTCCTCCTGTCCCTAACATGACTGTGGGGGCACATAAGAGCGTTGTGGGGCCTCTCCCCCCATCTGGTCTAAGGAGAACCGGGCCTTCGACTTTGCTCATGTTAGGGCGAGGTTCTCTTTTTGTTCCTAACATGGCCGTGGGGGCACATAAGGGCCATTATATGGGCCTCTCTGTTGGGAAATGTGTCCCAAAAAGCCAATCGTCAAGCTATTGACGGTTGAGCAACCAAGTATTGTAATTGATTTGTTAATAAATAAAATATATTTGGCATCTTCATCATAAGCTTTCATCTTCTAATGAACTCCGTTGTTATGATGAAGTCCTTAGGACTATTTAGATTCGATAAAGAGAGGATTTATCGATTAGTCCTTAAAACAGTTCACGACCAAATGATAGGCTGTTAATAAGGACAACAGCTTCTATCGAGCATAGGTCGCTGTAGGCCATATGGGTTGGTTGTTCTCTTAACCAAGGAGTGTGGAGACACTGGTATGGCATACAGGTGAGATGTAAGGGTACATCATCATTGAACGTGACCAACTCCAGAGCATTCTGCTGTCGAGAATGTCTCTGATGGGATATAGGTATAAGTGTCCCTTAGACTTGAGATCGTCTCAGTGACTTGCAAGCAACTCACTGTGCTTTGGTATTGGACTAACTAAATTTCTAATTCAGAGACGGAAGGCTTCTGGGCATAGTCAAGTACTTGCAAAGTCAGAGTGTGATCGAGATGGGATTGACCACTCCAAGAGTTGGAGAAGAATGAGTCGCTGTATTTCAATTTAGCAAAACCTTGGCCAGGGTAATCCATCAGATGGATTTGATATTTTGAAATACAATGTGGACAACCTGATCAGAGTTGACAGTTGAACTATGGGGTGTCCTATGATCATTTTGGTCAAGGGGATGAATTATATGAAAACTATATCTGCATGGGTTCTAAGGATGTTGTTCTACACATTCGACCTATCCAGTCGTAGGGTACCATTGCTAGATGGTCACTTCGATTGCTACAGAAATTTATTCCTGTGCTACCAGCTTAGGTTCGGACCTATGAGGTCACACACATTAGAGTTCATGATCCGATCGGATGGTTGATCAACGATTAAGAATCGATCTAGGGTTAAATGATCAATACGATTGACATTTAACCCAGTGCAAGTGTTGCAGGAGGATCGATTAGCAATTCGATTTCTAATTGGCTTAATTTGATTAAGCCAATGGGCTGAGATTAAGTTTAATTAAATATGATTTAATTAGATTTAGTTTAGACTTGATTGGATCAAGTCGAATTGGTTTATTGGATAAGCCAAATGCAAGAAAAAATTAGTCCTAGTTCAACTAGGACTTGGGTCAATCTAATTTCTAATTTGATTAAAAAATTAAATCAGATTTAAATCTAATTTAATCTGATTAAATTAGGTTCTTAATTGGGTTAAGACCTATTTTAATTGGGTTGATATAATTTTGGTTTGATTTGATTTGGGAAACCAAATTAAAACAAGTCATAAGATAGAATCCTAGTAAGACTAGGATTCCACCTTGCACCACATAAGCCTTCCCCACGCCCTCTCTCTCATTCAACGTCAATCTCCTCTTATTTTGTGCGACAAAAGCCCTCTCCCAGGTCTCTCCCACGTTCACAAAAGGTCTCCTCTCTTCTTTCTTACATGGAAGGTAGTTTGGATCAAATCAAAAAGGAATAAGTTTGGATTTCGAATTCTATGAGATAGAGTTTTAGAAATCCAAAACTCTTTCAATTTTGCATCAAATTTATCCAAATTTTTTTTGGAATTTTTGTGGCTTTTAGGGTATACATTGTGCACCCTTTGCTAGTGATCCATGCACGAAAATATGGAGGAGGTGCTCAAGAGTTGGGCATCCCTTATCTTGCCATGTTTGGATAAGTCTTGACTAGGTATTTGACCTAGACAAGGACTCTATCATATCTCTCTCTATAAAACGAGAAGAAGAAGAGGGTCTTCTTCTAGGGTTGTTTGTTTTCATACCTTTCCTCCCTCCATCTTGAGTTTTCTGAGAGCGTCTCAGATCTGAAACTCCTCCTTTTACTTTCCATCTTTGGAAGAGTCCAAATCAAGAAGAAGGAGGCACCTGATCAACCATCAAAGAAGGATCAGCGCAGTACTAGCATACTGTACTGATTTCCTGAAGCAGGACTTTTGATCGAGATTCGTGGGCTCGTGTGGATGACTCCTAGAGGCCGGACGCATGTGCAGCTTGCAACATCATCCTTAAGCCCGGATCAGCGAGGTTAGAACGTCTAACTTGCAAGGTAATAGATCTGATCTATTGTTTAATACATACATTAGATGTAGTATAGAAACATGTTGATATGATCAACATGTAGTTCATGCTATATTTATATATTTTAATTTTTGATTTAATGCTATGTAATAATCATGTAATAGAATCTTAGATCTAGAGATTCTCTGGTTTTAGAAAATAAATTTTGATTTATTTTAGTCTTCCACTGTATGATCTTGAAAAAGTTTCAAGATCTAACCCTGAAACCCTAGACCTGGTTCCTACAATTGGTATCAGAGCCAGGTTCTTTATTACATGATTATTTATACATGCTTAGATTATTTCTTAGATTAGATCTAATTTATAATCTGATTATTAAATCTGAAATTAAAATTTTAGATCAATCACAAACTGCAAGGTTGTCCTGCTATAAGGTTTACCTCTTACAGTGCAAAGATTGTCCTAGTTTGTGTAGATCTATCTTTAATCATAAATTTATTAGATATGATCTAGATTAAATTTATGATTTATTAGATTTAAAAGATGTTTAAATCTAAAATAAAATCTCTTTGTTAATAATTTTTGTGCAAAGAAATTGTTTAAAGTTGAAATTATTTCAATTACATGAACCTGTTTAGATTAGATCTAAAGTAGTTTCATGTTTATTTCACTTGTATCTTGATTATGAATCAAACATGCAATATGGTTGGTAGAATTATATTGTAAAATTATTTTACAAATATGAAAATTATTTTTTGAAAAGCCAAACCCAACCCTCAGCCCAAAACTTAATTAAGAATTAAGAAGTTGTTTGATTAGGTTCTAGGATTGTGAATTGAAGAACCTAAGACATAAATCATAACACATTGGGTTAATGGGTTAGTGGGAATTAGGTCCATTAATTGGGTTAGACCTATGGTTAGATTGAAGATGGACTTAATTAGAGAATTGACTAAATCTAATCAATTGTTGTCTTAGATTAGGTCAAGGATTCTCTAGATCAATTACAATAGTTGTAGTTGGTCAAGTCCATGTCTTTAACGAGAACCAAATGGACTTGATTCTTGGCTAAGCAGTCTAGCACGAACTGTTAGGTTGATCTAATCGAAACTAATTAAACCAGTTGGTGTCTAAGGTAAACCAGACCGGTGGTTTTTAATTGGGAGCCCGCTACCTGACCATTTCTGATGGTGTCTAAGGCAAGCTTTGGCAAACCCTCCCACTGATCGAACTTACCTGGCCTTTTGGTGAAATTATATTTTGATCGGATCACTTGACTATTCGAGCTGACCCATGTCAGCTAGGTATATCAGTGTGACTGATTTAGGTGCTCCTAGACCAGCCCTTTTAATGGTCTCCCTTAAGCTGACTTGGTGAAGCCAGTGGGAGGATCATGATAAGCTGGTTCATCTGACCTCATCCTCTAAATTATTTAAATCCTCTAAAATTATTAGGTTCTTAAAATGATAAAGTTATGGAGATAACTGAGTCATAGCCTCCCATTAAGGTGTTTTGATAAAAGGCCTGGTGCTTGTTGACTAATGGAATTATCACTCATCATATGACGACTTGGAAGTGTCTCTCTAATGGTGGTTAGGTGAGCCAACCAAAGTTGCGCTTAATCATTCGTTGGTTAGATACACCAAGTATGATCATGTTAATGGTTGGACCTAACTGGATCCTTACAGTGGAGGCCAAAGCCTACTGATTAGATTTTTGGGGTAAAATTAAAATTACTATAAATTATTTAGAGAAATAATTGGTTATGAACCTACCCTTAGATGTACATGGGTTGGCCAACCAAAGTTGGGCTTGTGTGCAGTCTAAGTGGATTCTAGTACCCACTAAGGAATTAGGGTAATTCTTCGAATTGGAGGTAGAGGCTACCAATTCGAATAAAATAGTGGGAGAAACTTTTTGATTAAAGTCCAAATCTTTAGGTTTAATGAATCAATTACTAATTAGGTTATGGTTCTCTTTTGTGCAAATATGGCCACTTCCCTATCACTCCGATCATTGTTGGACAATGATAAGTTGGTGGGACCCAACTTCGGTAGCTGGTACCGAAAATTGAAGATAGTCTTGAAGCATGAACGGATCCTATATGTGATAATGGATCCTGCACCTGAGGAGCCAGCTGTCAATGCACATGGAACAGTCAGAGACACTCATCAGAAGTGGCTCAGTGATCGGACCACGGTGCGCTGTATCATGCTGGCTGTCATGAGCGACGAGTTCAGTCACAGATTCAAGATGGCTCAGCCAAAAGACATGCTTCAAGTGTTGGAGGATGCTTTTGGCACACCCGATGACGTAGAGAGGCACAATACTAGTAGTGCCATCTTTAACGCCAAAATGTGGGATGGTGCCTCTGTCACTGATCATGTATTGTACATGATCGAGCTGATGGAACGATTGAGCAAGCTCGACTTTTCCTTGCATGAGCAACTTGAGAAAGATGCAATACTGAACTCGCTGCCCAAGTCTTATCTCTCATTCCTCACTCATTATAGAATGACAAAGCCTGAAGTAAACTACCATGGGTTACTGAGGTTGCTTCAGAACTTTGAGAAGGATCACCAACTCCTCAAGGAGTCGGTGAACTTAGTGGGAGGATCGTCTTCTGGTTCTCGACCCTTTAAGAAAGGGAAGAAGAACAAGAAGAAGAAAGTCAAGAAGGTGCAAGTTCAGGCTGGGACATCTGTGCAGAGCCTGACCAAAAAGATCAAACCTGATAAGAGTCTATTCTACTGGCAAGCACTCTAGATTAGATAGGGTGTCAGATATCTACTTATGGCACTGTAGGCTAGGTCATATAAACAAGAACAGAATAAACAGGTTGACTCAAGAGGGAATCCTCGAAGTCAGTGATTGTGAATCACTTCCAACCTGTGAGTCCTGTCTTCTTGATAAAATGATCAAGTCACCTTTTACTGAAAAAGATGAGAGAGCTACTGAGCTCTTGGCCTAGTACATACTGATGTATGCGGGCCCATGAGCACCAGTGCTAGAGGTGGATATTTCTACTTCATAACTTTCACGGATGACCTATCCCGATATGGATATGTCTATCTAATGAAACATAAGTCGGATTCATTTGAAATGTTCAAACGATTCCGAAGTGAAGTAGAAAAACAAACTGGGAAGAGTATTAAAACTCTTCGATCTGATCGAGGAGGAGAATATCTTTCTAGTGAATTTCTCACATATCTAGGAGAGAATGGGATTCTCTCCCAATGGACTCCTCCAAGAACACCACAGCATAATGGTGTGTCTGAAAGGAGGAATCGGACTCTGTTAGACATGGTCCGATCCATGATGGGTTTTGCTAGCTTGTCGATATCCTTCTGGGGATATGCACTCGAATCGGCCTGTTATCTGTTAAATAAGGTTTCAAGTAAGTCTGTAATTAAGACTCCATATGAGATATGGACGAGACGTAAGCCAGCACTTTCACACCTTAGGGTCTGGGGGTGCCCGACCTATGTCAAACGATTAGTCACAGATAAACTTGGACCTAGGTCTGACAAATGCTCATTCATAGGGTACCCCAAAGAGATAAAAGGATATTTTTTCTACCATGCTGATGAACAAAAGGTGTTCGTCAGTCTTAAGGCAATCTTTTTAGAAAAGGAGTTTCTTGGTGAAGGAACCGTTGTCTCTAAGGTTGAACTTGATGAAGTTCAACAGGTAGAAGGACCGGCACCAATAGCTGAACCTGAGTCGGATATGATTAGATCAGATTCGAAGTCCAATATACCTGCACCATTAAGGCGATCTGGTAGAGTACCGCGTCAGCCGGACAGATACTATGGTTTCTTGGTCCGGGACGGTGATCCCATCGAACTTGATGAGAATAATGAGGATCCGATCACCTATATGGATGCAATGTAGAGACTTGATTCTGAGAAATTGTTTGAAGCCATGAAATCCAAAATGAAGTCCATGAAGGTCAACGATGTATGGACATTGGTTGACCCACCTGAAGGGGTTAAACCCATTGGGTGTAAATGGGTCTTCAAAAGGAAGAGGGGTGCAGACGGAAAGGTGGAGACCTATAAAGCCCGTCTGGTCACCAAAGGGTATCGTCAATGTTATGGTATTGACTATGACAAGACGTTTTCCCTTGTGGCAATTCTCAAATCCATTCGGATAATGCTTGCAATAGCTGCCCATCTGGATTATGAGATCTGGCAGATGGATGTAAAGACAGCTTTCCTGAATGGAGAGCTGACCGAAGAGGTGTATATGATACAACCTGAGGGGTTTACATCCACAGATGAGTCCAAGGTGTGCAAGCTTCAGAGATCCATTTATGGACTGAAGCAAGCTTCTCGGAGTTGGAACATGCATTTTGATAAGGTGATCAAAACGTATGGCTTCATTAAGAATGGAGAAGAGCCCTGCATCTATAAATGGGCAAATGGTCCAGTTGTGGTATTCCTTGTCTTGTACATGGATGACATTCTCTTAATCGGGAATGACATCTCCGCACTACAGGGAATAAAAGTTTGGTTGTCATCACAGTTCTCCATGAAGGACTTGGGTGAAGCATCCTACATCCTAGGGATGAAGATCTATAGGGATAGATCTAAAAGGATGCTTGGGTTATCCCAGTCCATGTACATAGACACTGTGCTGAAGAGGTTCAGCATGGAGAATTCTAAGAAGGGCTATCTACCGATAGGCCAAAAAATTTCTCTCTCTAAGAAGGATTGTCCGACAACTCCTGAAGAGCGAGAGCGTATGAGTAGAGTCCCATATGCTTCAGTCGTGGGATCTATCATGTACACCATGATATGTACAAGATCAGATATGGCATACTAACTAGGAGTAGTGAGTAGATACCAATCTGATCCTGGAGAAAATCATTGAAAAGTGGTTAAAGCCATCCTTAAGTATTTGAGAAATACTAAAGACCAATGGTTGGTTTATGGCGAGTCAGATCTGAAACTTGTGGGGTTCACAGACTCTAGCTTCCAATCTGACCATGATGACAGCAGGAGCGTGTCGGGTTATATTTTTACTCTGAATGGTGGAGCCATTTGCTGGAAGAGTTCCAAGCAACATACTGTGGCGGACTCTGTTTGTGAAGCGGAGTACATCACAGCATTGGATGCTGCGAAGGAAGCTGTGTGGCTGAGGAAATTCATCAACGAGCTCGAAGTAGCACCTTCCCTCGATGGTCCGGTCCTGCTCTACTGCGACAGCACTGGTGCCAAAGCTCAGGTGAAGGAACCCAAAGCATATCAGCGGACGAAGCACATCTTGCACCGCTTCCACCTGGTACGAGAGATCGTGGATCGAGGTGATGTCGACCTTCAGAAGATCGACGAAAAGGAGAACCTGACCGACCCCTTTACTAAAGCCCTGGTGATAAAGGAGTTCGACAACCACAAGTCGAAGATGGGTATTAGATACTGTGCCGAGTGGCTTTAGGACAAGTGGGAGTTGTTGGAAAATATGTCTCAAAAAGTCAATCGTCAAGCTGTTGACGGTTGAGCAACCAAATATTGTAATTGATTTATTAATAAATAAAATATATTTGGCATCTTCATCATAAGCTTTCATCTTCTAATGAACTCCGTTGTTATGATGAAGTCCTTAGGACTATTTAGATTCGATAAAGAGAGGATTTATCGATGAGTCCTTAAAACAGTTCACGACCAAATGATAGGCTGTTAATAAGGACAACAGCTTCTATCGAGCATAGGTCACTGTAGGCCATATGGGTTGGTTGTCCTCTTAACCAAGGAGTGTGGAGACACTGGTATGGCATACAGGTGAGATGTAAGGGTACATCATCATTGAACGTGACCAACTCCAGAGCATTCTGCTGTCGAGAATGTCTCTGATCGGATATAGGTATAAGTGTCCCTTAGACTTGAGATCGCCTCAGTGACTTGCAAGCAACTCACTGTGCTTTGGTACTGGACTAACTGAATTTCTAATTCAGGGATGGAAGGCTTCTGGGCACAGTCAAGTACTTGCGAAGTCAGAGTGTGATCGAGATGGGATTGACCACTCCAAGAGTTGGAGAAGAATGAGTCGCTGTATTTCAATTTAGCAAAACCTTGGCCAGGGTAATCCATCAGATGGATTTGATATTTTAAAATACAATGTGGACAACCTGATCAGAGTTGACAGTTGAACTTTGGGGTGTCCTATGATCATTTTGGTCAAGGGGATGAATTATATGAAAACTATATCCGCATGGGTTCTAAGGATGTTGCTCTACACATTCGACCTATCCGATCGTCGGGTATCATTGCTAGATGGTCACTTCGATTGGTACAGAAATTTATTTCTATGCTACCGGCTTAGGTTCGGACCTATGAGGTCACACACATTAGAGTTCATGATCCGATCGGATGGTTGATCAACGATTAAGAATCGATCTAGGGTTAAATGATCAATACGATTGACATTTAACCCAGTGCAAGTGTTACAGGAGGATCGATTAGCAATTTGATTGCTAATTGACTTAATTTGATTAAGCCAATGGGCTGAGATTAAGTCTAATTAAATATGATTTAATTAGATTTGGTTTGGGCTTGATTGGATCAAGTCCAATTGGTTTATTGGATAAGCCAAGTGCAAGGAAAAATTAGTCCTAGTTCAACTAGGACTTGGGTCAATCTAATTTCTAATTTGATTAGAAAATTAAATCAGATTTAAATCTAATTTAATCTGATTAAATTAAGTTCTTAATTGGGTTAAAACATATTTTAATTGGGTTGATCTAATTTTGGTTTGATTTGATTTGGAAAACCAAATTAAAACAAGTCATAAGATAGAATCCTAGTAAGACTAGGATTCCACCTTGCACCACATAAGCCTTCCCCACGCCCTCTCTCTCATTCAACATCAATCTCCTCTTATTTTGTGCGACAAAAGCCCTCTCCCAGATCTCTCCCACGTTCACAAAAGGTCTCCTCTCTTCTTTCTTACATGGAAGGTGGTTTGGATCAAATCAAAAAGGAATAAGTTTGGATTTCGAATTCTATGAGATAGAGTTTTAGAAATCCAAAACTCTTTCAATTTTGCACCGAATTTATCCAAATTTTTTTTTGGATTTTTTATGGCTTTTTGGGTATACATTGTGCACCCTTTGCTGGTGATCTATGCACGAAAATATGGAGGAGGTGCTCAAGAGTTGGGCGCCCCTTATCTTGCCATGTTTGGATAAGTCTTGACTAGGTATTTGACCTAGACAAGGACTCTATCATATCTCTCTCTATAAAACGAGAAGAAGAAGAGGGTCTTCTTCTAGGGTTGTTTATTTTCATACCTTTCCTCCCTCCATCTTGAGTTTTTTGAGAGCATCTCAGATCTGAAACTCCTCCTTTTACTTTCCATCTTTGGAAGAGTCCAAATCAAGAAGAAGGAGGCACCTGATCAACCATCAAAGAAAAATCAGTGCAGTACTAGCATACTGTGCTGATTTTCTGAAGCAGGACTTCTGATCGAGATTCGTGGGCTCGTGTGGACGACTCCTAGAAGCCGGACGCGTGTGTGGCTTGTAACATCATCCTTAAGCCCGGATCAGCGAGGTTAGAACGTCTAACTTCTAAGGTAATAGATCTGATCTATTGTTTAATACATACATTAGATGTAGTATAGAAACATGTTGATATGATCAACATGTAGTTCATGCTATATTTATATATTTTAATTTCTGATTTAATGCTATGTAATAATCATGTAATAAGATCTTAGATCTAGGGATTTTCTGGTTTTAAAAAATAAATTTTGATTTATTTTAGTCTTCCACTGTTTGATCTTGAAAAAGTTTCAAGATCTAACCCTGAAACTCTAGACCTGATTCCTACACTCTCCCCCCGTCCGATCTTAAAATAATCGGACTTTCAACTTTGCTCATGTTAGGATGAGGTTCTCCTCCTATTCCTAACATGGCCGTGGGGGCACATAAGGGCCGTTATATGGTCCTCTCCCTCCGTCCGGTCTTAAAATAATCAGACTTCCAACTTTGCTCACGTTAGGATGAGGTTCTCCTCCTATTCCTAACATGGTCGTGGGGGCACATAAGGATCGTTATATGGGCCTCTCCCCCCGTCCGGTCTTAAAATAACCAGACTTTCAACTTTGCTCATGTTAGGACGAGGTTCTCCTCCTGTTCCTAACATGGCCGTGGGGGCACATAAGGGCCGTTATATGGGCCTCTCCCCTCATCCGATCTTAAAATAATCGGACTTTCAACTTTGCTCATGTTAGGACAAGGTTCTCCTCCTGTTCCTAACATGGTCGTGGGGGCACATAAGGGCCGTTATAGAGGCCTCTCCCCCCGTCTGATCTTAAAATAACCAGACTTCCAACTTTGCTCATGTTAGGACGAGGTTCTCCTCCTATTCCTAACATGGCCGTGGGGGCACATAAGAGCCGTTATATGGGCCTCTCCCCCCGTCCGGTCTTAAAATAATCGGACTTTCAATTTTGCTCACGTTAGGGCGAGGTTCTCCTCATGTTCCTAACATGGCCTTGTTTTTGTTGTCTGAAGGGGTTATCCCTTGTCGTTATGAGTCCATGCCGAAAGGGAAAGATATGCAAATCTAAAAGGAATCTTGATTTAAAGCAAAGTCGTTAGTAATACATTTACAGGTTTTTCAAATCCCATGGTCGTAGAAGGTCTGCACCCCGTCGAGGTCCTCCAGAGATAGAGTTGATGATCCTGATTGGAGGCCGATCTCCAGGCTGCTCTTCCCCCCTCGGTGGCTCAGGTTGCGGCAGGGCCCTTGGCCGATCCTCTCTACTCTCAGACCGACGTCGAATGAACCTGTCGAGCCGACCTCGTCTGATGAGCTCTTCGATCTCGTCTCGAAGTTGAATGCATTCCTCTGTGTCATGGCCTTGGTTGCGATGGTAGAGGCAGAACTTGTTAGGATTGTACTTCTCGGGGTGTGTGCGCATCCTTTCCGACCTTGGGAGCTGCTCCCTGACCTCCATCAGCACCTAGATTTTTGATGCATTGAGGGGTCATAGCTGCGGAATCTTCCTAGGGGAGAGCCCCGCCGAACTCTGCATTCCGGGCTTCTCTACCTGCGAGCTCGGGGAGGAGTCTGGGCGTGCTTGTGCCCGGGAGGAGTCCGAGAACATGGCCGGGCTTCACTCGGCCCTCTTTCAACTGCAGGCCTGCTGGAGTTGCCTGCCTGTCGCTCCTTCGCGGCCTCCTCGTCCTTCAGCTTGAAGGCTTCCTCCGCTCGGGCATATCCTTCGGCCCGAGCCAGCAGATCGGCAAAGTCTCTGGGATACTTCTTTTCCAGGGAGAAGAGGAGGTCATTCTTTTGAAGGCCGCTCTTTAAGGCAGCCATTGCAACCGATTGGTCCAGGTTCCGGACCTCCATGGCGGCGGCGTTGAAGCAGTTGACGTAAGCTCGAATGGATTCTCCCTCTTTTTGCTTGATGTTAATGAGGGACTCCAAACCTCGTCGGAGATGCCGGCTGCTGACGAAATGAGTCACGAACTGGTGACTCATCTGGTCAAAGGAGAAGATTGTACCTGGCTTCAGTGCCGAGTACCAGTTCCTTGCTGCTCCCTTCAAGGTAGACAGGAAAGCTCGACATAAGATGGCGTCTGGCACGCCATGGAGCAGCATCATGGTTCGGAAGGCCTCCAGGTGGTCGATCGGGTCCGAGGTCCCGTCGTAGCTCTCGAATTGGGAGAGCTTGAAGTTCGGCGGGATTGGTTCCTGCATGATCATTTGAGAGAAAGGAGGGTCAGTACAGATATCCTCATCGTAAGCAGTGGGAGCGCAGTGGAGCTCTTCGATCCGTCGGTTCATCTCCTGAAATCTCTGATCCAGGAGGTCCTCTCGATTGCGGGCCTCGAGGGTCTTCTGGTGGAGCAGAGGCAGGGACTCTTCGGGGGTTGAATCATGATCGGACGGAGGACTCTCTGCCTTCTATTTTTCTTTTCTAGGAAAGACAGGGCGGCTGGCCCATGTGGCCCACCCGATCGTCGGATTCTGGAACTCCGACGATGCTCTTTCCAGCCGCACCGATGCCTGCGGCTGCTGCGACTACTGCGACTGCTGCTGCATGGCCTGCACTGCTTCGATGAGGCCTCTGACCTGTTGAACCAGCAGGTCAAACTGCTCCATGCCGACTACCGTCGCTGGAGGAAGAGAAGCTTGGGAAACCGGAGATGAGGCCAGGGCTTGCGGAGCTCACTGAGATCTGGCCGCGGAGGCCGTTGACCGCCTAGTGGATGCCCTTTGGGGAGGCATCAGGTGGAGATCAGGTAGGCAACCGGAGGAGGAGATGTCGGAGAAGATGACCAGAGGTGGTCCCATTGAGCGCTCCTTTAAGAACAAGGATACTGCGAAGACACAATGCCCTTCCTCTAGCACCAATCCTGTTGGTGCAAAAATCCACCAGCATCGGAGAAGCTGGAGTCGAGGGAGTCGTGGTGCATATGAAAATGCTAAAATATACAAAGAACATGAAGGAACCAGATCTAGGGTTTCAGGGTTAGATCTTGAAATTTTTTCAAGATCAGGCAGCGGAAGACTAAAATAAATCAAAATTTATCTTATAAAATCAAAAAATTTCGAGATCTAAGATCCTATTACATGATTATTATATGAAATTAAATCAAAAATTAAAATATAAAGAGCAAGAACTACATGTTGATCATATCAACATGTTTCTATACTACATCTAATGTATGTAAAATATAATAGATCAGATCTATTACCTTACAAGTTAGATGTTCTAACTTTGCTGATCTGAACTTAAGGATGATGTTATGAGCTGCATATATGTCCGGCCTGTAGGAGTCATCCACACGAGCCCACGAATTACGATCAAAAATCCTGATCTAGGAAATCAGTACAGTATGCTAGTACTGCACTGATCCTTCTTCGATGGTCGATCAGATGCCTCCTTCTTAATTTGGACTCTTCCAAAGATGAGAAGTAGGATAAGGAGTTTTAGATCTGAGACACTCTCAGAAAACTCAAGATGGAGGAAGGAAAGAGGTGAATATAGCAACCCTAGAAGAAGACCCTCTTCTTCTTCTCTTTGCTCTCACCTAGACACCTAGTCTTGTGTCTATTGTATCTCCACACCCCAACCTTCTTTCTCTCTGATTTTTGCATGCCCCAAAAGTCTCTCTTTTCTTTGTTTTTCAATAGAATTTTGTGAAGAAATTTATTTTAAATAGAGAGATATGATAGAGTCCTTGTCTAGGTCAAATACTTAGTCAAGGATTATCCAAACATGGCAAGACAAGGGGCACCCAACTCTTGGGCGCTCCCTCTTTCTTTTTGTGCATGGACCACCAGAAAAGAGTGCATATTACGTGCCATAAAAGTCACAAAAAATTAAAAAAAAATTTGAGTAAAATCAATGCCATAAGAAAAGAGTTTTGATTTCTTAAAACTCTATCTCATAGAATTTGAAATCCAAACTAATTCCTACTTTGAATTGATCCGCAACCACTTTCCATGTAAGAGAGAAAGAGAGGAAAGTTTTGAGTGTGTGTGAAGATCTAGGAGAGAAGTTTTATCGCACAAAATAAAAGAGAGTGGGTGTGGGATAAGAGAGAGTGCGCGTGGGGGCTAAATTGGCGCAAGGTGGAATCCTAGTCTTACTAGGATTCAATCTATGTCTTGTTCCAATTTGGTTTCTCAAACCAAATCAAATCAAAACCAAATTAACCCAATTAAAATAGGTCTTAACCCAATTAAAAATTTAATTTAATCAGATTAAATTAGATTTAAATCTAATTTAATTTTTTAATCAAATTAGAAATTAGGTTGACCCAAGTCCTAATTGAACTAGGACTAGTTTTTTCTTGCACTTGGCTTATCCAATAAATCAATTGGACTTGATCTAATCAAGTCCAAACTAAATCTAATTAAATTATATTCAATTAGACTTAATCTCAACCTATTGGCTTAATCAAATTAAGCTAATTAGCAATTGAATTGCTAATCGATCCTCCTGCAACACTTGCACCAGGTTAAATGTCAATCATATTGATCGTTTAAACCTAGAACGATTATTAATCGTTGATCAACCATCCGATCGGATCGTAAACTCTAATGTGTGTGACCTCATAGGTCTGAACCTAAGCCAGTAGTATAGAAATAAATTTTTGTACCAATCGAAGTGACCGTCTAGCAATGGTACCCGACGGTCAGATAGGTCGAATGTGTAGAACAACATCCTTAAAACCCATGCAGATATAGTTTCCATATAATTCATCCCCTTGATCAAAATGCTCATAGGACTCCTTAGAGTTCAACTGTCAACTCTGATCAGGTTGTCTACATTGTATTTCAAAATATCAAATCCATCTGATGGATTATCCTGGCCAAAGTTTTGCTAAATTGAAATACAGCAACTCATTCTTCTCCAACTCTTGGAGTGGTCAATCCCATCTTGATTACACTCTGACTTCGCAAGTACTTGACTGTGCCCAAAAGCCTTCCGTCACTGAATTAGAAATTCAGTTAGTCCAATACCAAAGCACAGTGAGTTGCTTGCAAGTCACTGAGGCGATCTCAGGTCTAAGGGACACTTATACCTATATCCCATCAGAGACATTCTCGACAGCAGAATGCTCTGGAGTTGGTCACATTCAATGATGATGTACCTTTATATCTCACCTGTATGCCATACCAGTGTCTCTACACTCTTTGGTTAAGAGGACAACCAACCCATATGGCCTACAGAGACCTATGCTCGATAGAAGCTGTCGTCCTTAATAACAGCCTATCATTTGATCGTGAACAGTTTTTAGGACTAATCGATAAATCCTCTCTTTATCAAACCTAAATAGTCCTAAGGACTTCATCACAACAACGGAGTTCATTAGAAGATGAAAACTTATGATGAAAATATCAAAAATATATTTTATTTATTAACAAATCAATTACAATACAAGGTTGCTCAACCGTCAACAGGTTGATGATTGGCTTTTGGGACATATTTTCCAACAACTCCCACTTGTCCTAAAGTTACTCGGCACAGTATCTAATATCCATCTTTGACTTATGGTTGTCGAACTCCTTTATTGCCAGGGCTTTAGTGAAGGGGTCGGTCAGGTTCTTCTTTCTGTCGACTTCTGAAAATTGATGTCACTTCGATCCATGATCTCTCGGACCAGATGGAAGCGGTGCAAAATGTGCTTCATCTGCTGGTGTACTTTGGGTTCCTTCGCTTGAGCAATGGCACCAGTATTGTTGCAGTAAAGTAGGACCGGACTATAGACGGAGGGTGCTACCCCAAGCTCAGTGATGAATTTCCTCAACCACACAGCTTCCTTCACGGCATCCTTTGCTGTGATGTACTCTGCCTCACAAACAGAGTCTGCCACAGTATGCTGCTTGGAACTCTTCCAGCAGATGGCTCCACCATTCAGAGTAAAGATATAACCCGACACGCTTCTGCTGTCATCATGGTCAGATTGAAAGCTGGAGTCTGTGAACCCCACAAGTTTTAGATCTGACTCGCCATAAACCAACCATTGGTCTTTAGTATTTCTCTAATACTTAAGGATGGCTTTAATAACTTTCTAGTGATTTTCTCTAGGATCAGATTGGTATCTACTCACTACTCCTAGTGAGTATGCCATATCTGGCCTTGTACATGTTATGGCGTACATGATAGATCCCACGATCGAAGTATATGGGACTCTATTCATATGCTCTCTCTCTCTTTTGGAGTTATCGGACAATCCTTCTTAAAGAGAAATTCCATGGCCTATCGGTAGATAGCCCTTCTTAGAATTCTCCATGCTGAACCTCTTCAGCACAGTGTCTATGTACGTGGATTGGGATAACCCAAATATCCTTTTAGATCTATCCCTATAGATCTTCATCCCTAGGATGTAGAATGCTTCACCTAAGTCCTTCATGGAGAACTGCGATGACAACCAAACTTTTATTCCCTGTAGTGCGGGGATGTCATTTTCGATTAAGAGAATGTCATCCACGTACAAGATAAGGAATACCACAACTGGACTATTTGCCCATTTATAGATGTAAGGCTCTTCTCTGTTCTTAACGAAGCCATATATTTTGATCACCTTATCAAAATGCATGTTCCAACTCTGAGAAGCTTGCTTCAATCCATAAATGGATCTCCAAAACTTGCACACCTTGGACTCATCTGTGGATGTAAACCCCTCAGGTTGTATCATATACACCTCTTTGGTCAGCTCTCCATTCAAGAAAGCTATCTTTACATCCATCTGTCAGATCTCATAATCCAGATGGGCAGCTATTGCAAGCATTATCTGAATGGATTTGAGCATTGCCACAAAAGAGAACATCTCATCAAAGTCAATACCATAATGTTGGCAACCAGATGGGCTTTATAGGTCTCCACCTTTTCATCTGCACCCCTCCTCCTTTTGAAGACCCATTTACACCCAATGGGTTTAATCCCTTCAGGTGGGTCGACCAATGTCCATACATCGTTGACCTTCATGGACTCCATTTCAGATTTCATAGCTTCAAGCCATTTCTCAAAATCGAATCTCTGCATTGCATCCATATAGGTGATCAGATCCTCATCATTCTCATCAAGTTCGATGGGATCACCATCCCAGATCAAGAAATCGTAGTATCTGTCCGACTAACGCGGTACTCTATCGGATCGTCTTAATGGTGCAAGTACATTGGGCTCTGAATCTGATCTAATCAAATCGGACTCAGGTTCAGCTATTGGTGTCAGTCCTTCTATCTGTTGAACTTCATCAAGTTCAACTTTAGAGGCAACGGTTCCTTCACCAAAGAATTCTTTTTCTAAAAAAGTTGCCTTAAGGCTGACGAACACCTTTTGTTCATCAGCATGGTAGAAAAAATATCTTTTGGTCTCTTTGGGGTACCCTATGAATGTGCATTTGTCAGACCTAGGTCTGAGTTTATCTATAACTAACCATTTGACATAGACCGGGCACCCCCAGACCCTAAGGTGTGAAAGTGCTGGCTCATGCCCTGTCCATATCTCATATGGAGTCTTAATTACAGACTTACTTGGAACCTTATTTAACAGATAACAGACCGATTTGAGTGCATATCCCCAGAAGGATATCAGCGAGCTGGCAAAACCCATCATGGATTGGACCATGTCTAACGGAGTCCGATTTCTTCTTTCAGACACACCATTATGCTGTGGTGTTCCTAGAGGAGTCCATTGGGAGAGAATCCCATTCTCTCCTAGATATGTGAGAAACTCACTAGAAAGGTATTCTCCTCCTCGGTCAGACCGAAGAGTTTTAATACTCTTCTCAATTTATTTTTCTACTTCACTTCAAAATCATTTGAACATTTCAAATAAATCCGACTTATGTTTTATTAGATAAACATATCCATATCTGGATAGATCATCCGTGAAAGTGATGAAGTAGAAATATTCACCTCTAGCACTTGTGCTCATGGGCCCACATACATCAGTATGTACTAGGCCCAAGAGCTCAGTAGCTCTCTCACCTTTTCCAGTAAAAGGTGACTTGATCATTTTACCAAGAAGACAGGACTCACAGGTTGAAAGTGATTCACAATCACTGACTTCAAAGATTTCCTCTTGTGTCAACCTGTTTATTCTGTTTTTGTTTATATGACCTAGCCTACAGTGCCATAAGTAGATATCTGAAACATTATCTAATCTAAGATGCTTGCCAATAGAATAGACTCTTATCGGACTTGATCTTTCTGGTCTGACCCTGCACAGATGTCCCAGCCTAAACTTGCACCTTCTTCACTTTTTTCTTCTTGTTCTTCTTTCTTTTCTCAAAGGGTCAAGAACCAGAAGACGTACCTCCTACTAAGTTCACCGACTCCTTGTGGAGTTGGTGATCCTTCTCAAAGTTTTGAAGCAACTCCAGTAACCCGTGGTAGTTTGCTTCAGGCTTTGACATTCTATAATGAGTGAGGAATGGGAGATAAGACTTGGGTAGCGAGTTCAGTATTGCATCTTTTCCAAGCTGCTCATGCAAGAGAAATCCGAGGTTGCTCAAACGCTCCACCAGCTCGATCATGTACAATACATGATCAGTGACAGAGGCACCATCCCGTATTTTGGTGTTGAAGATGGCACAACTAGTCTTGTGCCTCTCCACATCATCGGGTGTGCCAAAGGCATCCTCCAACACTTGAAGCATGTCTTTTGGCTGAGCCATTTCAAATCTGCGACTGAACTCATCGCTCATGGCAGCTAGCATGATGCAGCACACCGTGGTCCGATCACTGAGCCACTTTTGGTAAGTGACTCTGACTGTTCCACGTGCATTGACAGCTGGCTCCTCAGGTGCAGGATCTGTTATCACATATAGGATCCGTTCATGCTCCAGGACAATCTTCAACTTTCGATACCAGCTATCAAAGTTGGATCCCATCAACTTATCATTATCCAACAATGATCGGAGCGATAGGAAAGTGGCCATATCTGCACAAACGAAAACCATGACCTAATTAGTAATTGATTCATTAAACCTAAAGATTTAGACTTTAATCAAAAGATTTCTTCCACTATTTTATTCGAATTGGTAGCCTCTACCTCCAATTCGAGGAATTACCTTAATTCCTTAGTGGGTACTAGAATCCACTTAGACTGCACATAAGTCCAACTTTGGTTGGCCAACCCATGTACATCTAAGGATAAATTTATAACCAATTATTTCTCTAAACAATTTCTAGTAATTTTAATTTTGCCCCAGTCCCTAATCAGTAGGCTTTGGCCTCCACTGAAAAGGTCTGGTTAGGTCCAACCATTAACATGACCATACTTGGCCCATCTAGCCAATGAATGATTAGGCCCAACTTTGGTTGGCTAACCTAACCATCATTTAGAAAGATGCAGTCAAGAAATCATATTATGAATGACAATTCCATCAGCCGATAAGCACTAGGCCTTTGGGCCTCCAATGATTATCCAACTGATGGACCCATTATCATCTACTTAATGGGAGGCTATGATCTAGTTATCACCATAACTATTTCATTTTAAGGACCTAATAATTTTAGAGGATTTAATTGATTTAGAGAAGGAGGTCAGATGAACCAGCTTATCATGATCCTCCCACTGGCTTCACCAAGTCAGCTTAAGAGAGACCATTAAAAGGGCTGGTCTAGGAGCACCTAAATCAGTCACACTGATTTACCTAGCTGATATGGGTCAGCTCGAATAGTCAAGTGATCTGATCAAAACATAATTTCACCAAGAGGTCAGGTAAGTTCGATCGGTGGGAGGGTTTGCCAAAGCTTGCCTTAGACACCATCAGAAATAGCCAGGTAAGCGGGCTGCCAATTAAAAACCATCGATCTGGTTTACCTTAGACACCAACTGATTTAATTAGTTTCGATTAGATCAACCTAACAGTTCATGCTAGACCGCTTAGCCAAGAATCAAGTCCATTTGGTTCTCGTTAAAGACATGGACTTGACCAACTACAACTATTGTAATTGATCTAGAGAATCCTTGACCTAATCTAAGACAACAATTGATTAGATTTAGTCAATTCTCTAAATAAGTCCATCTTTAATCTAACCTTAGGTCTAACCCAATTAATGGACCTAAATCTCACTAACCCATTAACCCAATGTGTTATGGTTTGTGTCTTAGGTTCTTCAATTCACAATCCTAGAACCTAATCAAATAACTTCTTAATTCTCAATTAAGTTTTGGGCTGAGGGTTGGGGTTTGGCTTTTCGAAAATAATTTTCATATTTGTAAAATATTTTTATAATATGGTTCTACCAACCAAGTTGCATGTTTGATTCATAATCAAAATGTAAGTGAAATAAGTATGAAACTACTTTAGATCTAATCTAAACAGGTTCATGTAATTGAAACAATTTTAATTTTAAACTACGCAAATATCCCAGACAAATATATGATGGTTCTTTGCACGAAAATTATTAACAAAGAGATTTCATTTTAGATTTAAACACCTTTTAAATCAAATAAATTATAAATTTAATCTAGATCACATCTAACAAATTTATGATTAAAGATAGATCTACACGAACTTGGACAACCTTTGCACTGTAAGGGGTAAACCTTACAGCAGGACAACCTACAGTTCATGATTGATGTAAAAATTTTAATTTCAGATTTAACAATTAGATTATAAATTAGATCTAATCTAAGAAATAATTTAAGCATGTATAAATAATCATGTAATAAACAACCTAGGCTTGAAATTTTTTCAAGATCAGGCAACGGAAGACTAAAATAAATCAAAATTTATCTTATAAAACTAAAGAATCCCTTTATCTAAGATATTATTACATGATTATTACATGAAATTAAATAAAAAATTAAAATATAAAGAGCAAGTGTAAGAACTACATGTTGATCATATCAACATATTTCTATACTACATCTAATGTATGTAAAATATAATAGATCAGATCTATTACCTTGCAAGTTAGACGTTCTAACTTTGCTGATCCAGGCTTGAGGATAATGTTATGATCCACACACACATCCAGCCTCTAGGAGTCATCCACATGAGCTCACGAATCACGATCAGAAGTCCTGATCCAAAAAATCAGCACAGTATGCTAGTACTGCGCTGATCCTTCTTCGATGGTCGATCAGATGCCTCCTTCTTTTTGATTTGGACTCTTCCAAAGATGAGAAGTAGGAGAAGGAGTTTTAGATCTAAGACACTCTCAGAAAACTCAAGATGGAGGAAGGGAAGAGGTGAACACAGCAACCCTAGAAGAAGATCCTCTTCTTCTTCTCTTTGCTCTCACCTAGACACCTAGTTTTGTGTCTATTGTATCTCTATGCCCCAACCTTATTTCTCTCTAATTTTTATACACCTGAAAGGTCTCTCTTCTCTCTATTTTTTAAAAAAATTTCATGAAAAAATTTATTTTAAATAGAGAGATATGATAGAGTCCTTTTCTAGGTCAAATACCTAGTAAAGGATTATCCAAACATGGCAAGACAAGGGGCGCCCAACTCTTGGGTGCCCCCTCTTTCTTTTTATGTGTGGACCACCAGAAAAGGGTGAATATTATGTGCCATAAAAGCCATAAAAATCTCAAAAAAAATTTGGATAAAATCTATGCCATAAGAAAAGAGTTTTGGTTTCCTAAAACTCTATCTCATAGAATTTGAAATCCAAACTAATTCCTACTTTGACTTGATCCACAACCACTTTCCGTGTAAGAGAGAAAGAGAAAAAAGTTTTGAACATGTGTGAAGACCTGACAGAGAAGTTTTGTCACACAAAATAAAAGAGAGTGGGCGTGGGATAAGAGAGAGTGGGCGTGAGGGCTAAATTGGCTCAAGGTGGAATCCTAGTCTTACTAGGATTCAATCTATGTCTTGTTCCAATCTGGTTTCTCAAACCAAATCAAACTAAAACCAAATCAACCCAATTAAAATAGGTCTTAACCCAATCAAGAATCTAATTTAATTAGATTAAATTAGATTTAAATCTAATTTAATTTTCTAATCGAATTAGAAATTAGGTTGACCCAGTCCTAATTGAACTAGGACTAGTTTTTTCTTGCACTTGGCTTATCCAATAAACCAATTGAACTTGATCCAATCAAGCCCAAATTAAATTTAATTAAATTATATTTAATTAGACTTAATCTCAGCCAATTGGCTTAATCAAATTAAGCCAATTAGCAATTGAATTGCTAATCGATCCTCCTACAATATTTGCACTAGATTAAATGTCAATCATATTGATCGTTTAACCCTAGAATGATTCTTAATCATTGATCAACCATCTGATCGGATCGTAAACTCTAATGTGTGTGACTTCATAGGTCTAAGCCTAAGCCAATAGTATAAGAATAAATTTTTGTACCAATCGAAGTAACCATCTAGCAGTGGTACCCGACGGCCGGATAGATCGAATGTGTAGAACAATATCCTTAGAACCCATGTGGATATAGTTTCCATATAATTCATCTTCTCGACCAAAATGCTCATAGGACTCCTCAGAGTTCAACTGCCAACTCTGATCAGGTTGTTCACATTGTATTTCAAAATATCAAATCCATCTGATGGATTATCCTGACCAAGATTTTGCTAAATTGAAATACAGCGACTCATTCTTCTCCAACTCTTGGAGTGGTCAATCCTATCTCGATCACACTCTGACTTCATAAGTATTTGACTGTGCCCAGAAGTCTTTCATCACTGAATTAGAAATTCAGTTAGTCTAGTATCAAAGCACAGTGAGTTCCTTGCAAGTCACTGAGACGATCTCAGGTCTAAGGGACACTTATACCTATATCCCATCAGAGACATTCTCAACAACAGAATGCTCTGGAGTTGGTCATGTTCAATGACAATGTACCCTTATATCTCACCTGTATGTCATACCAGTATCTTCACACTCCTTGATTAAGAGGACAACCAACCCATATGGCCTACAGCGATCTATGCTCGATAGAAGCTGCATCCTTATTAACAGCCTATCATTTGATCGTGAATAGTTTTAAAGACTAATCAATAAATCCTCTCTTTATCGAACCTAAATAGTCTTAAGGACTTCATCACAACAACGGAGTTCATTAGAAGATAAAAACTTATGATGAAAATGCTAAAAATATATTTTATTTATTAACAAATCAATTACAATACAAGATTACTCAACCGTCAACAGGTTGATGATTGGCTTTTGGGACATATTTCCCAATAGAATGAACTAAAATATTTCATGATAAAGCAATTCTAAAAAAAACTTTAACACCTGGTCAAAAAGTTCTTTTGTATAACTCTAGGCTACATTTATTTTCTGAAAAACTTAGATCTAGATGGACAAGGCCCTATATAGTAAAAGAAGTTTTCTCTCATGGGGCTATAGAGATCAAAAATCCAAGCAATGGTACTACTTTTAAAGTAAATAGACAATGATTGAAACCATTCTTGGAATTGCTTACTAAAATTGAGAAGGAAGCCATAGTTCTCCATGAGCCTGTTTATTCTAATTGATTCTGTATCTCAGGTTCAGTCTGGCTGAATACTTAAAACTTAGCACTTTTGGGAGGCAACCCAGTTTTAACTTTTGCTTTTGCTTTCTTTTGCATTTTGTTTAGGTTAATCGATTCTTGCTTTATGGGGATTTGAAGATAATATTGGCCAAGTTGGGAGGAGAATCAATTTTCAAAAGACTTCTGGATCAAGTGACATCTCTCCTTTTCTTTCTCTTTTTATGCATCCTTTATTTTTTTTACTCCATTGAGGACAATATCGATTAAGTTGGAGGGAAGAATAATAAAAATTTCTAAATTTCTAAATTTCTAAAGTCCTCAAGTAAGTTAGTATTTAGTATTTAAGTATCTGATTATACTTAAGAATCGAGTTAAATTAAATATTTTTTAAAAAAAATTGATGTACAGATTAGAGAGTTTGTGAGATATCGAGGGATCAAATATTAAGAAAACTCAATAAGGAGTTAAGTTTAGAACTTAAATAATTTTCTTTGAGCATTTCTAAATTTTTCTACCAGCATCAAAGAAGAGTTTACTTCTTATGGACTTGTGTAGGATAACTATATATATTTTTTTATATTTAATATTAAAATAAAAATATTTTCAAGTACTTCATGCTGAGTAACCAGGCCTTTTTGCCTACGCAAATATTGAGTTGCACATCAAAATGTATGAAGGGCAAAGAAGCTTTATTGTAAAGCTAGTTTTAACTCGTAGTCTGTTTGATTCGAGCAAGTAGATTCGAGAGAAATTCTATACCTAGTGCCCTAAAGTCATCTGGTTTGATAGTTATTGACTGAAAACTGGCTACATGGGTCAAACAGAAAGCTTAAGGGGTTAAGATACTCAATAGCAATACAATATTAAAAAAAAAAGAATCAATAAATGAAGGATGGAAGTAACAATATACATGTCCATATGAGGTTAATGATTTGGAGATAAAGGTAGGAATAATTTAGAAAAAATTTAAAAAAAATTTAGTGTTCTCAACTTAACTCCCATATTGATTAGTATTAATACTCCAATGACATACCTCACTCACGCTCTACTGAACATCAGTGGCTCTTTTGAAAATTGTTTGATAAAATTTAAAATTTTAAGTTAAAAGGTACTTAATTCTAAATCCTTTCTTTACTCAAAGATGAGCAAAGTTTAAGTTGGGAAGTATGATAAGTGATACATTTTTATATTTATTGAAAGTATTTTTGATAATTTATGGTGCTAACATCTTCTTAAAAATCTAATTTCATGAATAAATTAGATTTTCTTACAAAAATAAATAATTTTAAAAAAATATAAAATTAGAGCATATTTTTGAAAAATAAATGTCAATTTAATTAAATAATTTAAGAAACAAAATAATAAAAAAAATTTAAAAAATTTAATGCATATTTTTTTTTAATTTTTCAGGCAAAAATCGAAACGAAAATGGAGCCAAAATACCCTAAAAAATATTGAAAATTACCTTCGGTGCATGATGGACCGACCGCTCGATCCACAGAATCAAGGGTGCGGTCCACAGGAATAGTTCACGGTCCACAGGTGCGGTCCACAGTGGAAGGAAGGCTTTTTTTGCACTGATCGACGGTCCAGATCACATCTGGAGCTCGATCCAACGGCTATGGTGGTTCTTGACTTTGTTAAGGAGAGATTTGCGTGATCCAACGATTGAAATTTCATCTGGAGCATGATCAGATGATTAGAAATGCATCCGACTTTGATAAGGATTAAAACATCAAATTTTGGACTGATCTGGATGGTTCAAAGGCGATCGGACGGCCAGAAATTAGTGTAAAGGATATTATATGAATTCTAAGGGTTTTAAGACTCCTTTTCCTATCAAAAAAATATAAAAAATTTATCTATAAATAGGAGACCTGGGAATAAATGTAGGAAGGAGAAAAAATTAGAGAAAAAGTAAGAAAAAAATAGAAAAAAAAATCAAGGAGCTTTAGGGATCAAATATTGGGAGATTATGGAGCTAAAAAGCTTGATGCATGGCTAAATCCCTTCAATCCAAAAATACGATGAAGCCTGTAAATGGACTTTTATTTTTTTTCTTATATTTAATTTTTATGTAATAAAATTATACTTTTATTTCATATCTTTTTATTTTCTTTTAAAGTATTGATCCAGCCTACACGACCTATACCCTCTATTGACATGCTGTGATCCTTGGATACGGTACGTGTTTTGAAGAGATAGATCGTAGTATGTGAGATTAAATTTTAGATCTGATAATTGAATTTAGATAGTTTATACTCTGACAGGATGAGCTGTAATCTACTGATACAGTCTGTACCCCTTAGAGATAAGCAATACTATTACCTTAATCACAAGAATTAATATTGCAACATAAGAAAAAATAAATAAATCTAATTTGCATGGTGGATTCAAAATTTTTGGATTATTTTTTCAAATTATTTTTTTCATAAATTAATTTATATTTTTAATTTAATTCTTGCTATTCTATTTCTTTTTAATCCTTCTACAATCAATTCTCTTTTATTTCTTCTTAAAAAAACAAGATAATCACCCTAAATCCCCATGAAAATGATCCTGACTCATCCTATCTATATAGTTTGAGTTGATTTTTATTCTTGACTGCCTACAACAGCGATCAATTTACCGCTTACATCCATGCATGCAAATTTTATCTTTCATGTTTTTCAGATTTTATATGCAACATATCATGTCATAGATCTTATAGTAGGTTGCTTTGATGATTAGATCATATGCATGTAAGATTAATATGATTAATCTATTTACTTTTTATTATAATTTATTCGAAAAAATTTTGAAATACATGCATGAAATCATCTACGTTTTCCAACAGAACTCGTCAGACTCCATCGTCAGTCTTATGCTAGATTGGCTCGACTCCAATTCATTTATAAATCCTATGAAAACTCTTTTCTAGTATTCATACTTACTTTGGCCAAAGGCTTTCTGAACTCAGTCTTGCAAATCACATAGGACTTCTCCTTTTCTATCAAGATCGATAGATTCCATTTAGGTACATCCTACTCTAAATAGCGAATCTGAACCTACTGTAGTCAATATACATAGTAAAGATCTGAATGGTTAGAGACCAAGAGAATATATAGTCAAACTCAATAGCCTCGCTATGAACAACCAATGATACCACAGGTCAAAGGACCACTCACATTACTATAGCATCGAGAAGACTACTGATGAGTGAGTAGATATCCAAGTGGTTTCTCGTGTTGGTCATGCTTAGTATAAGTTATTCTCTAATAACCACCCACACCCTCACCTCAATATCCCTACACTGCAGACCCAAGATTCATTTGCCCATAAGGGAGGTGAACCGTGCACTGATCTTGAATGGATTGATCACTGTCCTTCATGATGATCCTTTGATCGAGACTACTTAGAAATTAACCACTAATAAATGTAAGTCTCAAATTTTCAACACTTTAAGTATATACAAAAATCTTCTTTATTAATTTCTAGAATAAATCACAGACACATAAACATGATTGGAATAAAAAAATCTTTTATTAATAATAAAAATATTACAAATATAAGATTAAGCCTTGAAATTATAAAATGTGTCAACCAATAATTGGCTTCTAGAGCACAAATCTAACACTTGATCTTTACACTTTTTAGGTAGAGCAGATAGTTCCTCCTCTAATGACCATCAGCATCACAGTGGAAACACTTTCCTTTTACTGCAGCCTTCTTCAGAACATCCTTCTTTGGCTTGCTCTCCTTTTACTTCTTCGTGGGTTTACTCTTCTTCTTCTAACCAGACTTTCTCTTAAATGAAGAAGACTGCTCCACAACAAGAATAGTGCCCCTTGAACTTTTCAAGGTTCCCTCTGCAGTGACCAACATGTCGACTAGTTTGGGTATGGTGCAGTCAAGTTTGTTCATATGAAAATTTATAATAAATTAACTATATGAACTCGTAAGAGATTGAATAATCAAATCCATTAGCAATTCTCTTTGCATATTAAGTCCGAGCTTCTCAAGCTCCTCAAGGCCCTTGATCACCGTCATATAGTGCTCATGGACAGACTGTTGGATTTTCTATGTCGGGGCATACATGTATATTTTAAATTTTTTTTCTAAATATTATAATAGAATAGAAGATTAAAATATTTTTTAATCTACATCATGCATGCATAAAATATGAACCACTAGGATCTACTTCATATACTAAAATTGAACATATGCTAAAATTGAATATGTGATCGAATTACATACCTGTTTCGTAATTTTTTCTTCAAATCTAGATCTGAAAGAGAAGAGGCTCTCTCTTAGCTGTGCAAGCACCCGATCTCTATGGGTATCCACTCAAAATCAGTCAAGAATAGTCCTCTTTGAAATTAATTTTCTTCTCTAAGAAAAATCAGCCTGCATTGAACGAAGCCTAGATCGCGATCAACTCTTTTATCTTTTTTTTTATCTTCTTTTTCTTTTCTTCTCTTACTTTTTCTTCTCTAGATTATAAAGAAATTAGAGAGTAGAATTTAGCAAACAAGAGGAACACCCACACTCCTTTGGGCGTGAAGGATGAAGGACGTCCAGTATAGTGGACGTTGGAACACTAAGGGAGAAGAGAGGGAGAAGAGAAAAGGGGTTGTGAGCTCTCCAAGAGGGGGCATGGGGCTACTGGTTGAAGTGCCTAAAGACCTTAGAGAAGGTCTCTTTAAATAAGCATAAGGTTTGAATCCTATTCAAAACCAAACAACCACTTAATACAAGTCCTACTAGCATTAGGTTTCCTTATTCCTTTAGATATTTGACTCCCTTTAGGAAATCCATTAGGTGCCAACTATTGGAGCCTTTGCATCCACAAAAACAAATCCCACTTTGCACCCATGGGATGCCCCATAATGGTTCTACATGCCCTCTAATAGATGGACACGCCCAACTTGATCAAATCAAATGGCACCCAATGAAAACTATCAAGGAAATTAATTAAGGACTTGAACCCTTAATTCATTTGATCCAAAACCTTAGGCACCCAACAATTGGAGCCCAATGAATCTAATTCATTTAGATTATTAGCAGGTAATTAAATTTAAATTAATCTTATCAAATAAGAAATTCAAACGTAAAGAGAAAATTGGGTCCAACTATATGCTAGCAAGGTTATCCTGAACCCAAAAGGGTTTCTCTAAATCTAATTGAGACTTCATAAGTCCAATTACTTATTCTAGGTCTAATCTTTTTATTATGTAATCCCATAGATTTAATTCTATCTGATAGTGAGATATACAATGATCTCTGTCATAGTATCAGTGAAACTCTTTTCAATGGATCGAAATAATTTCACTCTAACTCATCAAGGATTGTCGATCCTGAGCAACTCTAGTGAACTCTCACAATCCACCAGTGACACCTAGCAGTATGTAGTGGCAACCCAGTAGAACCGAAAAAGAACCTTAAAGTGTAGTTAATGTGTGATTCAGTCCCTCTATCATGAGTCCTGACTAGATGACAGATCATGGATATATCGTCAAATCTTATCATCAGTCATATGATAGATTCGATCAGCTCAAGTCTAAGTATGATTCTTATAAAAAAAAATTTTCATCAATCACACTACTGTGGCCACAAACTCTCAGATTTAGCCCTCAAATTTTATAAGACTACTCCTTTCTATCAAGATCGATAGATTCCATCTTGATGTGCATCCTACTCCTACAGTGGACCAACTGCCACCAACATCTACTACAAGAGCTCATTAAAATTATGTTTATGTGTCAGTCAAACTTCAGTAGCCTCACTGTGAGCAGTGATACCATCGTAGGTCAAAAGATCATTCACACAACTATAGTATTGAGACAATCACTGACGATCAAGTAAAAATTCAAGTGATCTCTCGTATGGTCACTCTCAGTACTAGTTGTTCTCTAACAACTACCTGCAGTCATTGTTCAGTATCTCTATACTATAGATCAGAGACTCATCTACCTTGAAAGAAGTAATTTATATACCGATCTATCCAGATCGATCACCGTATTCATGATGATACTATGATCAAGAGTATGGATGCATTACCCTTGAATAAAAAATAAACTTGCCCTTTTATTGATCAAATCAATGTATTAAGTATAAAATTATATCCTAGCTTTGTTACAATGTGTCAGCCATGTTGGCTACTAGGACATACATCTAACAATCTCCCACTTGGACTAAAGCCAATTGGCCACTAATCTAAGTCTCATCTTCTCAAAGTGGACTTTCATTTTTAGCTGGCTCAATTGCTTTGTCAACAGGTCTGCCATGTTGTCTGCGGAGTCTACTCTTCGCACCTTGACATATTTCTTTTCGAGGTAGTCGCATATAATATGATACTACCGTTCGATGTGCTTTGATTTCTGATGAGACCGCAGCTTCTTAGCAAGTGCTATAGCTCTATTGTTGTCACAGTAAAGTGGTATGATATCCGATGTCATAACTCAAGTTCTGCAATAATTTTTTTGAACCAAAAGCCTTCTTTTGTAGCATCCAAAGCAGCGACATATTTAGCCTCTGTGGTCGAATCCACTATAATGGGTTGCTTGGAACTCTTCCAGCTGACTACGCCACCATTGCATACGAACACATATCCTAACGTAAATTTTCTATCATCAGGATCAGACATGAAGTTTGAATTAGTATACCCCTCAACTCACAACTCAGAATCTCCTCCAAAGATCAAGAACAAATCCTTAATTCTTCTCAAGTACTTAAGGATGTTCTTCACAGCTATCCAATGCTCCTCACCTAGATTCGACTGATATCTACTCGTGACACTCATAGCAAGGGCAATATCAAGTCGAGTACATAGCATTGCATACATGAAAATTTCTATAGCTGAGGCATAAAGGAATCCTACTCATGCGCTGAACTTTCTCGGATGTCGTCGGACATATCATCTTGAAAAGATTAATACCATGCCTAAGAGGTAAAAATCTTCTTTTAGAGTTTTTCATATTGAACTTCTTCAGTATTTTCTCTATGTACAGCTTTTATGACAAACCTAGCATCCTTTTAGATCTATCTCTATAGACCTTTATTCCAAAAATATAGGATGCTTCCTCTAGGTCTTTCATGGAGAATTCCTTAGACAACCATCTTTTGACCATGGTCAACACGAGAATATCATTCCCAATGAGAAGAATATTATCTATGTACAATATGAAGAATGTTATTGCACTCCCATTGATCCTTTTGTAAATACAAGGTTCCTCTTCGTTCTTGATGAAATCAAATGATTTGATCACATCATCAAAATGATGATTCCAACTTCGAGAAGCTTGCTTTAATTCATATATAGATCTTTATAGCTTACAGACTCTGTGATCACCATCACCAGATGTGAAATCTAAAGGCTGCTCCATATAGATATCTTTCTTAAGATATCTATTTAGGAAAGTAGTTTTCATATCTATCTGTCAGATTTCATAATCATAATAAGCTGCAACAGCAAGTAGAGTATGGATGGATTTCAGTATGGCTACGAGCAAAAAAATTTTTTAATAGTCAATGCCATCGCACTGGCTATAACCTTTTGCCATAAATCTAGCTTTATAGATCTCTACCTTACCATCAACACCTATTTTTCTTTTGTAGATCCATTTACATCCAATGGGTACTATACCCTCAGATGGATCCACTAAGGTCCATACTTGGTTCAAATATATCAAATCAATTTCTAACTTCATGCATCTAATTATTTTTCAGAATCAATGTCAGACATCACCTCGTCAAAGATATTAGGATCATTACTATGATCCTTATCTCCCATAAAGAATATTTTCTTTACTTTCTCGATAAGCATACCCATGTACCTTTCAAGAGGTTGGAAGGTCCTTCTAGATCTATGAGGTGGTGGAGAAACATCAACTACTGACTCATGAATAATGGGTTCCTGAAGATCTATAGCTCTTTGCTCTTCAGTGACCTTCTCTTCGAGCTCAACTAACCGTCCACTACCACCATCCTGGATAAACTATTTTTCTAGGAATATGATGTTCCAACTCACAATCATATTATAATCTTATGGAAGTAGTAGTATCCTATTAATTCTTTTGGATATCCTATAAAACGAGCTATTACAGATCTATCCTCCAATTTATCAGCCATCTATCTCTTAATATAGGTCAAACATCCCCAAGTCTTAAGATAACCTAGACTCGACTTCTTATCGTACCATATCTCATAAGGTGTGGTAGGAATGGATTTTGATAAAACCCTATTCAATAGGTGAATTGCAGTGAATAAGACATTCCCAAAGATATAAGGATAGATCAGTGAAGCTCATCATAAACCTGATCATATCTAATAGGATCCTATTCTTCCTTTCGGATATCTCGTTAAGCTGAGGTGTTTCGGAAGGAGTCCATTGAGAGACTATGCCATTGTCTTTGAGATATCTCAAAAATTTTTAACTAAGGTATTCACCTCCTCGATCAGATTGAAGAACCTTAATAGACTTGCTTGTTTATTTTTCTATTTTATTTTTGAATTCTTTAAACTTTTCAAAGGTTTCAGATTTTTATTTTCAGATACACATACCCATACCTAGACAAATCATCGATAAAGGTAATGAAGTAGCTATAACTATCCCCGACTTGCATATCAAATGGCCCATACATATCGGTGTGTATCAGGGCAAGTAACTCAGTGGCCCTTTCCCTATGTCCTATAAAGGATAACTTGATCATTTTTCCTTGAAGTTCACAAGCTGGATATGACTTTGAATGAAGAGAGCCAAGGATCCCATCTTTTTTCAGTTTGTTTATCCTATCCTCTCCAATATGGCCTAATCTATGATGCCACAAGTACTTCTGGTTAATTTTATCTTTGGATCTCTTTTGATCTGTGGCACTCACTATTTATTCGTTCAAATTCACATTCGTATCAACATACAAGTGATATAGACTGTCAATTAAAAGACTACGTACAATCAATTTATTTCATAAATAAATAGAACAAAAGTCTTTATTAAAATTAAATTCAAAATCATCCTGTGCTAGCACAAACACGAAAATCAAATTTCGACTTGCTACAGAAATAAAATAACAGTCTTTTAAATTTAATCTAAATTCTGATGGTAATCAAAGAGGATAAGTGCCAACAGCTTCTACAATAACTTTTGCTCTATTATCAATCCGAAGGATCATGTCATCTTTTCTTAACCTCCTACTTTCTATTAGACCCTACATTGAGGTACATATATGAGCACTCAAATCAGAGTCCAATACCTAACTAGAAGTAGAAGAATCTATTAGGTTAGATTCAATTACGAGCATATCTTCTGAAGGTTTATCACCCTTCTTGATCTTTAGGCTCTCCAGATAGAGTGGACAGTTTCTCCTTCAATGGCATTCAGCATCATAGTAGAAATACTTTCCCATTGCTTCAACCTTCTTTGGAACATCCTTCTTTGGCTTGCTCTCTTTCTTCTGCTTCTTAGCAGATTTGTTCTTCTTCTTCCAACTAGATTTTCTCTTGGAAGAAGTCTACTCTACAGCGAGAACTATGCCCCTTGAACTCTTCAAAGTTCCTTCTGTAGTGACCAATATATTGATCAGTTTGGGTATAGTGCAATCGAGTTTGTTCATATAAAAATTTACAATAAATTGACTATATGAACTTGTAAGGGATTGAAGGATCAAATTCATCTGTAATTTCTTTTGCATATTCAGCCCAAGCTTTTTAAGCTCCTCAATGTCCTTGATCACTGTCATACAATGCTCATGGACTGACTGTCCTTCACGCATCTTCAAATTTGAAGAGTCTCTTGGACACTTCGAAGCATGCTATATGGCTTTGCTCACTATACAATTCTTGTAAGTGAGTGATCATAACCCTAGCAGTGGATATATGCTCATGCTGACTCTGTAACTCATTTGATATAGATGCTAGCACATAGCACTTATCCAACTATTTTCATCCGTCTACTTTTCATAAGCAGCTCTTTGCTCAGCAGTAGGATGATTTGGTAACACTAGGAGTTTCTAGTTGAGTACATGATCTAGTTTTTAAGAAGTCAGGACAATCCTGAGGTTTTTTAACCAGTCTTTATAGTTTATTTCGATCAAATAATTGGATTCAAGGATGCGGGCTAAAGGGTTTAAGACTGACATTGTTTGACTGCAAGAGTAGAGATTCAAGTTAGACTTTTGTACTTTTAAAATTATATTTACTTCTAGAGATTTTAAGATGCAAACAATGACTCTGACTAATTTTTTAGATTCCTCCACTCTCCAGGTGGAAAACAAAAATCTTAACACGACAAATGGATTGCTAGTGGGTGCTGCGGTCCCACCGATGCCATATACCTCACCTAATAGTTATCGATAATATGCACACTGATACGTGGATAACTCTTTACCCAGATGCTTCTCTAAGTATGTCACAGTGACTTGGTCTCTAAGTCATATTGGCTCACCTAATGGTTATTGACCATACTCCTTAGTTAAGCCCGACCCACCATTCATAAGTAGGTGCAAGGCCGTCATTGGGTCCCTCACCTAACAATTATTGGGCCCAACCCCATCCTTACACTAGAGCAACTCTTTGCTAATAGAGTGGTTGCGTGTTCTCAATGCAACTGATGTTAGATGTATGCCCTAGAAGCCAATCTTGACTGACGCATATCATATTACTAGGATATATTTTTGTACTTATGGATATTTATATTATCATTTATACTTATGTATCTATGAATCATACAAGGGATTAACAAAATGATGATACATATTCTCAAAAAGTTGAAAATTTGAGACATGTGTCATTAATGGTTAGTTCTTAAATTACTCTTGATCATAGGATCATCATGGGGATGGTGATTGATCCAGATAGACCAGTGCATGGATCACTTCTTTCAGGTAGATGAGTCTCAAGTCTGCAGTGCAGTGATACTGGAGTGAGAGTGTAGGTGGTTGTTAGAGAATAACTAGCACTAAGTGTGACCAACACAAGAAGTCACATAGATATCTGCTCACTAATTAGTGACTTTCTCGATGCTGCAGTTGTATGACTGGTCCTTTGACCTGCAATGCTACAGCTATTCGCAGTGAGGCTGCTGAAGTTTGACTACACATAAATATTAACTCAATGAGTCCTTGTAGTAGATGTTGACGATAGTTGATCTACTGTAGGAATAGGATGTACATTTAGATAGGATCTATCGATCTTAACAGAAGGGAGTAGTCCTATGAGATTTATGAAGCTGAATCTTTAAGTCTATGGCCATAACAGTGTGATTGATTGAAAAGAGTTTTCATAAGAATCATGCATGGACTCGAGCTAATTGAATCTATCATATGATCGATGATGAGGTTTGATAATTCATCCATGACCTACCATCTAGTTGGGACTCACGATGGAGGGACTGCATCATACGTTAACTGCATCTGGAGGTTCATCACCTTTTATTCTGTTGGGTTGCCACTATATACTGCTAGATATCACTGGTGGATTGTGAGACCCACGAGCATCATCTTGATAATCGATGATCTTTGGTGGATAGAGTTGAAATAGTTTCAACTTATTGAAAGGAGTTTTGATGATATTGTGATAGGGATCACAATATATTTCAATACCAAATAGAATAGAATCTATGGGATCACATATAAAGAGGCTTTTGACTGATCAGATGGTTGAATTATGATTATGAATCATGATAGAATTTAATTATCAATTTGATTAATGATTAATCTAATGCAAAAATTGTAAATATATAACTCACTAAAGAGTTAGTGAGTTATAGGAGGATTAATTAGTAATTAAATTATTAATTGACTCAATTTGATGGAGCAATGGGGTTTGCATCAAGTCTAATTAAATTAGATTTAATTTAACTTAACATGAATTTGATTTGATCAAATCTAATTAGGTTATGAGATAACCAAATTGCATGAGAGTATAATTCCTAATTGAATTAGAATTTGAGTTTGACTTAATTTCTAATTAGACTAAGATTTAATTAAGAGAGTTTGAGTTTCTATTTAGACTAGAAATTTTCCTCTTCATTGGTGCACCAAATCTTAATTGGATTAGGATTAAATTGAGTTTGACTCAAGCACCAAAAGAGAGTCCAAAAGAACTAGAACTCCTCTAATTAGGTGACATGTAATCTAAATAGTTTGGACTCCTAATCAGATTTAGATTCTAATCTATTTAGATTTAATTAATTTTTAATATAATTAGAATTGGTTAGAGTTTAAATTAGTTTTGTTGTCCAGATATGGAGCCCAAGAGGGGGGGTAAATTGGGCCTTTCAAAATTTTTATGATTAGTACTCACAAGCAATGTGCTATACTTAAAGAGTGAGATGAATTGATTATCAAAGAAAAGAAAATCAATAATAATTAACTAATAAACAAGTATAGAGCACAAAGAAGAAAAGAAAGTATGCAAGCACTACAAACACAAGAGATTTATAGTAGTTCGGTACTAACTTTGCACCTACATCCACTCTTCAAGTTCCAACTTGAGAATTCAATCCACTAAAAAGATTTTCAAATACAACTCGTCGGATAACATCGACCCTTGCTATCCAAGCAAGAACACTTATTTTCTAAGTATAAGCCAACCCACAAACTCTTCAATTTCAGATTCGGATTAACCTATCCAAGTTTTGGAACCCCCGAAAACTCAAAACCCAACATACAATAGCAAAAAAAAAGTGTACAGAAATTTCAGCACAAATAGCTCCTTAAATGAGCATAATAAAAATAACAAAAGTATAATACTCAAGGAGTAGATATTGGAGCATGATCCCGACTCCTCCCACAGACCTTGGGTGCAGCAGAACCCGCAACGAACAAATCTGAAGACTTCTGGACTCGATTGAAGGCCCTTGACGAAATTAGCCTGGTTGTTGTCTTCTTCATCAGCCTTTCGTTCCAGATGAAGAACGCCTCTAAGATCACCTCTAAAAAATTCAAGATCTGATATCCAACCAGATCAGGCCTAGACCGAGGTCTTCCAATTCATAGATCTCAAATTAGAGTATTCTAGATAGGGAAGAAGGTAGATGGAGACAGACCTTGCAGATCTATCCTACTGCAGCCTTTCCTATAGATCTGTTGATGGAGATCTCACCCGCATCACAAACGACCTCAGATCAACTCCAGATCTGAGAGAAACTTGTACCAACCTCTTCACAAGAGATTTCAAATCCTGGACCTAATATTTGGATGGCCGCAAGAGAGGGAGGGGCAATCTGGTTGGCGGCACAAAGGGGAAGGGGCTAGCGCCTCCCCTTGTTTCCTGCCTTTTTGGGACCTGGCAGCAAAAAACCCTAGGGTTTCTTGCTCCTGGGGCATGGAGAATAGCTGGAGAGAGAGGGAGAAGAGAGAGAGACTTGGGAGAAAGAGTTTTATATTCTTTTTGGCTTAATCAAACCTATACAGTACATGTATATATAAACACAGGGTCAAGTGACCCAAACCCAAAACTCCCTTGACCAACTCTATGGGAGATTAGGTTAACCCAAGCCCATATACACCCATGACTCGACCTAATCTCACCTATCCTGGGCTCAGACCTGGCCTATAAAGAGTTGGTCCCTTGAGGCCCACATAACCTAGACCTCAAGAACCCGAAAGGCCCACAGCCTTTCAACCTAGGGCCTAACTAGCCATAGAGCCTCCATGAAGCTCTCATGAATGATGGACCTTGTCCTTAGTCTTGGTCTCCTGGGCCTTGGGCACACCACCTGGATCACAATAATCTCCACCTTTATGTTCCAAGGCCTCAACCAGCTCCACTCTGTCCATCAGCCGAATAAGCTCAACACATCTCTGAAAGTTATCCCGTGAAAGTACCTTCGTAAGTGCTTCAGCTGGATTCTCCTTGTTGTGTACCTTTATCAGCTCCACCTCGCCATCCTCCACAAGCTCCCTGATCTGATGATACCGAATGTCAATGTGCTTTGTCCTTGCATGATAGACTGAGTTCTGTGCTAATAGAAGTGCACTCTGGCTGTCACAGTGCACTCTAATGGCCTCCTGAGTAAGGCCCATCTCCGTCAACAAATCCTTCAGCCACATTGCCTCCTTAGCTACTTCTGTCAGCCCTATGTATTTCAGCTCTGTAGTGGATAGGGCCGTGATAGGCTGCAGACTCGATCTCCAAGAAATAGGACCTCCATACAGGCTAAAGATGAAGCCTGTCGTAGACCTTCGGGTATCCATATCTCTACTGAAGTCTGCATCTACATAACCGCCAATCAGCCCCTGAGCCTCCCTGGACATGTCAGAGTATCCCACTGCACTTTCTCGCTGTCCGTAGCAGATGCCAACTCCAACTGAACCCGTCAGGTATCTGAATATCCACTTCAGAGCTCTCCAATGCTCCCTACCAGGCTGTGCCATGAACCTGCTAACCTGACTCACTGCATGAGCGATGTCTGGCCTACAACAGACCATCGCATACATCAAGCTCCCAACTCCTGAAGCATAAGGAACCGTCTCCATCTCCTGAGCCTCCACCTCAGTCTGTGGCACCATGGTCTTCAAGAGTTTGAAGTGACCGACAAGTGGCAGCTCCGTCGGCTATGCTCCCTTCATCCCGAACCTCTCTAAGACCTTCTGTATGTAGCCCCCCCGAGATAGATGCAGCACCCTCCGGGCTCAATCTCTGAAAATCTCCATGCCTAGGATCTTCCTTGCAGGGCCCAAATCCTTCATCTCAAACTCCCGAGATAAGGATGCCTTCAGATCCTGCACAACCTTCCTACTCTTGTATGCTATAAGCATGTCATCCACATACAAGAGTAGGAACACCCTAGAACCATCCTCAAGAGACTGAACATAAACACAAGGATCAAACTCGCACCTGAAAAGTTCAATGCTGCGCACATAGGAGTCGAACCGCTTGTACCATTGCCTCGGCGACTGCTTCAGCCCGTACAGTGACTTTTGCAACAAACAAACCTTTCCCTCTGATCCTGGATCCCTAAAATCGAGTGGCTGCTCCATATAAATCCTCTCCTCCAAATGCCCATGGAGGAACATCGTCTTGACATCCATCTGCTCCAGCTCTAAATCCTGAGCTGCTACAATGCTCAGCAACACTCTGATGGAAGTATGTCTGACGATGGAAGAGAAGACCTCGTTGAAGTCGATGCCTTCCTTCTGGGAGTATCCCTTGGCCACTAATCTCTCCTTGAATCTGATACCTCCCTACTCTGAAAGCCCTTCTTTACGACTGTAGACCCATTTGCAGCCAATGGGCCTCTTCCCCTGTGGCAACTGCACCAATCGCCACGTCTGGTTCTGGTGGAGAGACTGCATCTCCTCGGACATCGCCTGGACCCACCGCTCTCTGTCCTGGCTCTTAATAGCCTCCTGATACATATATGGGTCTCCATTCACTGTATATGATAGCGTCTCCTCGAAGCCATATCGGTCCGATTGCCTGATGGTCCTCTTGGGCTTGTGTAGGGCAACACCGATATCAGTCCTTGATCCAGCTCGCTCCTGCTGGACCTCTCCACCTCGATCATCCATCCGAGTCCTCTCCACCTGTGGAGACACCTTAGGTAGGTGCTCCCCCTGAATGTCATGTCCTCCAGTAGTACCTGCAAGAGGCAAAATCAAAGAGGTAAGCTGTCCAGCAGCACCCTACTGGACCTCCTCCTGCTCTTACTGTTCCTCCATGCCTGCTCATCTCCGTAGGACTGACTCCTCATCAAAAGTCACATCCCGACTAATGATGACCTTTTTTTCCAAGGGATCCCACAGCGTGTATCCCTTAACTCCTCGTGGATCGCCTAGAAACACCGTCTTGCATGATCTGGCGTCTAGCTTGCTCTGCTCACCAGCTCCAATGTGCACATAGGCCATGCACTCAAATACCCGTAGATGGCCCAGCCCAACTGTCCTTCCAGACCACACCTTCTCTGGAAGCCTGCCATCCAACCTGGTGTGAGGTGACTGATTGACCAAGTAATCCGCTGCGTCTACTGTGTCAACCCAGAACACCTTTGGAAGCCCTGCCTGTAGCCTCATACATCGTGCTTTTTCCAGAAGTATTCTGTTCATCCTCTCGGCCACCACATTCTGCTGTAGAGTCTCCTTAACTAAGAAGTGTCTCCTGATCCCACACTCCTCACAGTAGTCCTGAAACTCTCTGCTGGTGTACTCCCTGCCATTGTCTGACCTCAGACACTTCACGCTCCTCCCCTGCTCCTTCTCCACCTTAGCTCTCCAAATCTTGAACTTGGTGAAGACCTCAGACTTCTCTCTCATGAAGTAAATCTAGAGTTTCCTTGAGAAATCATCAATCAGGATCATGAAGTATCTGGCCCCATTCCTAGCTGAAACTGGGGCTGGTCCCCACACATCCGTGTGTACTAACTCCAGAGGGGCTGCACTGCGGGTTGTACTGATGTTGAACTGAACTCTCCTCTGCTTTCCCATCTGGCAAGGCTCACAGATCTTCCCTGTAGCACCATCCTCCAGACCAGAGATGAGTCCTCTCCTGCTCATCTCCCTCAGCCCCTTGTCACCCATGTGGCCTAGGCGGTAGTGCCACATCCTGTAAGCCCCCTGCTGGTCCTGTGCTGCAACTGCTGCATCAGACTCTCCGGTCACTACAGATCCCTCCATGTGATAGAGGTTATTGTCCAACCTCCTGCCTCTCATCACCACCATAGCTCCATTGGAGATGTTTAATACTCCACTTCTAGCCCTACTGCTGAAGCTGTATCCACTATGCTCCAAGTAGCCTAGTGACACCAGATTCTTTTCCAGCTCCGGGATGTACTTTATATTTTTCAATGTCCTCACAATCCCATCAACATCCTCACCCTGACTATCCCTATCCCAGCCACCTTGCAAGGATGATTGTCGTCTAGAGTCACTGATCCCTCATCTGTCTTGGTGTATGTCACAAACCAAGACCTATGTGGTGTGTAGTGATGTGAGCACGCAAAGTCTAGTGTCCACTCCTCTGTGTAATGCCTGTGACCATCTGATACCCAAGTAGATCATCCTCCACCTGCTGCCCAGCAACTGTACTCACTGATTCTGAGCCACTTTTTTCTCCCTTCTTGCTCTTCCATAGTGGACATTCTCGCTTGAAGTGCCCGAACTCGTTGCACTTGAAGCATTTCATCTCTTTCTTTCACTTCCTGGACTTGGACCGCCCCCTGGACTTGCTTCTGCCTCTGCCTCTACCTGTCCTCTCCCCTACTGCCAAACCCTCCTGGGGAGCCCGATCTCTGGTCAACTTTTTCCTTTGCTCATTAGACCTCAGCACCGAGACCATGTCCTCATATTCCAGAGTCTCCTTGTTGTAAAGCAGTGTAGTCACCAAAGAGTCATATGATCCTGGCAGCGAACACAAAAGCAATAGGGACTTGTCCTTCTCATCCAGCTTCACCTCGATATTCATCAACTCCATGCACAACTGGTCAAACCTCTGAATTGGCCAATCACATCAGATCCCTCCTGCATCCGAAGACTATACAACCTCTTCTTCAGCATTAGCTTATTGCACATATTCTTCCCCATATACATGGTGTGCAACTTCGACCAAAGGCCCTTCGGGGTCTTTTCTTCCAGCATCGAATACAACACCGCATCTGCCAAACATCCTCTGATCACCGAGCATGCTTTTTTCTCCAACGATGCCCACTGTCTATCTGTCATTCCCTCAGGCTTCTCATCCAAAGCCTGATCCAGATCTGCTTGCACCAGAAGATCCTCCACCTGGATTTTTCACATGAAAAAATTTTTCTTGTCATCAAACTTCTTGACATCGACCTTCATATTGCTGCCCATGACTGGATCCAAGCCAAACAAGTAATATAAAATCAAGAAGTGTAGAATATACCTTGATGGTACCTTACTGAAAATTTTCAGCACTTGGGATCTTCAACTTCTCGTGCTTGAAACTGCTTCCTCACAATCGTGGCTCTAATACCAACTATTGTAGCACAATATCGGTTCCTCCCACGGACCTTGGGTGTAGCAGAACCTGCAACAAACAAATCTAGAGACTTCTGGACTCGATTGAAGGCCCTTGACGAAATCAGCCTGGTTGCTGTCTTCTTCGTCAGCCTTTCGTTCCAGATGAAGAACACCTCTAAGATCACCTCTAAAAAATCCAAGATCTGGTACCCAACCAGATCAGGCCTGGATCAAGGTCTTCCAATTTGTAGATCTTGAATTGGGATGTTCTAAACAGGGAAGAAGGTAGATGGAGACAGACCTTGCAGATCTGTCCTGCTGCAGCCTTTCTTGTAGATCTGTTGATGGAGATCTCATCCGCACCTCAAACGACTCAGATCAACTCCAGATCTGAGAGGAACTTGTACCAACCTCTTCGCAAGAGATTCTAGATCTTGGACCTGATGTTTGGGTGGCTGCAAGAGAGGGAGGGGCAATCTGGTTGGCGGCACAAAGGGGAAGGGGCTAGCACCTCCCCTTGTTTCCTACCTTTTTGGGACCTGGCGGCAAGAAACCCTTGGGTTTCTTGCTCTTGGGGCATGGAGAATAGCTGGAGAGAGAGGGAGAAGAGAGAGAGAGACTTGAAAGAAAGAGTTCTGTATTCCTTTTGACTTAATCAAACCTATACAGTACATGTATATATAAACATAGGGTCAAGTGACCCAAACCCAAAACTCCCTTGACCAACTCTATGGGAGATTAGGTTAACCCAAGCCCATGTACACCCATGACTCAACCTAATCTCACCTATCCTGAGCCCAGACCTGACCCATAAAGAGTTGGTCCCTTGAGGCCCACATAACCTAGACCTCAAGAACCCGAAAGGCCCACAGCCTTTCAACCTAGGGCCCAACTAGCCCTAGAGCCTCCATGAAGCCCTCATGAATGATGGACCTTGGCCTTAGCCTTGGTCCCCTGGGCCTTGGGCACACCACCTGGATCACAACAGTAGAAACCTTTGCTAAACACTCTCAAATGATTGAGACACTTGAATACAACTGGAGAGTGGTTGGTGAGCTGATTGAATGCTTCTATCCTCTCTTTCTAGAGATTTCTTTCTCTTTCACGGATGTGAGCTTGAATATTTTTTTTTGTTTCATTTTCCACCTATAGAGAGCATTTATAGTCTTCATTTGGATTTGAGAGTATCTTAGTATCAGTTAAGAACCGTTGGAGTGTGTTTAATCTGCATTAAATAACCAAAAATAGACTGAAAACTAGCTGTTACGAGTATTCGCCCAGAATGAGTCGACCCATGGGTCATCCCACTACGAATGGGTAGTCCCATGAGTCACCTCATTTGGCCAGACAAAAAATCAGGCTCTCTGTTTTGATCTCAGGATCTTAGGGGTCGACCCATGGGTCATCCCACTGTGTGCCACAAGCTAAAACATTGCGTGCCAGCTACCCAATAAAAGGAGATAACCCAGTTGGATCGTCCCATTTTGTTTCAACTTAATTTTTCATATATTTAAGGTTCAAAACTTATCAGAATATTATCAAATACTCTTAAATGAATTTAAATCAATTTGATACTTCCAAAAGGCTTCAAAAATGTCTCCAACTTGCAGAAACTTCAACTTTAGCACTCTTGAAGAAGCTTTTCTAACTCAACATTTTGGACTACCTGAAATAATACTAAAATATTTTTCAAGGATAGAAAACTCATTAGTAGTCTCCTCAAATAATTTATGATCATCAAAATCAATTCTTGGAGCAATAATCTCTCCCTTTTTGATGATGACAAAATATTTGAGTGTTCACAAAGAAAAATTCATAAAGCTCAAAAGATTGAGTTTGTAAAGCACTTGTAAAAACATACCAAAGATTAAGCACAAGTTCTAGAGCATCATGAGATTCACATTATCAGTAAATTGTGATGTTTTAAATCATATGTTCTCATTTTTGCAGAAAATTGCTTGGGAAAGTATTAAAGTTTTGCCAAAAATTATTTCTAACAGCAAAATTCTCTCTTTTCTTATATAAAAAGATGAAAGTAACTATTTTGGAAAAATTCTCCCCCTTTCTTATATAAAAAGTAGTCAAACTGTAAAAATTTTTCTTATATTTGTTATTAGAGCAAAAATGATTTATAAAAACTCCTTAGTTTATAAAAAATCCTTCTTTCCCTCTTTCTTATTTTTGGTATCAGAGCTATAAAAAGTCTTTTTTCTCTTTCTTATTTTTGATATCAGAGCTATACAAAGTCCTTCTTTTTCTCTTTCTTATTTTTGGTATCAAAGCAAAAATGGACATATCAGGGCAAAAATTCAAAAATATAGACTACCTTCTCCCCCTTTTGGACATCATCAAAAAAAATGGACTAGAGAGAGTTTGTAAATAGTAAAATTTTGAATGAGTGAGATAAGTAGGTTATGAGCTATGGTTCTATGTCAGGTATCAGAGTAACTTTTCATTGAATAAATATTCATTCACATAAAAATAGAAGTTGACCACACAAAAGATGATAATAGATAACCTCGTACATTAAGTACAACAAAATGAGAGGTTACAAAAGTCAAGTACATTCATTCAGTACAATGATCAAGTCATAATACATATCTATGATCATAAGGTTCTCATACATTCAACAAAATACAATAACTAAAACAAAATACAACAACTAAGTAGTATGAGACCTAAAATAGCTAATTCAAAATGATCAGATCAGGGAGAGTGGGCATTGAGCTCAAGATCAAAACAAGTGAAATAGAATCAGCCTCGTTCTCGACTGGATGGTCTGGTCTGAGTAGAAGATGTCATAGGATGAAAGGCAATAGGCTGAACAAAAGTGGGTTCACTGGATATGGAGGGTCTAGAATGGAGCTGAGTCCTAATGGCATCTAGCTGGGATAGGACTCCTCTCATTGAAATTCTGAGCCCCTTAAGATCAGAAGAAACAAAATCCCTCGAGTCTCTGATATCAACCCGGATCAGCTCAAGTGTTGATTGAAGCAGGTCATGGAGTCTCTCTACTTTTCGAGCAAGATCAGCTAACTGAGGTGAAGAGATACTTGATGTGCTCGCTCCTGCTGATAGTGAATCCAAGATCCGTCTGATCTTCCTCTTTATATCAAAGAGTTTGCCACTAAATCTGAGCATAGAGCTTTCCACACTCTCTAATCTAGAGCTCAGATCAATCAATAGCTGTACCAAAGAAGAAATGTGTAGCACAACTGAGAGATCTGATGAGGAAGCAGAAAAAGAGCTTGACTGAGGTGGGTGATACTGCTGCTGCTGCATCTGCTGGAGGATCTGCTACTAACACTGGTAAAACTACTAAATGGAATTGCTACTGCTGGATGGAGAGAATGCCTGCTACATGCTCAGCTAGCAATCCCATCTCGTCCTCCCCCAATATAAGTGATGATGGCACGGCATGGCTCATAGATGGGGGTGCACTAGCTGAGGGTCCTGCCTCAGGCTCCGATACAAAATGAACATCAGGGCTCTGTCTGGGCTTAGATGGTGATGAGGTACCCTCTCCTTCAGCACGCTCCTCCTCCTCCTCCTCAACTGCAACACCTCAACCCTTGGTCCAATGACCATCCACTATAGTGAAACCCATACATCAAAGAGAGTGGTCGTAGTGTCAGTGTTTAACAATCTGCAAATAGCCTCCCCCTCAAAGCTCACACCAAACTCCCTAAATATAACTATCAGGGCCATTCCATAAGGCAAAGGAGCCTTGGATCTATTCAAGGCCTCCCTCATGGTATCAATCATCAGGAATGGGAGATTCAGTGGAGACTCAGAAACTATATGATGCATCAAATAAATATCCCGATCAGTCATCAAGTCATATCTTCCCCCTCTGAGGAAGAAGATCCTAGAAATCATATGGTGGAGCAGTCTCATCTCTACACTCAAATCTTTAGCCTCAATTTTCATGAAACCCTCAACATCATCTCTCCCTAAAATGGTCCTGAGCCCATCCTCTTTCCTTGGAAGCTCATCATGACAACTTCCTTCACAGGGCATTTGAAGTAGTCTATCCAACCTAAGAGTATTTAGAATAATTTCAACACCCTTTACTACTGATCTTAGAATTCCATTAGTGAATACTAGATTTGAATAAAATTTCTTAACCAGGTCAATGTACACAGGCTCAGACAGACTACAAAAAAATCTTCACCCTTGTTTGATTAATTTTTCACTAATTGAAAAACCATCATTCCTTAAGAACCGAAAATCTACATTTCTTCCCAAGGCAATCTTTCTTGTAGAGAAAGGGATCTTACTTGGAGTTGTGGGAGGAGAGGTTTGAGCAAGAACTTGAGCAGCCCTCTTTCTTCTTTCTTCAGCTTCTAATGGCCTCACAGACTTCCTTCTTTGGGGCAGCCGCATCTTGAGAGCCATTGTTCCAATGAGGGCTAGAGAACCGGTCAAGAGAGTAGTGGAGGGTGAAAGATAGATAGGAATGAAGAGTAAGGGATTTTGAGGAGTTTGTTTGAGGTTTTAGAAATGAGGGTTTAAGGGTTTGGTAGAGAGCAAGAAAAAGAGAATTATGATCAAGGGTAGGCCAGGAGGAGGTGTCTACCCTAGATTTTAAGGTAGAAACTAGTGATTTTTGGGCAGATAAAGGTTTGGATTTAGGAGAATGTGGCCGATGGGGGGGCTTAGAGTAGGGTTTCGGTTTGGGACGATGAGAAGAGGAAGAAGAATAGTAAATGAGTCAGCTCATTTGGGTTTTAAGCAAATAATTTAAGCGGATCGTCCCACATGAAACCCATTTGCCCGATCAATTGGGACATCCCATAGGTCGTGCCATCCAAAGTAGGTTTAGACGATGAGAAAATAATTCAAAAAATGAGAAAAAATCCAAAAAAATTTGAAAAGATGTGTATCGACTTGAGATGATCATGTAAAGTTCAGGTAAATTTTGGTATGATTTTTGATGGAGAATTTCAATGAAAAAAAAATTCAAAATCATATCTGAATAATTCTGATAATTTTTAATTGACTTGAAATAATTCTCAAAAAAAGATAGATGCCTTCCAAAATTAAGATGATGAAGTCAAGAAATTTTGGATGGATTTTGAGAGAGAAATTATGATGAGGGATTAAGCAAAAGGATCTAAGATGCCTAATTTTCTTTTAATTGCACAAAATCTATCTTCATTTAATACTTTAATGAAAATGTCAGCTAATTGCTTTTCAGTATTTATGAATTCAAGTGTTACATCATTATTTTGAACATATTCTCTTGTAAAGTGGTGTCTAATATTTCAATAAGTTTAGACCTAGAGTGTTGGATTGGGTTCTTAGTCAAACTAATGGCACTAGTATTATCACATCTTTTGAGAATGTCTTTAAGTTCAATTCCAAAATCTATGAGCTATTGCTTAATCTATAAGATTTGAGCACAGCAACTTTCGATTGCAATGTACTCGGCCTCGACCGTAGACAATATTCCTGAATTTTGCTTCTTGCTAAACCAAGAGAATAATTTGACTCCTAAAAATTGATAAGTTTCACTCATAATTTTTCTATCTAACCTACATCTAGCAAAATCTGCATTTGAGTAACCTATTAATCAATAGAAGATTACTTAGAAAACCAAAGTCCAAGATTTTGTGTTTCTTTTAGGTATTTGAAAATTCTTTTAACAGTATTTAAGTGAGATTTCTTAAGATTTGATTGAAATCTAGCATATATATAGACACTGAATATTATATCAGATCTACTGGTAGTAAGATATAATAAAGAACTTATCATGCTTCTATAAAGCTTTGAATCAACAATCTTGTCATGTTCATCCTTCTCTAATTTACAGGAAGGGGTCATAGGAGTACTTACACTTTTGGAGCTTTTCATTTCAAGTTTTTTTAATAGTTCTCTTGTGTACTTACTTTAGGTGATAGAGATCCCTTTCTTCATTTGCTTGATCTGAAATTCGAGGAAGAAAGTGAGTTCTCCCATCATGCTCATTTCAAACTCTCTCTACATAAGCTTGGCAAATTCTTGACACAAAACTTCATTAGTAGACTCAAAGATAATATCATCAACATATATTTGTATAAGTAGTATTTCTTCATCTTTTCTTTTTATAAAAAGAGTTGTATCTATTTTTTCTATTAAAAAATTATTTTCTAATAAAAACTTACTTAATCTTTCATACCAAACCCTAGGAGCTTATTTTAAATCATACAATACTTTATTTAATTTGAATACATGATCTGGATATTTATGATTTTCAAAACCTGGGGGTTATTCTACATATACCTCTTAAGCAATATAACCATTTAGAAAAGTACTTTTAATATCCATTTGAAATAGTTTAAAATTTATGAAATATGCATAAGTAAACAGCATTCTTATAGCTTTTAGTCTAGCAACAGGTGCAAATATTTTATCAAAATCAATTTTTTCCTATTGATTATATCCTTTAGTAACTAATCTTGCTTTATTTCTGATTACATTACCATCTTCATCTAATTTATTCATATATACCCATTTTGTTCCGATTATTGGATGATTTTTAAGTCTAGCAACAAGAGTCCATACATTATTTCTTTCAAACTGATTTAACTCTTCTTGCATAGTATTTATCTAGTTATGGTCCTGTTCAGCTTCTTCTATTATTTTAGGTTCAAGGTATGAAACAAAAGCTACATAATTACATACATCTCTAAGAGAGGATCGAGTTCTTATCCCTTGTGCTGAATGACCAATGATTAATTCTTTGAGGAGATTATGGACATACCTCTATTCCTTTGAAAGATTACTTGTATCTTGAGGTTGTTCTCGAACATTTTGATCATTGATGCTCTCGTCCTCATGTTTTTCTTCCAACTATTCTTTGTTATCCTCATTTGAGTCATTGATGGTGAGCTCTTTCATTCTTTCTTCTATGATACCTGCATCATCAGTACCCTCTCTCTTTCTTAATAGAAGATCATTAGTTTCATCAAAAACTACATGAATTGACTCTTCTACTGCTAATGTTCTTTTATTGAAAACTCCAAAAGCTTTGCTAAAAGTGGAATAGTCAAGAAAGATAGCTTCATCAAATTTACCTAAGCTATCTTTGCCATTATTTAAAACAAAGCAACGGCAACCAAAAATATGAAAATATCCTATGTAGGTTTTCTACCTTTCCATAATTCATGAGGTGTTTTCTTTAAAATCGATCTTATTAAAGCATGGTTTAAGATGTAACATGCTGTGTTGACTGCTTCTGTTTAAAAATATTTTGAGAGCTTGCACTCACATAGTATGGTACGGGCCATTTCTTCAAGAGTTCTATTTTTTCTTTCTACTACTCTATTTTGTTGGGATATTTTAGGTACTGAAAAATTATGATTTATATATTTTTCATCACAAAATTTTTTAAAATTTTTATTTTTAAATTCAGTGCCATGGTGACTACAAATTGAAACAAGTAATAAACCTTTTTCATTTGAAACTTTTTGGCAAAACTTAAAAAATACTAAAAATGCTTCATCTTTAGATGCTAAAAATAAGACCCAAGTGAATCATGAGAAATCATCAATAATCATAAAACTATATCTTTTACCTCCTAGGCTAGTTGTCCTTATCAGACCAAACAAATCCGTATGTAAAAGTTTTAAAGGTTTAGAAGTTGAAACAATATTCTTAGGTTTGAAAGAAACTCTTGTTTGTTTACCTAATTTACATGCATCACAAATTTTATCTTTGTCAAAAGTTATTTTTGACAAACCATAAATCAAATTCTTTTTAATAATTTTAAATAGTGTGTGCATACTAATATGTGCAAGCTAATGGTGCCAAAGCCAACTAGTCTTATTGATTTTAGTGTTCATGGCTACAAGACATTGCATGTTTTGCATGGAAAGATTATCCAAATCTATCATGTAAATATTGCCATGCCTATGTCCAATGAACCTGGTGCTATTATCAAAAAGACTAGTTACAATACACATGGATAATTCAAAAACTACTTTATAACCTTTATCATATAATTGACTAATGCTTAAAAGGTTATGCTTAAGACCATCTACAAGCAAAATATTTTCAATATAAGTGGAGGGAGTGATACCAATGTTACCTATGTCGATGATCTTTTCTTTGTCATTATCTCCAAAGGTGACCATCCCTCCATTTTTAGCTTCCAACGTGATGAATTGAGACTCATCACCGATCATGTGTCTTGAGCATCCACTATCAAGATACCACTTTCACTTTATTGCTTGGGATGCAAGATACCTACACACATAAAATTAAGTTTTAACTTTAGGTACCTAAGCTAACTTGGATCTTTTGGGGTTAGTCACAATGGTTCCTTTTAGAACCCATATTTTCTTAACATTTGTACCAGCAAATTTATTTGACATGCCTGCATAAGCTTTATGTCCTACCTTGCCACATTTAAAACAAGTAATATTTGGCAATTTGTTCATAGATGCATTTATAAAAATATTTTTTAAAAATTTTTATTTTCTAAGAGTATTATAGCCAAGTCCAACTTTATCATACACTGCTCTTTGATTATCAATAATCATTTATAGTTTATTTGAGCTTAGGATAAATCTATCAACTATTGGTTTCAATTTGGTTACTTCTTCCTTGAGAGTCTGATTTTCCTTTACAAGAGTTTTATTTAAGCATGAATTTTTTTTTTCTTTCAATAGAGTTTGATATTTCATTTCTAATTCTTTACTTTTGTTGGATATTTCTTCCTTTTCTTTAGATAATGCTTGATTTTTCAATTTTAGATCTTTATTTTTCAGTCCTACTTTCCTTAAATCATTCAAAGTTCATGAAATGCTTCTTGCAGTTCATCATAAGAAAATTTATTTTGAGTTTCAGGGGTTACCTCATTTTTATGTACCATAAGGCACAAGTTGGCTTCTTCATGTGATTCTTCTTCTGAGGTGGAGTCATCATTGTCGCTCCATATAGCCATCATTGCCTTTTTCTTCTTGGACTTCTTTGGATCCTTCTTGAGCTGGGGACAGTCTGATCTAAAGTGGCCCGGCTTCTTACATTCATAACATATGACGGACTGTTCTTTCTCTTTTTCTTTACTCGGCTCCCCCTTGACCAGTGGTCTTCTCTTAGTCCCTTATCTTCTTTTCTTCATGAAATATCCGAATTTTCTTGTGTTTAATGCCAAGTCCTCATCTTCTTTACTATTTTCTGATTTCTCTGAATCTTCTTCTTCTTGAGCTGTTGATTTGAGAGCAATTATCTTCTTTCTTCTGGTCTCTTCTTCAGAATGTTGCTTCATAGTCAGCTCGTGAGTCATGAGAGATCCAAACATCTCCTCCAAAGGTAGGATCTTTAAGTCCTTGGCTTCTTGAATCACCCGACCTTTGCCTCCCACGATCTTGGTAGAGACCTAAGTACTTTTCTTACAAGATCACTATTAGAATAATACTTTCCAAGACTTTTTAGATCATCTCTGATATGAGTGAAATGAGTAAACATTTATGTTATAGACTCATCAAGTTTCATTTTAAATAATTCATAATTATGTACAAACATGTTAATTTTAGACTCTTTTACTTGATTTGTGCCCTTATGAGTAACTTCTAACATATCCCAATTTTTTTTGATTGAATTACAAATGAAAATATGGTTAAATTTATTTACATCTAAGACACAATATAAGATATTCAAGACTTTAGCATTGAGCTGAGCCATTTTCTTGTTAAATTCATCCAATTCACCTTCCGGCTTAAAAAGGGACACACTATCAATCAACTTTATGGGTGTGTGAGGTCCATTTACTATGATACTCCATATATCATAGTCAAGTACTTGGATAAATACTTTCATCCGAGCTTTTCAATAGGTGTAGTTGGATCCATAGAAAAGTAAAGGTCGGTTTGTGGATTGCCCCTCGGCTAAAAATGTGCCGAATTGGGCTGTCATAGATCTTTAGCTCTTGATGGTTAAATCAAGTAAGGACTAGAACATCAGACTCTGATACCATTTGTTACCCAAATATAGAGCCCAAAAATGAACTGAAAATTAGCCATTACGAGTGTTCGCCCAGAATGGGTCGACCTATGGGTCGTCCCACAACGATTGGATAGTCCCATGAGTCACCTCATTTGGCTTGACAAAAAATCAGACTCTCTATTTTGGTCTCAAGATCTCGAGGGTCGACCCATAGGTCATCCCACTACGTGCCATAAGCCAAAACAGTGCGTGCCAGCTATCCAATAAAAGGGGATGACCCAGTTGGGTTGCTTCATTTTGTTCCAATCCAATTTTTCATATGTTTAAGGTCCAAAATTTATCAGAACATTATCAAATACTCTTAAATAAATTTGAATCAATTTGACACTTCCAAAAGGCTTCAAAAATATCTCCAACTTGTAGAAACTTCAATTTTGGCACTCTTGAAAGAGCTTTTCAAACTCAACATTTTGGACTACCTGAAACAACACTAAAATATTCTCCAAAGATGAAAAACTAATTAGTAGTCTCTTCAAATAATTTGTGATCATCAAAATCAATTTTTGGGGTAACAAATTTAAATCAGCCACTTAAAGAAGAGTCCCATGAGATTGAAACTCTCCCTCTCCATGCGCCATAAAAGGTCCCACACCAACCAGATTTTTTAATGCCTCATCCCACTCCTTTTTGCTTGAGTTTTTAGCATGTAAGAAGCTCTTAAAATCCTCTTATTTCTGTGAGAAACCTGGGCGCAAAAGGTTGGTGTTGCATGGTACAAAAAAATGCAAGAGTCCTATGATACAGGGACTCTTATCTCCTACCTAAAATCAATCTCCCCTCCTATTTAAACATGCACCTTATGAGGTGTGAGATAGGCTGATTGTGATCAAATTTGAGTCAGCAAAATAATAGCAAGATGTGCATGGAAAAATCATAAGAAGAGGATGCGGCATCATGGGTCCAAGGCATGAGGTATATTGGCTTCTATCCCTTCTTTCTTACTAACAACCAAAGGTTGGTTGTTGGGGACTCTCCTCCCTTTATTTTGTCCTAGTTTGGACATGGATTTTTCTTCTCCTCTTTGTTCAAAAGTTGGATAAAATTCTTACATCTCTAGCATAGAGATTTGGTGCATGAATTTTAGAAAGAAAAAAGAAGAAAAGGTTCTTCTCATGATCTGTAGCATAGAAATCAACATCCTCCTATTTTCTTCTTCTTCTCTAAGAGTGTCTTAAGAGAAAAAAAGATTTTTTAACCATCAATATACGATCTTTGTAAGGGAGCTAGCACCCTAGTGAGATCAAGAAGCTTCTAATCAGATCGAAGTCTTGTGTGGATATCCGTAGAGGTCGGACACTTGTATGGCTTCAAGAAACCTTCGAAAGACATTCATAATCATCAATTCACGGTGAAGATTGATCCATGCCAAGACATGAAGTTTATTTATTTTTTTCTATTTGATTTCTATATCTGAATTCTATCTCACATATATCGATCCTATTTATGGTTTTAAGATTTGATCTTATGCATGCTTAAATTAAATTAGATTTAATCTGAATTTTTAAATTTTGCTGCATATTTGTTTTGAAAAATTTTTACATGCATGAAATCATGAAAGTCCAATAGTGATATCAGAGCCATATCATATACATGAGATTAGGATTTAGATCTGAAGTCTGTAGAGAAAAATTTCAGATCTAAAAGTTTTTGATGTCATTCTGACATAAGATTATCCTGACATAACTTGTTATGCTATATGGTTATCCTAGAATGATATTAAAATTTTTAATTAAATAAAATTTTAGATCTGATTTTTCAAAATATATGTGATATATATTTTATTATTTAAATCTGAAAAGAGTTTCGAGATCTATTTTGATTTGTATATATGATATATGAGAGCATGTTTAGGGCTGAAATTTATTTCTATGATCTGAACTTATTCATGTGTATAATATATGTTTGTATGTATGATCTGAAAATTATTTTGAGATTAAAATATATTTTTTATATAAAAAATTTAGATCTAAAAATTTTGATTTAAGATCTAAAATTAGTGTTTATGCATAAGGAATTGGTCATGGGTAGATCAAATTAGGTCATATAATTGAATTACATCTAAAATTTTTGATTTGTTCATATTGGGTCGAAATCGATTTAGCTGTTGATCAAACCAAGTCAAGTATTGATTAGGATGAGATTAATAGAGCTTAAAGATCATATTAATTATTGTTAGTCAAATCAATTGACACCCATATATAGAATTGATTAATCTAAAGACCTAATTTGTCTCTATGGCTTGAATCTGATTTATCTAAGCTAACCTATTTGGATCAATTAACCAATTGGTGTCTAAGGTAAGTAATTGAAAGATGATTATTTAATTGATTTTATTCGTTGATTTTCATTCACTGATCTGACCAATTTATTAGTGTCTAAAGAAAGCAACAGAGGGATCCCCACCAATCTCTACTTACCTGATCAATTTGGAAGATTGAGTCTCAAATATGGTTGCTTGGTGGTTTGATATAGCCCATGCCAATTAGATCAGTCATATAATGACTGATTAGATGAAACCTAAACTCAAATCACTCCATAAATATTAAGTCCAATGGTCTTCCACCATTGTAGATGTGTGGACGTGCTACCGGTGTTGAATGTTCTCGACTGGTCACAGTAGTTCAATTGCATCAGAAATACTTAACCACTCTATTAGTAAAGAGTTGCTCCAAGATAAAGATGGAGTTAGGCCCAATAACTGTTAGGTGAGAAACCCAATGACGACTTTGCACCTGCTTGTAAATGGTGAGTCTAACTTAACTAAGGAGTGTGGGCAATAACTGTTAGGTGAGTCCACATGACTTAAAGATCAAATCGCTGTAACATGCTTAGAAAAGTATTTGGGCAAAAAGTTATCCACGCATTAGTGTGTGTATTATCAATAACTGTTAGGTGAGGTGCATGGCATCGGTGAGATCACAGTACACACTAAAAACCCAGTTGTCGCATTAGAGTTTTTATTTCTCCATTCGGAGAGTGTGAGAGATCTGATAAAATAGTGAGAGTCATTCTTTACATCTAAAAATCTTTAGAGCAAATTATGAAATAAGTACAAATATCCAACTAGAATCTTTACTCTCTACTATTCATTATGTCAGCTTCCAACCCTCTAGTTCAAATCCTAGATATCAATCGTTTAACCAAAATCAATTACATAGACTAGCTCATAAATCTAAGAATCATTCTTAATTTTTAAAAAATTAAGCAATATTCTCTATCAAGTTATTCTAATGTTAACAACCTGTCCCACCCAAAGTCAACGAACTATACTTGATGAGAGGATGGACAATGACAATAAAGATAGGTGCTATATATTGAAGTCCATGTTAGATGAACTCCAATGTATGCATGAGCACATGTTCACTGTCAATGACATAATAATTCATCTATAAGTGTTATGAGGTGATCAGAGTTGCACAGTGCATGAGATATGTGATAGACAGTCAGTCTATGATCGTTATTTGATAATGATCAAAGACATTAAGGAGCTTAAAAGGCTCGACATGACCATGCATGAGGAATTGCTTGTGGATTTGATCCTGCGATCTCTGTTTAGTTTATATGGACAGTTTATGGTAAACTACCATATGAATGAACATCTTGGCATCTTATCTGAATTGGTCAAATTATTGATAACTAAGGAATCTTGAAAGAGTTCAAATGTAAAAACCTGTAGAGCCTAAAGAAATAAAGACACGCCTAAAGTAGGTATGTCAAAAATTACTCAATACTATCTTTACGATTTTCTCTTCTCCCAGTTGAGTTTTAGAATCTAGTATTTTTATAGAGTCCATGAAAAGATAGAGAGCTGAAGAAGTAACCTTTAAAATTGACAATAGGGTAAGAGTTGCTGCTGTGGCCATGTGTATCTATCCTTTGTGATCATCGTTTGAATTTAGTTCTTACAGATAGTCTCTACATTTGCATGGTGATGCATCTGTGAACTTAATTGAGCAAGTAGTGAATGCCATTGAATCTGAGAGATCCAAAATTGAGATAAACCTTAAAGTATATGTGGAACCTTAGGCTAAGTCATATAAGAGAAAAAATGATTAACAAACTGGAGATATATGGACGTTTGGGCTCATTAATCTTAAGTCATATCTAGTTTGTGCATCATCTCTTTAAGAAAAAATGATCAAGCTACTCTTGTGGGAAAAGAAAAAAAAGACCACTGAGATACTTATCCTAGTACACATTTGATGTATGTAGCCTATTTGATGTGCTAACAAAAGAGTTGTCTCTACTTCGTTATCTTTATCGATGATTAGTTATGGTATGGATAAGTATATGAGATACAAATCTAAAATTTTTGAAAGGTTCAAATAATTCAGATGTAAAGTAGAGAAGCAAATCAAAAATTCTTAAAGATACTTCAATCGGATCGAGGATGCAATACCAATGAAAAAAAATTTTTGATTATCTCATAAAATGGTATAGTTTTATATTAGACCCCTCTTAGTACATCTCAACTCAATGAGATAATTAAGAAGAGTTAAGGGACTATATAAGATATGGTTCGATCCATGATAGACTTCACTGATTTATTATTATTTTTTTAAGGACATACTTTATTTCTATGGAATTGGGTTCTCTCTAAATCTGTTCCTACTATACCGTATGAGATATGGCATGGTGAGAGCTGAATCTTGGTTATTTCAAGATCTAAGAATGTCCAGTCAGTATCAAGGACAGCAGGTGGATATGTTAGAGGATAGGTCTATAAAGCTCATCCCAAAATAGTTTAGGATACTACTTTCTAAAAGGATTACAATGTGATTATGATCCGATATGCTATTTTTTTGAAAAATTGTTTAACCAAGATAAAGTAGTGGGAGAAAAATTTAGCTCGAAAAGAGTGTCTCTAAAGAGCAGCGAGCCATAGGACCTAAAGAACCTATTTATAATGAGCCGATATACGTATATTCCTCCTTTACCTCATACATATAGTAGGATCTTCCATCCTCTCGAAAAGTACTTAAGTATGCTTAATAGAGGATGTAGAGGAAAATCATTTCTTATGGGAGATAGAAAACATAGAGATGATCCCAAAACCTATAACGAGATGATGTTAGACATCGACTCCAAGAAAGGATGTGAATTAACTTTTTTGACTAGATATCTTTTGAGGATTTCTATATGGAGTAGCTTATGGTTTTCACTTCTTGTGATAGGAGATCACAAAGTCTGTAATAATCTTGGAGTTGGAACGTTCATTTTGGTGATATGATCAAATTGTTTGATCAGAAATGAGGAGTTATATGTTTCCAAAAGGGATAGTGGGAGTGTCTAATACTGACATCGGTTAAAATATGGTTGTATATAGAATTTTTTATGAAAGACATAAAGCAAGCATCCTATATTTTGAGAATATAAAGATCTATAAAGATAGATGCAATTGGATGCTTGCATTTTCACAGATAAAGTATAAAAAGTAGATGCTGAAAGGGTTTAGCATAAAAATCTCAAAAAGAGATCTGCTATCCTCTTGGGCATAAATATATGTCATGTGATATACTTGAACTGATATAGTTAATACTGTGAATATCATGATTAGATATCAGTTGTATCTAGGCTGAGAGCGCTGGATTGCTGTGAAAACATCCTTAAATATTTAAGAAGAACTAAAGATTTATTCTTAATTTGGAGAAATGATCAAAGCTAGGAGTGAGAGGATACACCAATTTAAATTTTAAGTCTGTTGTTGATAGTAAAATATCTACATCATAGGTGTAATCATGTTGATATCTTGAAAGGATTCTAAATAATCGATCGATAGAAGCTGAGTACACTGTAAATGTGTAGGATGCATTCTAGTTCTCATGTTAGTTACAAAATTGGATGTCATGCCATCAGATGCCATGATACTATACTGCAAAGACAATGACACCATATCCCTTGCTAAGGAGCCTAGGTCTCACCGGATATCCAAGCACATAGAGCAGCAGAATATGCGACTACCTCAAGTAGAAATACATAGAGGTGCAGAGAGCAAACCCTACATGAGATGTGGATCACCCACTGGTAAGTTACTTAGTTAGCTGAAGACTAAAGCCTGTCTTGTACAGATGGAGCTTGGTATATGGCAGATTGGCTTTAGTGCAAGTAGAAGATTGTTGAATGTATGCCCTAGAAGCCAATCTGGGCTGACGCATATCATATTACTAGGATATGTTTTTATACTTTATGGGCATTTATATTACCATTCATGCTTTATATATCCATGAATCATCTAAGGGATTAACAAGATGATAACAAATATTCTCAAAGAGTTGAGAATTTGAGACATGTGTCATTGATGGTTAATTCCAAAATTACTCCTAGTCATAAGATCATTATGGGGATGGTGATTGATCCAGATAGATCAGTGCACGAATCGCTTCCTCCAAGTAAATGAGTCTCGAGTTTGTAGTGTAGTGATACTGGAGCGAGAGTGCAGGTGGTTGTTAGAAAATAACTAGTACCGAGCGTGACCAACACGAGAAGTCACATGGATGTCTACTCACTCATTAGTGACTTTTTCGATGCTGCAGTTGTATGACTGATCTTTTGACCTACGGTGCTACAGCTACTCGCAGTAAGGCTGCTGGAGTTTGACTACACATAAATATTGACTCAATGAGTCCTTGTAGTGGATGTTGGCGATAGTTGGTCCACTGTCAAAGTAGGATGTACACTTAGATGGGATCTATCGACCCTAGCAGAAGGGAGCAATCCTATGGGATTTAAAAAGCTGAGTCTTTAAGTCTATGGCCATAGCAGTGTGATTAATGAAAAAAAATTTCCATAAGAATAACACATGGGCTCGAGCTAATTGAATCTATCATATGATCGATGATGAGATTTGATAATTCATCCGTGATCTGTCATCTGATCGGAACTCACGATAGAGGGACTGTATCATATGTTAACTGCACCTGAAGATTCATCACCTTTTATTCTGTTGGATTGTCACTACATACTGCTAGGTGTCACAGGTGGATTATGAGACTCATGAGCATCATCTTGATAATCGATGATCCTTGGTGAGTAAAGTTGGAATAGTTCCAACCCATTGAAAGGAGTTTTGATAATATTGTGATAGGGATCACAATATATCTCACTACCAGACAGAATAGAACCTATGAGATCACACACAAAGAGACTTTTGACTGATCAGATGGTTGAATTACAATTATGAATCGTGATAGGATTTAATTATCAATTTGATTGATGATTAATCTAATACAAAAGTTGCAAATATGTAACTTGCTAAAGAGTTAGTGAGTTATAGATGGATTAATTAGCAATTAGATTGCTAATTGGCTCAATTTGATTAAGCAATGGGGCTTGCATCAAGATTAATTAAATTAAATTTAATTTGACTTGACATGGGTTTGATTTAATCAAACCTAATTGGGTTATGAGCAAACCAAATTGCATGAGAGTATAATTTCTAATTGAATTAGGATTTGGGTTTGACTTAATTTCTAATTAGACTATGATCTAATTAAGAGAATTTGAGTTCCTATTTGGATTAGAAATTTTGTTCTTCATGGGTGCATCAAGATTAGGATTAAATTGAGTTTGACTCAAGCACCAAGAGAGAGTCCAAAAAGACTAGGACTCCTCTAATTAGGTGACGTCTAATCTAAATAGTTTGGGCACCTAATCAGATTTAGATTTTAATCTATTTGAGTCTAATCAATTCTTAATACGATTAGAATTGGTTAAAGTTTAAATTAATTTAAATCAACCATTTAAAGAAGAGTCCCATAAGATTGAAACTCTCCCTCTCCATGCACCATAATAGGTCCCACGCCAATCAGATTTTTGGATGCCTCATCTCACTCCTTTTTGCATGAGTTTTTAGCATGTAAGAAGCCCTTAAAATCCTCTTATTTCCATGAAAAACTTGGGCACAAAAGGTTGGTGTTGGGTGGCACAAAAAAATGCAAGAGTCCTAGGATACAAGGACTCTTATCTCCTACCTAAAATCAATCTCCTCTCCTATTTAAACCATGCACCTTATGAGGTGTGAGATAGGCTGATTGTGATCAGATTTGAGTCACCAAAATTAAAGCAAGATGTGCGTGAAAAAAATATGAGAAGAAGGCGTGGCATCATGGGTCCAAGGTGTGAGGTATATTGGCTTCTATCCCTTCTTTCTTCCCAACAACCAAAGGTTAGTTGTTGGGGACTCTTCTCTCTCTATTTTGTCTTAGTTTGGATATGTGTTTTTTCTCTCCTCTTTGTCCAAAAGTTGGATAAAATTTTTACATCTCTAGTGTAGAGATTTGGTGCATGAGTTTTAAGAAGAAAAGAGAAGAAAAGATTCTTCTCATGATCTCTAGCATAAAGATCAACATCCTCCTATTTTCTTCTTCTTCTCTAATAGTGTCTCGAGAGAAAAGAAGATTTTTTAATTATCAAGATACGATCTCTGTAAGGGAGCTAGCACCTCAGTGAGATCAAGAAGCTTCTGATCAAATCGAAGTCTCATGTGGATATCCGTAGAGGCTGGCACTTGTGCGGCTTCAAGGGACCTTCGAAAGACATCCATGATCATCAGTTTGCGGAGAAGATTGATCCATGCCAAGGTATAAAGTTTTTTTTTTCTATTTAATTTTTATATCTAAATCCTATCTCACATATGTCAATTCTATTTATGATTTTAAAATATAATCTTATGCATACTTAGATTAAATTAGATTTAATCTGAACTGCATCTTCATTTTGAAAATTTTTATATGCATGAAATCATGAAATTCCAACAACAAAACCACTGTAACCAATCGAAAACAATCAACACCAGTAGCACGCCTGCACATCTACAATAGTAGAAGACCTTTGAACTTAATATTTGTAGAGAGATTTAGGTTTAGGTCTAATTTAATCAGTCATCATATGACCAATCTAATTGGCATTGGCTAAACCAAAATACCAAGCAACCTTATTCAAGACTCAATCTTCCAAATTGGCCAGATAAGTGGAGATCGATGGGGGTCCCCTTATTGCTTTTCTTAAATACCAATAAATTGACTAGGTCAACTAACAGAACTAATTAAATAATCACCTCTCAATTACTTGTCTTAGGCACCAATAGGTCAATTGGTCCAAATAGGTTAGCTTAAGTGAATCATGCTCAGGCCATCGAGATGAATTAAGTCCTTAGGTTAATCGATTCTACATATGGATTCAATCGATTTGATCAACAATAATTACATGATTATATAACTTAATTAATCTAATCTTAATCAACACTTGACTCGGTTTGATCAATTACTTAATCAAATTAAACTCATAATGTTCCAATCAAAAACTCTAGATGCAATCTAATTACATGACCTAATTTTTGATTTTTTTTATAACCAAAATCCTCATACATAAACACAAATTTTAGATTCTAAAACTAAATTTTATATCTAAATTCTTTGCATGAAAGGTAAGTTTTAAATCATGAAACTAATTTTCAGATTTAACATACAAATACATATCTCATATATGTATATAAAATTCAAATCTAAGCAAAAATTTAGATCAATATATGATATCATATATCTCATATACAAATTATGAATCATATCAAAAATAATTTTTTGACCTAAATATATAATCATATATCTCATATATGAGTTATGAATTAGGTCAAATAAAATTTCAGGTTTATGCATGTATCTACATATCATATAATTATGAACTAGAAACCATTCTAGAACAAAATTCAAATCTATGCATGCTTTGACATATCAACTATATATTTATAATTACATCTAAAATAGATTTTAGATTTAAAATACTCATCTATACATCTCATGTATCAAAGAAAAATCAGATTTTGAAACTCTTTTCAAAACATGTATGTCAATTTCATGCATATGAAATCCGTGGCTTTGATACCACTATTGAATTTTTTATGTTGGGGCATGCATGTATGTTTCAAAATTTTTTTTTCTAAACATCACAGTAGAATAGAAGATTAAAATACTTTTTAATCTATATCATGCATGCATAAAATATGAATCACTAGGATCTACTTCATATGCTGAAATTGAATATGTGATCGAATCACATATCTGTTTCATAATTTCTTTCTTTAAATCTGGATCTGAAAGAGAAGAGACTCTCTCTTAGCTGTATAAGCACCCGACCTCTATGGATATCCACCTAGGATCAGTCTGAAATAGTCATCTTTGAAATTGATTTTCTTCTCTAAAAAAAATCAACCTGCAAATCTGAACGAAGCCTGGATCGCGATCAACTCTTTGATCCTTTTCTTGATCTTCTTCTTCTCTTCTTCTCTTGCTTTTTCTTTCCTAGATTATAAAGCAACTAGAAAGTAAAAATTAGCAAATAAGAGGAACACCCAAACTCCTTTGGGCGTGAAGGATGAAGGACGACCAATATGGTGGACGTTGGAACTCCAAGGGAGAAGAGAGGGAGAAGAGAAAAGGGGGCATGGACTCTCCAAGAGGGGGCGTAGGGCTACTGGTTGAAGTGCCTAGAGACCTTATAGAAGTTTCTTTTAAATAGGTATAAGGTTTGAATCTTATTCAAAATCAAACAACAACTTAATACAAGTCCTACTTGCATTAGATTTTCTTATTCTTTTAGTTATTTGACTCCCTTTAGGAAATCCATTAAGTGCCAACTATTGGCGCCTTTACACCCACCAAAACACACCCCACTTTGCACCCATAGGATGCCCCATAATGGTTCCATGTACCCTCTAATAGATGACACACCCAACTTGATCAAATCAAGTGGCGCCCAATGAAAACTATCAAGAAAATTAATTAAGGACTTGAACCCTTAATTCATTTGATCCAAAATCTTAGGCACCCAATAATTGGAGTCCAATGAACCTAATTCATTTAGATTATTAGCAGATAATTAAATTTGAATTAATCTCATCAAATAAAAAATTCAAATGTAAAGAGAAAATTGGGTCCAACTATGTACTAGCAAGGTTATCCTGAATCCAATAGGATTTCTCTAAATCCAATTGAGATTTCATAAGCCAATTACTTATTACAGATCTAATTTTTTTGTTGTATGACCCTATAGGTTCAATTCTATCTGATAGTAAGATATACAATGATCTCTATCATAGTATCATTGAAACTCTTTTCAATGGATCGAAATAATTTTACTCTAACTCATCAAGAATTATCGATCCTGAGCAACCCTAGTAAGCTTTCATAATCCATCAATGACACTTAGCAATATGTAGTGGCAACCCAATAGAACCAAAAAAGAACCTCAAGGTACAGTTAACGTGTGATTCAGTCCCTCTATCATGAGTCTCGACTAGATGACGGGTCATGAATAAATCATCAAATCTCATCATCAGTCATATGATAGATTCGATCAGTTCAAGTCTAATTATGATTCTTATGAAAACTCTTTTTCATCAATCACATTGTTGTGGCCACAAACTTTCAGACTTAGCCTTTTAAATCTCATAAAACTACTCCTTTCTATCAAGGTCAATAGATTTTATCTTGATGTGCACCCTACTCCTATAGTAGACTAACTGTTGCCAACATCTACTACAAGGGCTCATTGAGATCATATTTATATATCAGTCAAACTTCAACAGCTTCACTGTGAGCAGTGATACCATTACAGGTCAAAGGACCATTCACATAACTATAGCATCGAGATAATTATTGATGATCGAGTAGAAATCCAAGTGATCTCTCGTATGGTCATGTTCAGTACTAGTTATTTTCTAACAACTACCACAGTCGTCGCTTAACGTCTCTACACTGTAGATCAGAGACTCATCTATCCCGAAAGAAGCAATCTGTGTGCCAGTCTATCCAAATCGATCACCGTCCTCATGATGATACTATGACTGAAAGTATTTAGGAATTAAATATATGTCTCTAATTCTCAACACTTTGAGAATATATATCGAAATATTAATTTTATGGATGATTCAAAGATACATTACACTTGAATGAAAAATAAATTTATCCTTTTATTAATCAAATAAATATATTAAGTATTAAATTATGTCTTAGCTTTGTTACAATATGTCAGCCATATTGACTTCTAGGACATACATCTAACACAGATTGCTCTTCATGCATCTTCATATTGAAGAGTCTCTTAAATATTTTAAAGCACGTAGTATGGCTCTGCTTACCATACGACTTTTGTAGGTGAGTGATTATAGTCTTGACAGTGGGCGTATGCTCATGCTGGCTCTGTAACTCATTTGACATGGAAGCTAGCACATAGCACTTAATCCCATTGTCTTCATCCATCTATTTATCAAATACTGTTTTCTGCTTAGCATTAGGATGGTTTGGTAACACTAGAGGGTTTTAGTCAAGTACATATCCTAATTTTTAAGAAATCAAGACAATCTTAAGATTTCTTAGCCAGTCTTTAAAGTTGGTTTCGGTCAAACGATTAGATTCAAGGATGCGGGCTAAAGGGTTTGAAGATGGCATGGTTTAACTGCAAGAGTAAAGATTCAAGTTAGATTTTTATACTTTAAATTTTATATTTGATCTAGGGACATTAAGAAGCAAACAAAACTTTCACTATTTTTTTGGATCTCTATACTCTCCGAGTGGAGAAGCAAAAATCTTAAGCGATAATTGGATTTCTAGTGGATGCTGTAGTCCCACCGATGCTGTGCACCTTACCTGATAGATATTGATAACATACACACCAATGCATGGATAACTTCTTATCTAGATACTTCTTTAAGCATATTGCAGCGACTTGGTCTCTAAGTCATATAGTCTCACCTGACAAATATTGACCATACTCCTTAGTTAAGCCCGACCCATCGTTCATAAGTAGATGCAAGGCCGTCATTGGATCCCTCACCTGACAGATATTGAGCCCAGTCCCATTTTTACTCTTACCCTGGAGTAACTCTTTGCTAATAGAGTGGTTGTGTATTCCTAATGCAACTAAACCACTATAACTACCTACGAACAATCAACACCAATAGCACGCCCGTACATCTACAATGGTGGAAGATCTTTAGACCTAATATTTATGGAGAGATTTAGATTTAGATCTCATCTAATCAGTCATCATATGACTGATCTAATTGGCATGGGCTAAATCAAATCTTCAAGAAATCATATTTAAGACTCAATCTTTCAAATTGGCTAGATAAATAGAGATCGGTGGGGGTTCCCCCGTTTCTTTTCTTAGACACCAATAAATTAGTCAAATAAGTGAAGAGAACCAATTAAATAATCATCTTTTAATTACTTATCTTAGATACCAATTGGTCAATTGATCCAAATAGGCTAGCTCAAGCGAATCAGGCTCAAGCCATCGAGCCAAATTAGGTCCTTAGGTTATTCGATTCTACATATGAAATTTAATCAATTCGATCAATAATGATTGTATAATCTAAAACTCAATTAATCTAATTTTAATCAATATTTAACTCGATTTGATCAATTACTAAATCGATTTGGATCCATTATGATCAAATCAAAATCTTAGATGTAAACCAATCACATGACCTAATTTGATCTACCCATGACCAATCGCTCATGCACAACCACAAATTTTAGATCTTAAAACTAAATTTTAAATCTAAATTCTTTACATGAAAATTAAGTTTTTAACCTCAAAACTAATTTTAGATCTCAGCATTAATCATATATCACATATATGAATCAAAAGTCTGATTTTGGTTTAAATTTCAGATTTTGACATACAATCATATATCTTATACATGAATTAAATTTAGATATAATTAAACTTCAGATCTTGACATGCCATCATATATCTCATACATGAAATAAAATTCAGACCTAATAAATTTTAGATTTATGCATGCTTTTATGTATCTCATACATAAGTTAAAGATCATATGAAAAAATAAATTTCAACCCTAAGCATGCCATCATATATCACATATACTATTTATAAATTAGATCTTAAGCAAATTTTAGATCTTAATCAAGCATCTATACATCTCATGTATCTATAGAAATCAGATTTTGAAAATCTTTTTCAAAAATTGCATGTTATTTTCATACATATGAATATGTGGCTCTAATACCACTGATGCAATTCGGTATGGTGTTGATATATGTAGATTTTAAAACTCTTTTGAAGTAAGAATATAGTGGCATAATAGATCAAAACTCTTTTTAATCTAAGCATGCATACATGTGATCAAAGCACCTAAAGATCTAGTACATATGCTGAAAATAAATATGCTGATTTTAATATAAAAATAAAATTATGTGATCGAATCACATATCTATTTTGCTTTTTCTTTCTTCAATTTTGGATCTAGAAGAAGAATAGGTTCAACTTTAGCCATGCAAATGCCCGACCTCTATGGGTATCTATGCGGGAACAAGATGGATTGATCCTCTTGATTTCTTCACATGCAATTGATCAACTCTTGATCCACCTTTGGACCTCTAGATCCACTCCCTGATCAGCCTTTTGCCTTTCATGGATCTTCCTTGATGTAGATCAGCCACCAACTAAAGAGAAGAAGTAAGAGGAGATGCCCAACCTGATTTTGGGCATGGAGAGGTGGATGCCCAACCCTTTGGGTGTTAGAGAAAGAGAGGGAGACGGGGGAGGCATAGAGAGGTGGTTGTGGGCTGATTGCTTGGGTTTTGATTGCTCCTAAAGGTTAAGGGGTGACCCCTTTATTTAGGCTTTTGATTTGAGTCCTAACCAAACTTCAAATATTTATTTAAAGAAGATTCCTAATCTAAGACTACTTTTAATGCCTTAAGATCTATTATTAATCCTTATCTCATAAGAAAAGGGAAGGCATCATGTCCTTATGCCATGAGGAGATGGGGTTGCACCCCATCCATGCTATTACATAGCCCCACACCCTAATCAGATTTAAGGCGGCATGGTCCCTCTAATTACACTCTATATAATGCACCCAATTTGATCAAATCAAATGGCACAATAAAGGCTTGATCCAAAGCATGTTGGTGCTTAATAATTAAGCTCCATAAATCCATTTCTAAATTCAATTTGAATTAGGTTTAATGCATGTAACTTAACTTGATTTTAATCCTTATCAAATAAGGAATCCAAGTTTAAAGAGAAATTGGGTTTTGCCATGTGCCAACAAGGCTTTCTTAAACTCAATATGATTTCTCTAAATCCTAATCCAATTAAGACTTCTTAAGTCTAATAGGTCCATCCAAATTAGTTTTTTTATTTGTGTGACCTCATAGATTCAATTCTATCTGGTAGTGAGATATACCATGATCTCTATCATGGTATCATTGAAACTCTTTTGAATGGATCGAAATAATTCTACTCTAGCTTAACAAGGATCGTCGATCCAGAATAATCTTAGTGAGCTCTCACAATCCACCAGTGACACCTAGTAGTATATAGTGGCCAGCAGAGCTGAATAACGAATCTCAACGTGTAGTTTTTGTATGATTTAGTCCCTCTATCGTGAGTCCCAACTAGATGGCAGATAATAGATAAATCATCAAACCTCATCATTAGTCATATAATAGATTCGATTAGCTTAAGTCCAATTATGATTCTCATGAAAACTCTTTTCTATCAATCACACTGCTGTAGCCACAGACTAATGGACTTAGCCTCTCAAATTTCATAGAACTACTCTTTTCTATCAAGATCAATAGATTTCATCTAGATGCACATTCTACTCCTATAGTGGATCAACTATCACTAACATTCATTACAAGGACTCAAAGAGTCCATATTTATATATCAGTCAAACTCCAGTAGTCTCACTGTGAGCAACCGTGCCATCGCAGGTCAAAAAATTATTCACACAACTACAGTATCGAGATGATTATTGATGATCGAGTTGAAATCCATGTAATCTCTCATATGATCACGCTCAGTACTGATTGTTCTCTAATAACTACCCACACTTGTCGCTTAATATCTCTACATTATAGACTAGAGACTCATCTATCTCAAAGAAAGTAATCTGTGTATCGATCTAGTTGAATCGATCACCATCCTCGTGATGATACTATAATCGAAAGTAATTTAGGAATTAATTATACATGCCTCCAATTCTCAATATCTTGAGAATATGTACCATAAGTATTAAATTCATGGATAATTCAAGGATACATCACATTTGAATGAAAATAAACTTATCCTTTTATGGATCAAATCAATATTTTTAAATATAAAATTATGTCCTAGAGTTATTACAATATGTCAGCTATATTGGTTTCTAGAACATACATCCAACATAAATGACCTATAAATCATTCCTTATAGTTTTTTTGAGAAATATTGATTTTGAAAATGGTCTTAGAACTTGATCCTTGGAGTTGTATATAAAACAATAAATATGAAAATCCTATCTTTGAATTATTTTGCTTTATGCATCCATAATTTGTTTAAAGTCTTTTAATTTATTCTACTCACTTGATCTCTGCTATGATTTTTTATTACTTTCTGGGCCTTGATCTCACTATTTATCTCTTTCTAGAGTCCGAGGTTTAGGAGTTGATAGATAGTGTTCGGAAGTGAACCTTGAGCAAGGCCTTAGATCTAGTGCTATACTTCTTTTGTAAATGCTAAACTTGAAATACCAAGGAGTTGTTTTCTTGCCCAGTTTATAGATTTGTCTTAATGCTTAGCTAGTGGCATTATTAATTTTTTTTTTTTTTTTGATTGGTCTGTGGCCACTTCAAGTTGTTAGAATCTAGATAATTTTGAAATTTTACCCTACCTATGTTTGATGGATAATTGTTGAAATTAATTTGTATTTGTCATGAGCAAGTTACCTTGTAATGCTTGTGGGGACGAGCTATACACGTGGTGGTTGCCACATCCCTTGGTAGGTGCTGCCTAGTCAAGAATGTAACAATAATTAATAGTATTAAATAATAAAACAAACTATTCAGTTTTGATTCCAATATGAAGATTCATAAATTTAATACTTGTTCTGTTATCCAAGGATGTGCCACTTATAATAATGTGGATTCTCCTATATAATCCACTATGTTTTGTCCGGATAACTCGATCAAATTATATCATGAGTAGAATCGGCAAAGCAAACTACTTTTGATGGTTGTACAATGTGGCCCATTAATTGTATCACCCCAGTACTGTTACTAGATTTTGTTACGAATTTATGCTTTGGCTAGGAGAGCATTGCTAAACTAAAATGGGGATAGATGAATCACCTCAAAATTAGGGATACCTCCCTGAAACTTTGGCTTAGGAAGGCGTGTGGCCCTTCAACACCCAATCAAGCACTAACCTGATTCTTCTAGGTTATTCATATGGCTTCATGTTGAGTATTTTTAGGTGAAAGGCATCATAAAATCCTACTTCCAATTTCTCTATCAACTTCACAATGAAGATCTTGGTTTTAGATGACATAACATATTTTGCTTAGTTGGATTTTCAGCTCAATTTACCACCTAAGAATGATCAACATAATCAAAGCTATCAACTCTTAAGATCAGTTTGGTTTAGGGCCTGTTTAGTGGCAAAAGTGGACCAAAAGTCAGAAAGTACATTTTTAAAAGTGATGCTATCCTAAAATATACTTCCTCGGTTACATATATGACTACTGCCAGCCACTTTGGATGTTAAATATTAAGATTTATGTATTAGCAATATTATCGTTAAGTTATTTTATTAAATTATATTAGTTTATAATAATATTATTATTTAATATATCAAGGATTTATTTAGCAATACATAATAATATTATTTAATAAATTAAATATAACAAATAATATATTAATAATTACTAATTCATTTTATTGACTACTATAGAAAGCAATATTGTGCCAAAAAAGTCAAAATTATGATTTTCTCACTATTACAGATCCATGCACTACCTCCTATGAACTAAAAATTCATAACCTCTACTTTTATGGAAATACTACTTAGTTGACCTATGCTTATTTGAATAGCTTCAATTAAATCATCTTTCTTTAATAAAAACTGATATGATCTATAGGGTTCTCCTTATGAATAAATTTAATAGGGTCCAAAATGACCATTTCTTCATTCACACGATTCCAAGTCTCTGGACCAATCAAAAGTTAGATTCCATCTAAATTACTCATTTTCAAATGACACTCACCCTATTCAGCATGTTCATTTTTGACGTAGAAAAATTTTTATAATTTAATCTATAACAATTTTTATATTGAACCTGTCACGCCTCCGACCCGAGATTTGAATCGAAGGTCATGGCAACCGCCGCATACTTATAGAATACTTTTCCCATAAGCATGTAAGGCATCTCATCATGATATCTTTACAAACAGTTAAATAAATTTTTCAATATTTAATAATCAAACCTTAGTTCAAATAACAAATCAAAACTCAGTGTTCAAAAGAAAATAACTGTCTGACAAAGTCAATACTAAAAATAAAACTAAAAGTCTTAAATAAATTCTGAGAAAATCCTAAATCAATGAGCTAACTCCATCTCTAATCGCTCTCCCAACCGAAATCCCGCACATTGCTAATTTTCTGGATCTGTAAGAAAAACATAAAACTCATCATGAGCTAAACAGCCCAGTAAGCAGTGTATACCTTTAACTGAATAAATCAGGCAAATAATATTATGCATATCGATTTACTAATAATAACAAATCAATATATAATTTCATGAAATCATATTCATACTATCAATCATATATAAAAATCAATTCATCATAATTTCCAATTATGCTTTTCATCTTAAATTCATCAATTTCTTAAGTTCTTCTTACCAACCATGACTATGACCACATTATCCCTGTGGCAGGGTCATAATACCGCGTATCTGCTTGCGGTGATTGTGAATCATCTAGCAGCCAAGTCCTTTGGAACCGCTGGTCTCGCTGGCGATTTTGTCGCTGGTCTATCTGGCGACATGTCGCTGGTCTCACTGGCGACATAAATCCTCAGGACAGTCAATTGCCAACGTATATGTCCCCATTGGCAGGGTCTTCAACACAGTCAGGTTGTCAAATTCATATTGTCTTCCAATTCATATATTATTTTTAAAATAATATAAATAAATGATATTCGAGTCAAATCAACCATATCATTCTTTGTGATCATACATCATCATAATAATTATTCAACAATTAACTTCAATCATAAATAATTTCTACAATTAACTTTAATCATAAATAATTTCAACAATTATTTTAATAAATAATTTCAATCAGGAGCATGCATAAATTTATTTAATTCAGAATTTTATAATTTATCAGATAAATTCAATAAAAGTAAACACTACTTACCTCAAAAGAAAATTCAAACTAAAAATTCTAGGAATCTCGAAAATCCTTCTCTGAACCTGATACATCAAATATCATATTTTTAATCAAAATTTCATCAATTAAAACTAATTAAAATTGTTAAAATCTAATGTCCCCACGAGGATCAACTTGACAACAGCATCCAGGATTTTCGGACTAATCCATGGATATCCTAATTATATTTATTTATTTATTTATTATTATTTTTTTAATTATTTCCATAAATCCTAAAAATCTAAGAGAGAGAGAGAGAGCAGAGAGAGAGTTTCTCTCTCCCCTCTCTTTTTTTCTTTTTCTTTCTTTTTCTTCTTTTTCTTTTCTTTTCTTCTTTTTCTTCTTTTTTTCTTCTTCTTTTCTTCTTTTTCTTCTTCTTCTTCTCAGCTCTTCCCACGCCGGAACAGGGGACCGACGTCCCCTCCTTTTGCCGGGCCGTCGTGGCAGAGGCCGGCGACAGAGGGAGGCTGCTCCCCCGATTATGGAGGAGCATGGCCGGTGGTCGATTACGATCGCCGGTGCCGGAAAATCAAGGAAAAAGAGGCCCAAAAATAGGATCTCTTTCCCGACCGAAAATCGGCGACACTCGTCGCCGGCCGTCACGCTCAAGGGTATGGGAGGAAAGGGAAGGAAGAGAGGAAGGAGAAGAGGGCTCACCTCGACCTCCTGTGACTCCACCTGCGAGCAATCACTGCGAGAAACCGAACGATGTCTGCGACTCCGATCGGGAAGAACAGGGAGAAAGAGAGAGGGAGGAGGCTGATGTTCAGTTTCTAAGGAGAGGGGAGGTCTTCTTATAGAGGGTCCTAGGACTTCGAGAGGTCCTAGGACTCCCAATTTGCTTGGGTCTCGCCGGAGAAGAAGACTCCTTTCGGGAGTCTTCTTCTCGGTTTTCCTCTTTTTTTTTTTTTTTTTTTTTGTGGGCTTGGATCTTGATGTCATGGGCTTGGGCTTGGGCTATAACATTCTTCACCCCTAAAAAGAAATTTCATCCTCAAAATTTTTCATATCTGTAGTCTCGAAAAGCTGGGGATATTTTTGCTTCATTTCTTCCTCTAGCTCCTAAGTAGCTTCTCTTTCTAAATGTCGACTCCACTATACCTTGACATAAGAGATGTTGCGACGTCTCAGCATCTATTCTTTACGGTCTACGATCCGTATCGGATATTCTTCATATAATAGATCTTTTCTGGCTTGTATTGGTTCAAGTTTCACGATGTGACTTGGATCTGGTAAATATTTCTTTAACATAGAAACATGAAAAATATTATGTACTCCTGTAAGTGAAGGGGGTAAGGCAAGTCGATAAGCCACCTCACCAATTCTTTCCAAAATCTCAAACGGACCCACATATCTGGGATTCAATTTGCCATGAATGCCAAATCTTGAGATTCCTTTTGAAGGAGATACTTTGAGAAACACATGGTCACCGACTTGAAATTCTAATTTCCGTCTCCTGTTGTCTGTATAACTTTTCTGTCTGCTTTGTACTGCCCGAAGTCGTTCTTTAATTAATTGAATCTTCTCGACTGCTTGTTGAACAAGTTCGGGACCCAATATTCTTCGCTCACCAACATCATCCTAGTGAATCGGTGATCGACATCTTCTACCATATAAAGCTTCGTAAGGTGCCATACCAATGCTAGCCTGATAACTGTTATTGTAAGCAAACTCAATCAAAGGTAGATGCTCATCCCATGAACTTTTCATATCCAAAATATGGGTTCTCAACATATCTTCTAAGATCTGAATAGTTCTCTCTGACTGACCATCAGTCTGTGGATGAAAAGCTGTACTGAAATTTAATTTTGTTCCTAATGCCTTGTGTAAGCTCTTCCAAAATTGTGATACAAATCTGGTGTCTCGATCCGATACAATGGCCACTGAAATTCTATGTAGCCTTACAATTTTTTTCATATATAACTTTGCTAGTCTTTCCAAGGTAAATCCAACTCTAATTGGTAGAAAGTGTGTGGACTTTGTCAATCGGTCCATAATCACCCAGGCTGCATCATTTTTACTGGGAGTCTTCGGTAGTCCAGTTACAAAATCCATAGTGATATGTTCTCACTTCCAAACTGGAATATCAAGAGGTTGAAGTAGTCCCGCCGGTCTCTGATGTTCAGCTTTAACTTGTTGACACACCAAATATTGAGCCACGAATTGAGCGATCTCTCTCTTCATATTATTCCATCAGTATATTTTTTTTAAGTCTCTATACATCTTAGTACCTCCCGGATGAACTGTATAACCGGTCTGATGTGCCTCCTGAAGTATTTCATGCTTGAGTGCTGAATCATTGGGTACGCAAATCCTGTTTTCGAACCTTAACGAACCGTCTTCATGTATCTTGAATTTAGATTGAACACCAGCTTCCACTGAATTTCTTATTTTCAAAAGTTGTGGATCATCATTCTGGGCAACTGTAATTCTTTCAAAGAGTGTTGGCTGAACCCTCATGTTGGCTAATCGTACTGTTGAGTCATATATTCAGATGTCTAATTTCAATTTTCTTATATCCTCCAATAATTGGCTTTGATATGTAATTAAAACTGCCAAATTTCTCACAGATTTTCTACTAAGGGCATCAGCAACGACATTAGCTTTTTCTGGATGATAATGGATTGTTAAATCATAATCCTTCAACAGTTCTAACCACCTTCTCTGTCTCATGTTCAATTCTTTTTGCGTAAAAATGTACTTCAAACTCTTATGATTAGTAAACACTTCACACTGCGCACCGTATAAGTGATGTCTCCAAATTTTTAGGACAAAAATCACTGCAGCTAATTCCAAATTATGTGTCGGATAATTCTGTTCATATGGTTTCAATTGTCTTGAGGCATAGGCTACTACCTTACCATATTGCATCAATACACAGTCGAGTCTCTTTTTAGATGCATCACTATATATTGTGAAACCTTCATCTCCTGTTGATATAGTGAGGATAGGGGCTGAAACTAATCGTTGTTTTAATTCTTGAAAACTCTATTCACAATCTTCAGTCCACTCGAATTTAACCCCTTTTTGAGTAAGATGAGTCAAAGATGCAGCTATGCGGGAGAAACCTTCTACAAATCGTCTGTAATAACCTGCCATTCTCAGAAAACTTCGAATCTCAAAAATATTTGTAGGTCTGTTCCACTGCATCACAGCTTTCACTTTTACTGGATCCACAGAAATTTTATCTTTAGATACGATGTGTCCTAAAAAGACTATTTTGTCCAACCAAAATTCACACTTCTTAAATTTGGCATAAAGTTTTTCTTTCCTCAATATTTGTAGTACACACCGTAAATATTCTTCATGCTCCAATTTACTTCTCGAATATATCAAGATATCGTCAATAAATACGACAACAAACTTATCAAGATAAGATCTAAATATTCTGTTCATTAAATTCATAAAGACTGCTGGAGCATTGGTTAACCCAAAAGGCATCACTAAAAATTCATAATGTCCATAACGAGTTCTAAATGCAGTCTTTGGTATGTCTTCTGTTTTGATTTTTAACTGATGATACCCTGAACGAAGATCAATTTTAGAAAAGACTTGTGCACCTTGCAACTGATCAAACAAATCATCAATTCGAGGTAGAGGATACTTATTTCTGATAGTATTTTTGTTTAACTCTCTATAGTCGATATAAAGTCTCATACTACCATCTTTCTTCTTCACAAATAAGACTGGAGCTCCCCAAGGAGATACGCTAGGCCTTATAAAACCTTTATCCAATAAATCCTGTAATTGATCTTTTAACTCCTTTAACTCCATAGGGGCCATTCTGTAAGGAGTTTTAGAAATTGGACTGGTATTGGGTGCCAACTCAATAGTAAATTCAATTTCTCTATCTGATGGTAGTCCGACTAAATCATCAATGAATACATCCGAAAATTTATTTACGATAGGAATATCCTGTAACTTCAATTCATCATGTTCTTTATTCTTTATTGATACTAGGTAACCTCTACATCCCTTTCTTATCATCTGTCTAGCTTGCACAAATGAAATAATACGTGGAGGGGTGGTTCTTGTACTTCCATCAAAACTAAAAGTTAATTCTCCTGGTATGTGAAAGTTCACTCTCTTTCCATGACAATCCACAGAGGCATGATAAGTAGCCAGCCAATCCATTCCTAGAATGACATCGAAATCATGCATATCCAGGACCACCAAATCTGTCGGTAGTTCTTTTTCTCCTATTCTGATACTACATGACTTGCACACACTTTCGGTACTCAAAATACCACCTACTGGTGTCTCAACATATAATTTAGTTTTCATGGGTTCACAACCTATATCATGTTGTCTAATAAAAGTAGTGGATATAAAGGAGTGTGTAGCACCAGAATCAAACAAAACTGAAGCATGAATACCAGATACAGGAATGGTACCTGTCACCACAGCATTGGAGACCTGAGCATCCTGTTGTGTGAGTGCATAGATCCTTCCTTGAGTTTTCGTCCTTTGACCTCTGTCCTTTGTTTGTGTTGATCTATTTTCATCCATCTGGGGGCAATCTGCAATCTTGTGTCCTTTCTGTCCACATCTAAAACAAGAATCAGTATTCCATGGGCAATTAGAAGACTCATGCTCTCTTCGACCGCATCTCGAACATCTAGCTGCCTCATTCTCATGATTCTTATCAATTGCTAGTTTCTTTGCTAGACCCTTATTATTTTGATTTCGTCCTTGAGTTTCACTAAACCTATTTCTCTTCTTCTGATTCCGCTCTCGCTCCGCATGAGCTTCATTAACTTCTCTCTCAATTATTAGAGCTTTATTTACAACTGAGGCATAGGTAGTTAGCTCATAAGGTACAACTTATTTTCTGATTTCTGTCTTCAGTCCCATTTCAAATTTGTGTACTCTGTCTTGCTCAATCTCAACTAATCTTGGAACAAACTTAGCTAATTCCGTGAATTTAGCTTCATATTCTGCAATGGATCTGTTTCCCTGTTTCAGGTGAATGAACTCCTGCTCCTTCTGTATTCTGACACTTCGGGAGAAGTACTTGTCAAAGAATTCACCTCGAAAACTCTCCCAAGTGAGTGGTATCCTATCATGCTCATATTTTTGTTCCAATATACGCCACCAGTTGTATGCCTCGCCTTGTAACAGATATGCTGTATAGCGGATCTTCTCTTCATCGTGGCATTCTTGCACGACGAAAGCCTTCTCCATTTTCATAATCCAGTTATCTGCTTCCAGTGGCTCGGTGGTCCCTTTGAAAGCTGGAGGAGCTAGCTTCTTAAATTCGACGATATTGTTTCTCTGCATCGGATGTTCTCCATGTCCAGGTGTCGGTGGAAAAGACTGACGTGGCTGTGCATGTTGTTGTTGAAGTAACTGTTGCTGTGTTTGAACTACTCCGATCAGAGTTTGCATTAGTTGAGTCATGTTCGGCTCCTCCTGTACTGTCAGAGTATTTTCGGTAGGATCATGGATTCCCTCCTGCTGAATTGTGCCACTGTTTAATTGGGGAGTATTATCGCCAAGTGGATTTGATGTCCCTCCTATCGCTCCTTGAGTATTCCTCACTCGTCGTGGAGGCATATTGACCTATGATAGATTTGAGATAATAACTTATCCTTAATAAGGTTATAAACTTTACTTGAGACAGGTCAGCTCATAATCATCATAACTAACCTTTCATGTTCCTAATGTCTACCCCTCACTCGCTCACTCTATTCTACATGTCTCTATCTATCTACTTATGCTCTGATACCATATTAATTGTCACGCCCCCGACCCGAGATTTGAATCGAGGGTCATGGCAACCGCCGCATACTTATAGAATACTTTTTCCATAAGCATGCAAGGCATCTCATCATGATATCTTCACAAACAGTTAAATAAATTTTTCAATATTTAATAATCAAACCTTAGTTCAAATAAGAAATCAAAACTCAGTGTTCAAAAGAAAATAACTGTCTGACAAAGTCAATACTAAAAATAAAACTAAAAGTCTTAAATAAATTCTGAGAAAATCCTAAATCAATGAGCTAACTCCATCTCTAATCGCTCTCCCAACCGAAATCTCGCATCATGCTAATTTTTTGGATCTGTAAGAAAAACATAAAACTCATCATGAGCTAAACAGTCCAGTAAGCAGTGTATACCTTTAACTGAATAAATCAAGCAAATAATATTATGCATATCGATTTACTAATAATAACAAATCAATATGTAATTTCATGAAATCATATTCATACTATTAATCATATATAAAAGTCAATTCATCATAATTTCTAATTATGCTTTTCATCTTAAATTCATCAATTTCTTAAGTTCTTCTTACCAACCATGACTATGACCACATTATCCCTGTGGCAGGGTCATAATACCGCGTATCTGCTTGCGGTGGCTGCGAATCATCTGGCAGCCAAGTCCTTTGGAACCGCTGGTCTCGCTGGCGGTTTTGTCGCTGGTTTATCTGGCGACATGTCGCTGGTCTCACTGGCGACATAAATCCTCAGGACAGTCAATTACCAACATATATGCCTCCATTGGCGGGGTCCTCAACACAGTCAGGTTGTCAAATTCATATTATCTTCCAATTCATATATTATTTTCAAAATAATATAAATAAATGATATTCGAATCAAATCAATCATATCATTCTTTGTGATCATACATCATCATAATAATTATTCAATAATTAACTTCAATCATAAATAATTTTTATAATTAACTTTAATCATAAATAATTTCAATAATTATTTCAATAAATAATTTCAATCAGGAGCATGCATAAATTTATTTAATTCAAAATTTTATAATTTATCAGATAAATTTAATAAAAGTAAATACTACTTACCTCAAAAGAAAATCCAAACTAGAAATTCTAAGAATCTTGAAAATCCTTCTCTGAACCTGATACGTCAAATATCATATTTTTAATCAAAATTTCATCAATTAAAACTAATTAAAATTATTAAAATCTAATGTCCCCATGAGGATCAACTTGACAACAGCATCCAGGATTTTCGGACTAATCCATGGATATCCTAATTATATTTATTTATTTATTTATTTTTTAAATTATTTTCATAAATCCTAAAAATCTAAGAGAGAGAGAGCAGAGAGAGAGTTTCTCTCTCCCCTCTTTTTTTTTCTTTTCTTTTTCTTCTTTTTCTTTTCTTTTCTTCTTTTTCTTCTTTTTCTTCTTCTTCTTCTCGACTCTTCCCGCACCGGAACAGGGGACCGGCGTCCCCTCCTTTTGCCGGGCCCTTCAGGCTGCGGTCGCCACAGTGGAGGCCAGCGGCAGAGGGAGGTTGCTCCCCCGATTATGGAGGAGCATGGCCGGCGGTCGATTACGATTGCCGGCGTCGAAAAATCAAGGAAAAAGAGGCCCACAAATAAGGTCTCTTTTCCAATCAAAAATCGGCGACACTCGTCGCTGGCCGTCACGCTCAAGGGTATGGGAGGAAAGAGAAGGAAGAGAGGAAGGAGAGGAGGGCTCACCTCGGCCTCCGGTGACTCCACCTGCGAGCAATCACTGCGAGAAACCGAACGGTGTCCGCGGCTCCGATCGGGAAGAACAGAGAGAAAGAGAGAGGGAGGAGGCCGATGTTTGATTTTTAGGGAGAGGGGAGGTCTTCTTATAGAGGGTCCTAGGACTTCGAGAGGTCCTAGGACTCCCAATTTGCTTTGGTCTCGTCGGAGAAGAAGACTCCTAGGACTTCGAGAGTGTTCTTCCTGGTTTTCCTCTTTTTTTTTTTTTTTTTTTGTAGACTTGGATCTTGATGTCATGGGCTTGGGCTTGGGCTATAACAGAACCCATAAATAAACATACTATTAGATTATTCATTCAATAATATTATTTGATAATATTTTTTATCATCTTGTTCATATTAACTAATATGATATGAAAATAACTAATAGATAATATGGCTCGATATTTTAGAAAAATAATATGTTTTAGTAAAATATTATTAAATAATATTATTGTTTGAAAAAAATTAGTGGTATACTGTTCCTAATAAAATAATAATATGAAAATAATATCCTTACATATGAATATATTATTATTTGTATACATTAAGCATAAATTATAATATTATATTAAGTAATACTATACTAATATTAGTATTTATTTGATCAATAATATCGAATAACTATCAGTAGTTAGTAATATTTTTTTCTATTTTATAAAAATTACCTAATATTAAACAAATTTATTTTCAAAATCATTATTATAAATAGTATTATCTAATAATATTAATAATGCCAAGTAAGATTTAGTGATATCAATTTATTTCCTAATTATTAAGATTAAATAATAAATTCGATGATTAATATATTGTTATGTAAGATATAATCAGATATTTAATTTATTAGCATATTCTCTCGCTTAGCTTTTAGTGGTTTTGGCTCCTAAGATGGCCAAAGTCATGAAAGAGAGAAGATTGTTCGAAATGATGAAAGCAACTTTCAGGTGCCACTTTCACAATGAAACATGGAAATGTGATCAATGTCACTCTCACACACAATCTTGTAGCTAGAATGAATGAGAGCCCAAACTTCGATTAGAGGGCATCTGGTATGGGGTGATCATCCAAAAATAAGAACGATATGAGTGGAGGTAATAAAATCACCATATTTGATTGCACCATCGTGATCCCACTCAACGGTGATCCCAAAGCATCCCAACTCCTTAAATTATTGTCCAACTAGGTGATCAGATACCCAATATTGAAGTCGAGTATTCAAGATCATCCCAAAGTAGTGATCTTGGGTTGAAATTTGAGGACAACAATACCCTTCAATTTAGCAAAAAGATTGATATATAAGTATATTATTATTATATTATATCAATATTATATCATAATATAATATAATATAAATAATATAATGTAATATAATATAATATAAAGAGAATTGAAATCCATCTCAAATGAGAGATCCTAAACCCAGATTCTAAATGGAACTTTTTATGGGTAAAATCAAAGTTTTTGAAAGGAAATTTGGGCGATCTAAGAGCATGTTTCCTATTCAGACTCTAAGAAGAAAAGTCCTCCTTCTATCGGACTCAGAGAAGAAAGGGCGAGTCCTAGTGGGAGTCATATTTTTCTCCTTCCTCAACTCACATGTGGGGTGCATGAGTCATTCTTTTCTTTTTTTTTCTTTTTTTTTCTTTTTTTTGTGTTTGGCACCAACAAGGTGGCCCAAAGGGGCTGGGTCTCACATACCCTCTCAACCAAGTATTCATATATGGTGAGTTATCACATAGAGAAGCATCATGTGCCTTGTACTCCTATAGGTAGCTATCGAGCAGATTTAGGCATTGCTTAATCGAGTTCCTCAATGCCATCATAAGCTAGTGGCAGCAAACACAATTGTGTCAGCACTGGAAGCTTGGTGAACCTTCAGGTGGAAAAATTTAGGTAAGAAAATGAAAGTTGGGTGTCTGATGCATTCCAGTTCCATAAACACAAGATGTCCTCATTAAAATGAATGCTTAGCACAGCACCACAAATGTCATCTCCATAATCAAGTTGGTCACCAACTAATGCTAGCACCTATAACTAGTACAATTAAAAATATTGGAAGATAAAATATCTTATTCAACACTTCACATCAAAAAAAAAATCTCTAATTCAACATTCAGACTGGCATCAAAGAAACCATTGAATTTTTTGATATGGTTTGGGCACTAAGGTATTCTTAAAAGACAAAACTAGAGGACTTGGTGAAAATTAAGCAACATGCAATTAGTTGAAAACTTTTAATATAAGCCAAGTCATTGGAAGTAATTAGTTGAAAACTGCAATATGAAGATCATCTTGTTAGATGTATGCCCTAGAAGCCAATCGGACTGACACATTAATTCTTTCTAGGACATAATTTAGTACTTGACCTAATTATTTAGGATAGTTAATAACCATTCATGTAATGTATGTTGGGTTTCAATCATGCAATGGAATGAGAATTTTAAAAAAATTTTTAGACATACATATCAAAAGTTTTAACAATTAAAACTGTCGAACCGAAATCCAAACCCTAGAATCACCTTGTAGATGTCGAGCAAAACAAAATCAAGCATGCAAAGAGATATAAATTTATACTTTCTCTAACGAGTAGTATAGTAAAAAGGTGATCTCTATGAGACTCTAAAATAGAAGTCCTCCAATGGTGATCCACATGAACGTTGGTCAAGGTCCTTCCCAACCGATGCACTGTCACAGTCTTTTCTTTATAAGAATATTGTTGGCTTCAAACTTGAAGAATGATCGCACCAGCACCCAGTTGCCTTCAATTTCACCACTAGGATAATGCCAAGAGAATTCTCTCCAGAAGTCTCACAATTTAGGATTTGATTTTGTGCTCCAACATATGAAAAAATCAAATCCTAGGACAAGCTGACAACACATGCTATTTTTTCTCACCACCCTTCTTTCTGTTTTTCCTCTCAATTTTTTCAGAGGATATTTTGGGTATGGATAGATGGGACATCAGAGGAAGGATTGCCCTAAGAATGTTCTAGCTAGGGGTCTTCCATCAAGGCCAAATACTTCCTGAGGATTTTCAACAAGGAGTGTTAATTATAATCCAAATGCTTCGATAAATTAGGAAAGGATGGTACCAGTAGATAGGATGCCATGCCAGATAGGTCGAGAGCTGAAGCAAGGGTTTATGCCATGACTAGGCAAGAAGCACAAGTTACTCTTGATGTGGTGATAGGTAAATTATTTATATGTAATCATAATGCATACATATTGATTGACCCTGGGTCCATGCATTCATATGTGTCATCTGTATTTTTCATACATATCACTAAGAGTTTAAGCCCATTAGACTATAGTTTGATGGTATTCATGATAGTAGGAGAGCCATTTATTACAGATCAAGTATTCAGGTGCTGTTCAATCTGAGTGGGTGAGCATGAGTTAATAACAGATTTAATTTCCCTAGATATACATGATTTTGATGCTATTTTGGGTATGGATTGGCTATCTGCACATTGAGCGAAGGTAGATTATTTCAAAAAAGAAGTGATTTTTTAGACTTCAAATGGTAGAGAGGTATATTTTTTAGGTGAACAGTGAGTACTTCCATCATGTATTATTTTAGCTTTAGCAGCTAGTAGATCACTCAAAAAAGGGTGTGAAGCATATCTAGCATGTGTAGTTAATACAGAAATAAGCAAGTCGGATGTAGTAGATATCCCAATGGTTTGTGAGTTTCCAAATATTTTTTCAGAGAAACTTCCAAGGTTACCACCGAACAGAGGGATAGAGTTTGGTATTGATTTGATTTCAAGTACCAAACCAATATCCAGAGCTCCATATCGAATGGCTCCAGTAGAATTAAGAGAGCTTAAGTTACAATTACAATAGCTACTAGATACAGGATCTATCAAGCCAAGTATTTCACTCTGGGGAGCTCCAGTGTTGTTTGTTAAGAAAAAGGATGGCACCATGAGGTTGTGCATTGATTATCGATAGCTTAATAAGATAACCATCCGAAACAATTATCCACTGCCATGTATTGATGATTTGTTTGATCAACTTCAGGGGGCTAGAGTATTTTCAAAGATAGATCTCAATTCTGGATATCATCAGCTCAAGATTAAAGAAGAGGATGTATCAAAGATAGCTTTTCGAACTAGATATGGTCACTATGAATTCTTAATAATGCCATTCGGATTGACGAATGCTTCAGCAGCATTTATAGGTCTAATGAATTGGGTATTTCAGCAGTATTTAGATAAATTTATAATTATCTTTATTGATGATATATTAATATACTACAGAGATGAAGCAGAACATAAAGAACATTTGAAAATTATTTTACAGATACTTCGGGAGAAGCAATTGTATGCTAAATTGAGCAAAAGTAAATTTTGGAAAGATAGAGTAGTTTTTCTTGATCATATGATTTCAGCAGAAGGTGTATTGGTGGATCCACAGAAAATTGATGCTATTATAAATTGGGGCTAGAGTATTTTCAAAGATAGATCTCAATTCTGGATATCATCAGCTCAAGATTAAAGAAGAGGATGTATCAAAGATAGCTTTTCGAACTAGATATGGTCACTATGAATTCTTAATAATGCCATTCGGATTGACGAATGCTTCAGCAGCATTTATAGGTCTAATGAATTGGGTATTTCAGCAGTATTTAGATAAATTTATAATTATCTTTATTGATGATATATTAATATACTACAGAGATGAAGCAGAACATAAAGAACATTTGAAAATTATTTTACAGATACTTCGGGAGAAGCAATTGTATGCTAAATTGAGCAAAAGTAAATTTTGGAAAGATAGAGTAGTTTTTCTTGATCATATGATTTCAGCAGAAGGTGTATTGGTGGATCCACAGAAAATTGATGCTATTATAAATTGGGAGTCACCTACTAGTCCGACAAAAGTGAGGATATCGAAGATTTATTGAAATTTCTCAATCATTGCATCTCCCATGATAAGATTACTTTGAAAGAATGTTAAATTTGAATGGAATGATGAATGTCAAAAAAGCATGGATAAGTTAAAGAAAAGGTTAACTACTACTCCAATACTTAGTCTTCCTTCCAATGGTGGTGGTTATGTGATATACAGTGATGCTTCTTACAAAGGGTTGGGTTGTGTGTTGATGTAGCACAGGAAGGTAATTACCTATATTTCTAGATAGCTTAGACCATATGAATTGAATTACCCTACTAATGATTTAGAACTTGCTGCAGTTGTATTTGCTTTTAAGGTGTGGAGACATTACTTATATGGGAAAAAGTGACAAATTTTCATAGCTCACAAAAGTTTAAAGTATGCATTAACTCAGAAGGAATTGAATCTTGGATAGTGAAGGTGGATTAAGCTTATTAAATATTATGATTGCATAATTAAGTACCATCTTGGAAAAGCTAATATGGTAGCAGATGCATTGAACCAAAAATCTACAGCCACTTTGTCTCATATTAAAGCTGTGTATTTGCCATTGATGTTAGAGTTGAGGACACATAATGCTAAGTTAATAGTAAAAGATTCTGGAGCCTTGTTGGCCAGTTTTCAAGTTAGGCCTACATTGATTGATGAAATATATAAAGCCCAAGCTCAAGATCCTCCGTTAAAGAAGATTATAGATACTGTATATAATGGACTTCAAACAAATTTTACAATCAGAAAGGATGGCACTCTGATGTGCAAAAATCGTGTTTGCATTCTAAAGACAGGGGATCTTAAAAGGCAGATAATGAAAGAAGCCCATTGTTCAGCTTATGCCTTGCACCTAGGAAGCACCAAAATGTATCGAACTATCAGACAAAATTATTGGTAGGCTGGTATGAAAAGAGAGATAGCTGAATATGTATCTAAGTGCATAGTGTGCCAACAGATAAAAGCAAAACATCAGAGTCCAGCTGAGAAATTGCAGCCACTTTTTATCCCCAAATGGAGTGAAAGCACATTATTATAGATTTTGTGGTAAGCCTTCCAAAGACAATGAGAGGTAATGATGCAATATGGATGATTGTTGATAGATTAACTAAGTCTGCTCATTTTGTTCCTATCAAGATCATATTTACTCTGGACAGATTAGTAAAGTTATATGTTAAAGAAATCATTAGCAGATATGGAGTACCTATTTCGATTGTGTCAAATAGAGATCCTCAATTTACTTCACGATTTTGGCTGGGGTTACAGAAGGCTTTAGGTACCAGATTGAGCTTCAGTATCGCTTTTTATCCACAGACTAATGAGCAGTCAGAAAAGACTATACAAACTTTAGAGGATATGCTACGGGCATGTGTTATAGAGTTTTCGAATAGCTGGAATAAATATTTGTCATTAATGGAGTTTGCATATAACAACAGCTATCACTCTAGTATAGGTGTAGCACTATATGAGGCTTTATATGGTAGGAAGTACAGAACTCTAGTGTGTTGGGATGAAGAAGAGGAAAGGAAGCTTTTCGGACCAGAGATAGTGCAGATTATTACAGATTAGGATAGATTAATCAAAAAAAAATTAAAACCAACACAAGATAGACAGAAAAAGTATTTAGATCCAAAGCATAGAGAGGTGATTTTCAATGTGTGTGAGAAGGGATTCCTTAAAGTTTCTCATTGGAAGGGTATATTGCGGTTTGGGAAAAAGTAAAAATTGAGTCCAAGATATATCGGGCCATATAAAATAATAGAACATATTGGACCAGTTGCATATCGGTTGGCACTCCCACCAAAACTTTCTCAGATTTATAGTGTGTTTCATATTTCTATGCTACAGAAGTGTATTTTAGATCCATCCCATGTTCTGCAATCCAAGCCAATTAAATTGGAAGAAAATTTATCTTATCTAGAGAAACCAATGCAGATTTTAAGCAGAGAAGAAAAGCAACTATGTACTCGAGTTATACCTTGGATTAAAGTTCTCTAGTGGAACTAGAATATAGAAGAAGCTACATGGGAAAGAGAAAATGAAATGAAAAACAAGTACCCACATTTGTTTCAAACTCAAGATAATAGAATTTCGGATGAAATTCTTTTTGAGGGGGGAGGAAATGTAATATCCCTAATCAACAATGTGGTAGTTTAAGAAACTTACACTTGCATTTAGCATTTATGCATTTATGGTATAGCATGTTATCTATAAGATATTTGAGTATTTAAACATTAAATAGGTAGAATAATGAAGCATGAATCTAGTTGTTAACTAAGAAAAAAAATAATTGAGGAATTGGATCGATAATAATGATATGGAAGCTGAATTTTGATGGTTATTGATCTTAGGACTTGATATTTTGAAGGATATCTTAGGTATCATATGTATGGAAATTTTATGATACACATTCATGACTAGTAGCAATTTCTGCCACTTAGCCGACTCAGATAGGGGTTGACTCGACTAAGTCTCAGAAGGGTGTGCCAGACAAAAAGTTGGAGTTTTAGAGAATTTATGGTGGCATGCAGATGGGTCGATCCAATTTTATACTAAGTCGACTAAGTTTTAGACTGAATCGGCTCAGTCTCAGGTGAGTCGACTAAGCTGCTGGAACAGCAGAGAGGTGGGTCTAAGCTAAGGTGTTTTATGTTATGATTTAAAAAGAATTTTTATTTGGATAGCTTAGTAGCTATTTTATATAAAGAAATAGTTGGGAAAGCAACCTTTTTGCCGGCTTTTCATGGGTTAAACACCTAGCAACTAATTCCTTAATTTATTCTTTTCCAAAACATTAGCCACTGATCCCTATTTTCTGTTGTTTACGTTCTTTAGTAAAATATAGAAGATAGAGAAGAAAAGAGGCTAGGGAAAGGTGAATTTCTCAGTTAGAAATTAGGGAGAACATAGCTAAAAAGGGGGTTTATAGTAATCAATTGATGTGAAGAAGAAAAGTTGCCGAAAGTGAGAAAAGGAAGGAACCTGTTTTTACTGGCAGCAAGGTGTTAATCATTTGAGATAAGAATTTTAGTCCCTAAATTAGATTTAAATTAAACTTTGAATCATTTCTATTGGATGACATGTTATGGTGGATCAAATTATGAATTTAAAACTTAAATTAGAGGATGAATTATTGCCACCAATCTATTTTTTGAAATTTCTAAAATATTTCAGTAACAAGTTAGATTTATGTTTGGCTGAAGTTAGGATGGATTACTAAGAATGGAATACTAGAAATACTGAAATTTGTTAAGTTTATGTTGAGGTATAGTTAAATATAAGCTAGGGCAAAGTAGGGTAGGGCAAAAGTAAAAGTTGGAAGGACTAAAGCATGAGCATAAGAGCAAGACATACATAATTGCATTCATGCATCATATAGGATTGTGTTAATAAATGTGTATTAATGTTATAGAGGAGGAAGAAGGCTCCAAGAATACTTTAGGTGAGTCAAACACCAGGGAGGTGCAGTAGCTAGCAAGAGGTGAGTGCCTGTCTATCTAATTTTGGTATGTTCCTTATCGTCTTAGCTATAAAAAATAGTAAATCTAAAAAAGAAAGTTAGATTTTTGATTTTCCATAGCTTATATATATGTGAAAGCATGAAAACAAAAAATGAATCTTATTGAAATGTTGTTCAATAATATAGTTGTGCATATATATTTGATTTAAATAGAATTTATTTTTAGCTTGTAAATGTCATTGGAATCAGCTTTTCAACATTTGATAATTGGCTTTCCAGCATTTGAAGAGTTATTGAGCATTCATCAGCATATTATACTGTAAAAAATCAACCGGCACCACAAACAACAGAAAATTCAGCTTATCCGATGGGACTTATCAGCAGCATGTATTGCTATATATTGGCTGCCTTGGGAGTGGTGCCCTAAGGTGTAGTCGGTAGTAGCCAACAGCATAAATTAATTTTGTATCATAATTTTGTTCTTGCTTAACATTTAATAGTTTTTACAAATATATCAACAATGAAATCTTTATGTGTTACATTAAATATTTGAGCCAAGCTTTCCTGTTTCTCCATTGTTAGATAGATTATCCATTCACTGAGACTTAAGTTTCATCCCCCTCACTTTCTTCTATTGTAGACCTGGAGTATTTTAGCCAGCTATCGAAGTAAAGCATCTACATCCTCATCAGCATACACACTAGAAAAGGTTGACCATGTTAGTTTGTGAGAGGTGAATCTTTTGAGATGTTATATATGTATCCACGTGTATGAGTTGTATAAGCCCAAGTGTGAGAGGGGTATATTTGGCATGTATTATGTGTTTAAGTTGTGTAAATTAGAAAAAAAAAAGAGTTAATGAATATAAATTAGCTATCTATTTCTTTCATAAAGCTTTAGTAACCGTAGCAATCTATTTCTATCATCTATATAAATTAGCTCTCATACATTTTGTATGTATTTATATTTAATCATATTTTATTTTTATATTTTAACTAATCAATAAAAATTTGATCTTTTATGAAAATTCAATATGCTTGATGTTTATACTTGTGCTTGATTAAATATTTACTTTGTTTATAAAACTAAGAAGGAGAAAAATATACTCTTGCAAAGTTTATTTTTAAAATGAATATACATGTTTTGAAAGAAAAAAGAGAAAAAATTAAGAAAAATAATTTTTTCTAGCATTTATTATGTAAAAAAAAGAAAAAAAATTATTTAAATATTATAAAAAAAATATTTATACTTTGCATGCTTTCAGCACTTCTATTATTTTTGCTTCTTTAGATTTTTAAGAAATCTATCATGAACTTACTAAGAGAAATCATTATTGATCTTAAAAGAGAGATTATTGATAAATAATTATACTTTATTTTTCTTATGAATTTATTTCAGCATTCTTGTGATTTTGATTATTTAAATTATTTTGAGCAACTGTTCATACTTCATATATTTTGATCATATCAATAGTTTTAGATAATTAATTGGTATCAAAAAATTATTTTTGATCTAAAAAAAATTATTAATGAATATTGATACTTCACTCTGATTGATTATTTTTAAAAAATTGAATTTGAAATATGCTCTCTTTGAATCTTTTGAAGTTAATATCAAGCAAAATATTTCAAGAAAGCTGTCCTTTATCTTTAAAACTAAATATTTAAAAAATAATAATTTTATTCAATTAATATCAAATAACTTATTATTTACCTTATATTTCATTGATATATTTTTTGAAAAAAAGAGAAGAATATCTTTATCTCAAATCTAATTTTGCAAAGCTATATTCTTAAAAAGACATCATTTGAGATAAATCAAAGAAATAAATATTTTTTTTGAACTTAATTGCTTAATACTTTTTATGAAAAGAATAAAATGATCTTTTTTTGAATAATAACTAAAAATCTTTTAATTTGAATGATTTAGTGATATTAATTCAAATTAATTTATCATTCTAAATTTTTAAAATTATTTGATTTGGATCGATATATCTTTATCACTTCAAAAATAAAATAATTGTTCTCAAATTTTTTTGAGAAAGTTGCTATTTCAAAAAAATCTAGTATCAAGCTGAATTTGAAACATACTTTCATATTTTAATACGATTGATTATCTTTGAGAAATAGATTTAAAATATATTCTTTTTAAAATCTCTAACTGATATCAATATAATTGCTATTTGGTTTGATTTTTAAAATGATTGATATCAAGAAGATTAATTTTCATAATTAGTATTAGACAACCTATTTTGGTTTGTGCTCCATTACTTTATTTCTTAACAAAAAGAAATGAATGTCTTATCTTTAGTTTATTTTGCTTTGATACCAAATTTTACTCTAATACTACGTGTTAGAACCATATTGTGCTCTGATACATTCATGATATTATCTTTGAATTTAATTGATGGGCACTTATTTAAAAAAATAATAATAAATATTCAAAATATGCTTAGCTTTACCCTTTGTTCTGAAAATATATTCGGACCATATTTAAAAATTCTTTGTTTTGAAAAGCTTTATTCTTCTTAAATCTTTGAAGCTCAAAGTCTATTTGTAATTAAATTTGAGAATTTTTAATGCATCAACTATATTCAAAAAAATTGAGACATATTTTTAAATCTATATTGATCAAAAGAAGAAAGATAATTCTTTTTGGATAGTTGCTATTTGAATTGAATCTCAAAATATTTGATATCAAGAAGAATTAAATTGATTATTTTTATTGATCATTTTTCAAAGAAATAAATATAAACTTCTTTCAATTTGTATCAAGCAAAATTTTTCAAGAATATTATCATAATTAGTATCATAATTTTCATAATTGATATCAAATAGTCTAATTTTATCTTAAATTCTATCACTTTATCTTTTAACAAAAGAAAAGTATGCTATGTATCAAATCTAAATTTTCATGACTATATTCCTGCTATTACAACATTTGAGATAAATTTTTGTGATATATTTTTGAATGCTTTGCTTTAGGATCAAAATAAGTATTTCTAAGACTATATTATTCAAAAAATTCCATCTCTGTTAAATTTTTAAAGCTCAAGTTATTTTTCTAATTAAAATTAAGAGATATTTTTATATCTATATTTTTTGAGAAAAGAAAAAAAATTTAAAATCTGAATTTGCAAGTTGAATCCAAGATTTGAAAGGAAGAGAACTAAAATCAAATTTTGAAAATTGATTTGAATTGATTTTGATGATATATCTTAAATTCTTTCCTTGTGCTTTTTGATGATGTCAAAAAGGGAGAGAATTATGTGGAGTATATGCTTGAATGATCACATGCTTAAAATACTTGAGTTGACTATTTACTTGAAATACTCATTTATTTTATTTGAGATAATCGTATAAAATAAGTATATATTATGGATATATGCCTTCTTGAATATCATGTATAAAATGCTTAAAATCTAAATTTAAAATAAATTGAAGATGAATTGAAGCATTCATGAAGTTTATATCTAGAACTATTTAGTTTTGCTTCATGATTCATATTGGTAAAATCAATTGAAATATATTATATTTGTATTGCACATATACTCAAAATTTTATCATCACCAAAAAGAGGGAGATTGTTGACCTTATGATTGATTTTAATGATTATCAAATTTTGAGTATTTATGATTCAAATCATGTATTTCAAGGTTGGTTGTAGAATTTTTCAAGTATTCAAAATGAAAAATTTATCATAAGAACAAATCCTCTCAAGATGCCAAGTCAAAGCAGTCAAAAGAATAAATTCTCACAAGTTTGGATGGTTCATTATCAAGATAAATGAAATTAAAAAAAGTAAGTATCATTGGGAAGCATTGAGGTGAAGAACATTCAAGTTTGAAAAGCCAAAGTATGAAGAAAAATGAAGTTAGAAGATTTGGAGCTGACTCCAGAAGGTTTTGAGTTGACTCTAGCACGTTGGAAGAAGACTGACACAAGTCCAATCCGACTTAACTTCTATTCGAGTTGACTCTCTCAGGGAAGATAGAAAATTATATTTTCAAGATGTTGCTCGAGCTAACTTAATTTCAATCCGAACCGACTCGTTTGTAAATCGAGCCGACTTGTCAGCAAATGGAGCCGACCCATTCACAGGGATGGCAATAATGGTTAGTTTTTTGCACTTTTCCAACAGCTAATCTTTGGATCTAATGGCGACCCCAAGCTCTATAATGATTAAAACTCACTCTAAAGCTACTTCCAAGCTTACAAAAGGCTAAAGAATCAATTAAGAAGATAGTTAAGTGGATTAAAAGAGAAAATCATCATTTTGAGTGAGCTTCATTGAATACCATTGAAAAGGGGAGAAAAGAAAGGATTGAGTGCATAATTTTGAGAGCTTTCAAAGAGGAATCATCACCAACTTCTTTCACATCTTCTCAAGCTTCATTTGAGGATGAAATCAAGCTTCAAAGAGAAAATCATCAGTTGCTTCTTCGGGCTTTATTGAGTTTAAATTCTATTTTTGTTTTGAGCTGAAACTTTCCACTTTGCATTTTATTTTCTTTATAAGTTTCTTTGAGAGAAAATACTTGAGGTAAAAGTCTGTTCAAGCTCGAAATTGGACTTTATAGGTTTGATTGATGAGTCCGTAAAATCAACTAGATTGATTATGAGTCCGAAAAATAATCAGTATAAGATTTTAATTGATGATCTTGAAAAATCAACTGGATTTGTTTGTGAGCCTGAGTAAAATAAATATGCTGTAATCAAAAAGATTATAGTAAAATTTTCAAGAAGCTCTTGGAGAGGGAACGTAGGTGCGGGGTTGCATCGTACCACTATAAATTTCATCATGTTTGCATTATGCATTGTTGTATTTACTTTCCTACTTTTAATACTTATTTTACATTGTTCTTATTCTTGCATTGTCTCATTTATATCTTAATATTGCTGCAACTCATTGCATACACCCAACAATCACTTAAGATAGCTTTGATTTGAAGCACATACTTGTTTAGACTTTGACTTAGTTAAAATTTTTAAACAACCCAATTCACCCCCCCTCCCTCTTGGGTTGCTACCTTTTGAGCAATAAAATTTAATTTGACTAGGACTCAACCCTAATTATTTGATCAAAATCAAATAATCTAGCAACAACTATAAATAAGTCCTCTTATAACTTACTAACTCTTAGTAAGTCCTCCATATAATTTTTATAAATTAATCCAATCATCAATCATATTGATAATTGAATCTTTTTGTGATTCAAAATCATGATTCAACTATCCGATCAATCAGAATCTCTTTTGTGTGTGACCCCATAGATTCTATTCTGTCTGGTAGTGAGATATATTTTGATCTTCATCAAAATAGTATTGAAACTCCTTTCAATGATTAAAAAAATTCTAACTCACCAATTGAAAATTATTGACCATCAAAAATAATTTTCTATGATTTCACAATCTACCAATGATATCTAGCAGTATGTAGTGACAATCTAGCAGAACAGAAGAAATAAACTTCTAGATGTAGTTATCGTGTGATTCAGTTTTTCTATCGTAAGTTTCGATGAGAGGGAGATCATTAAAAACTCATCAAACCCCATCATTAGTCATATGTAAGATTTATTTGACTTGAATTTTTATATAAAAATTATGAAAATACTTTTTTTATTGGGTTTTAGTGGTACAGTGGAAGGGTTAGGTGTTTAAAATTTTCATTCAAAATATTCGATGCACCGAAAACCCCAATGCCCAAAAACCCTTGACTATAATAATCAAAGTACAATAAATATAAATTAGGATAAGAAGAATACCTGTAGCACTAATCTCAATTTTCACAAGGCATCCAAGTATCCGCCCTTCAATGGTGATCCACATGAAAACTAAACCAAGGACAGCGCTCCTTTTTCACCTTGCTCCAAGAGTTCTAGCCACTAGAACTCAACTAACCTCATATCGATCAGGTTTCTTCAAGAAACTGACTCCACCCTCTCAGAATCTCCTCTGAACTTCTGATCCTCCTTCTTTAGGACCCTCATAATCTTTGTTAGGATCAGATAAGACTTTGTCTTAAATCTCAAAGTCTTGTCCTAAAACTAAGATATGTTGTAAGAAAGAAAAGAGAGCAACGGAGATAAAATTAGAAACTCTTTCTGAATACCTCGGACACCCAGTGTCCTGATCAATTTATAGCCACTAGAGAGATGACAAAAGAGAGGGATGCACCTCATCCAAGAAGTCTATCTGATATGATTATCAGAGATAAGAGTTCTTCAAACATAAGGACTCTTATCAATAATACGTCGATCAGCACCCTGCTCTGCGAGTGTGACCAAAGAAGGGATGTTTTCATATCCCTTCTCAAATCAAAAAAATCCTCAAAAATTCATGTGGATAGAGGATTCAATCCTAATTCAGAACATATAATGAGTGGATAAAAATTCCCATAAATGGATGTGTTCTCACATCCTTTCATGCGAAGTCTGATCACAGCATGCAGGCATGAGGAGGAACTTATGGCATCCGTTTGGCATCCAGATGAGCCTAAAAAAATTCTAAAAAAATTATCAAAAATATCTTGTCAAATGTGTAATGTTATCACTAATAATTGTTTTATTTTAAAAGCATTTGATGAGGAGATGGACTCTCCAAATCTTGAAGAGATATGATGCTTCTGCGCGCTCACGCGAGACTTCCTTCCTTTTTCTAATTTTTCTCCACCCCAAAAATTTTAAAAAAAATACATCTCATACTTTAAGATGTGCACCAGAGGATGGAGGGTGATATGGGCTACACATGCATCTTAATCCCATGCCAGAAGGACTCTTTTCTTCTATTACACTTGTACGCAGAACCTGTTTTGCGCCAAGAGTCCTTCACAACTTGGACTCTTCATACTTGGTGTTAAAATGGGATGTGGCACCCCAATTTGGACTGCTTTCAGGTGGCACGACCTGACCCAAATATCCACTAAATTGGGCTAGCTAATTAGTAAGGGATGAGACCAAATTGACCTCCAAAGGAGCAAGGGTTCCACACGTGCTAGCATGCTTACCGGAGCCCTGATTGAATCCAAAATTCCAATCAATCTTTTTCAAAAGGGTCCTTGGTCAATTTTTATATGTGTATGACCCATTGGATTCTACATCTAGCTGGCAGTAGGTCCGGGTGTAAGTTGACCAAATTTGATTAGATTTCAATCTAATCGATTTAGGTTCAATCGAGCTAACTCGAGTTCAATAATTATAATCCTTTCTAATTGGCAATCGAATTAAACTCTTTAATTTGATCAAAAATCTACAAGTCTAGATTTATGTGTAGCAACATATCATGACTACCAAAAGATATAGAATTTTGATGAAAATATCAAATATACCCTTCAGTGATAAGTTACCATACAATTCAATCCTTCGATCATCCCTGCACCCTGAATATGTTCATGAGTATGAAATCATGTCAAACTCAAACATATATTTATATCAATTCTTAATTAACCAATGATGACTCCAATGAAAAGTATTAAAAAAATTTTCTAATTTTTTTTCTACTTTTTTTTCTACTTTTGGCCAAAAGGCTTTTCTCAAGTCATCTAGGATTGAGAATACACAGGATGTGATCTCCTCTTACTAGGAGTGATCGATTCTATATTGACCTACTCACAACCTCCATATACACTCCACCATATTCACAACATCCCGTACATGTCTTAATACCATGCCTGGATATAAACCAAAATATGGGTTCATGTGCACAAGATTCTATAGTGGTCTCAGGTCTAAGAATCACTTGCACAACTCTCACTTAGAGAACCATCTTTGACATGCAAGTAAGACTTTCATAAGATGTTCTCTTTCATTGAGTCAATTTAGTAGACTTATTTTTCAAATGAGCACCCATATTCTTATATTAGTGTCCCACACAAGTGGGTAGTAAGATCTACCACGTTCTCCATCGAGCATACATAGGATGTGCCAGTCTATCCGAAACATTGATCCCCGACTCAATACTCCTACGATCAGAAATATTTAAGATTAGAATTTTAGGATTTCAGGTCTCACCAGCATGACCCATTCATGTCTTCTAAAATTATTGTCTTAATTTTTGGGGTTCATCATAATCTTAGATATAATAAGACACAGCTAAAATGATGAATCAGTGCCTCAAATGTTAAATGTCATTACATGAGTTAGAAAATTATAAAGAAAAGTCCCATCGCAACACACTTGTGATTGGCTTATGGGGCACTCCTTTTTCAATCTCCCACTTGCACTAAAGCCAATCATCTTTATATCTCATACAATCAAGATGGCGATCATATAGCTGCTATGGTATGGCCTTAGTGAATGAGTCTGCTATATTGTTCTTTCTGTCTACTCGTTCAAGAACAATATCTTGTCTCTAACGAGATGGAAGCGTCTGAGGATGTGCTTGGATCTATAATAAGACCTAGGTTCTTTTGCTTGAATAATGGCCCCAGTGTTATCACAATAGAGTGACACTAGTCCTTCATTCTTAGGAATGACTCTTAAATCTATGATGAATTTCTTCATCCAGATAGCTTTCTTAATGGCTTCACTAGCAGCAATATACTCTGCCTCAGTAATTGAGCCAGATACTATCTGCTGCTTGGAGCACTTCCAACTCACTGCCCCATCATTTAGGATAAATATATACCCTGATATCGACTTGCTATCATCCACTTTCCTATGATCCTCCCTTGGATCAGCCTGAAATCTGCTAGCTATGCCCAAAGCATTAGCTACATCAGGCCTGGTATATAGCATGGCATACATAACTGATCCCATAGCCAAAGCATAAGGGATTTCATTCATCCTCTTTCTCTTCTCTAGTGTCTTAGGACATATTTTCTTGGAGAGACGTATACCATGACTTGCAGGCAAGTAACCTCTCTTACTAGCCTCCATATTAAACCTCTTTAATATGAGATCTATGTACCGTGACTGGGATAAGCCTAACATCCTTTTAGATCTATCTCTATAGATCTTTATACCCAGTATATAGGATGCTTCACCCAAGTCTTTCATGAAAAACTTATTCGATAGCCAAATCTTGACCGATTGCATTATTGGGATATCATTCCCAATGAGCAATATGGCATCGACATACAAAATCAAAAAGAGAACAGCACTCTCACTTGTCTTCTTATACACACATGGTTCATCCTTATTTTTGATAAAGCCAAACTCTTTGACTGCCATATCAAATCGGATATTCCAGCTCCTCGAAACTTGCTTCAATCCATAGATGGATCTCATTAGCTTGCATACTTGATTTGCCCTTCCACTTGAGATAAATCCCTCTGACTAAGTCACATAGACCTTTTTCTCTAGATTATCATTAAGGAAAATGGTCTTGACATCCATCTATCAGATCTCATAGTCATAGTATGTCGCTATAGCAAGCAAAATCTGAATGGACTTGAGCATAGCCACTGGTAAGAAGGTTTCATCATAGTCAATTCTTTAGCTTTGACTAAAATTCTTCGCCACCAACCTAGCTATGTAAGTTTTTACTTGACCATCTGCTCCGATCTTCTTCTTGAAGATCTACTTGTATCCTATTGGAATCACACCGTTAGGTGCATCAACCAAGGTCCACACTTGGTTGATATACATCGAGTCTATCTTAGATTTTATGGCTTCCAGCTATCTGTCTGAGTCTCTACTCATGACAGCTTTCGAATAGGTTAGTAGATCATCATCCTAAATGATGTTGATCATATTGTCATTCTTAATGACAAAATCAAATCTCAGAGGTGCATGATGCGCTCTTTCTGACCTTCAGAGAGGAGATGTGTATTGTGGATGTACCGCATTTTGGGTACTTCTGATTGAGGATCTTCTTATGGTTCAACCACAGATATTTCTGGATCAATTTGTAGATCCTGAACTTTCATAAGTTCAATATTTCTCCCACTGCCTCCTTCTTGGATGAGTTAATTTTTCAAGTAAGTGGCGTGCCTACTAACAAACACCTTTTGTTCAGTAAGGTGGTAGAAGTAATATCCATTAGTTTTCTTAGGATACCTTACAAACCTACACTTGTCTGATCTAGCACTAAGCTTATGTCCAAAAAGATTTCTGACATAAGCAGGACAACCCCAAGTCTTAAGATGTTTAAGATTAGACTTCCTTCCCTTCCATATCTCATATGGTGTGCTTACAACAAACTTTGAAGGCACCCTATTTAATATGTATGTGGCAGTCTCTAGGGCATTATCTCTAGAAAAATATTGAAAGATCAGTGAAGCACATTATAGACTGCACCATATCCATCAAAGTGCGATTCCTCCTTTTTGCTACACCATTTAACTAGGGTGTATAAGGAGGGATCCATTCAGAGAGAATACCTTTACTTTTAAGATGATCAAGAAATTTATTGGATAAGTTCTCCTCCTCGATCAGATCGAAGAACCTCGATATCTTTTTTAGTTTGTTTCTCGATCATACATTGATACTCTTTGAACTTATCAAAGGTTTTGAATTTATGTTTCATAAGATACACATATCCAAACCTTGATAAATCTTTCATAAAGGTGATAAAATAGGAATATCCTCCTCTGGCCTGAGTTGTCATTGATCCACATACATCTGTATATACTAGGGCTAACAACTCATTCGCCCTCTCTTCATATCCAGAAAATGGAGTCTTGATCATCTTACCCATGAGACAAGATTTATAAGTTTCCAATGATTCATAATCATATGGGTCAAAAAATTCTTCTTTGTATAACTTGTTAATCCTTGACTCACTAATATGACTAAGGCAACAATGCCAGAGATATGTGACATTCACATCTTCTTTCTTTCTTTTCATATTTCTTTCAATATAAAAAATATTTTCATTGAGTGCATGAATTAAAAGATTGTTATCAATATAACTACTGCCATAAAATTCATTAGAAAAGAAAATGGAGCATCCATTTTTCATTAGCCTTATTTCATAACCTTATTTTAATAACAAAGTTATAGAAATAATATTTCTAATGACCTTTGACATGTAATAACAGTCTTTTAATTCTAAAGTTTTGTCCGAAGATAAATCAAGCATACAGGTTTCCACAGCCTTTGCGCTAATGGACTCTCCACTTGCGCCATAGAGCTCGAGGTCACCTCATTTCAAACCTTTGATATTCTGTAGTCACTATAATAAATTATAAATATATGATCTACAGGTGGTATCTAATACCCAGATATTAGAGTCTGAACCACTCAATGAAAAATAGGTCTGTATTATATACATATCTTTTGGTGCTATACTTACACCCTGCTTCAAGCTTGCAAGATTATTCTTGCAATTATACTTTCAATATCCAAACTTGCCACAAAATAAATAGCTAATATCCATATGGACATCTTTTGCCTTCTCATTATTACTGACCATCCCAAGGTCAGAAATATCTAGAACATTGGAGTTCTTCTCCGATATGAACTTAACTTGTAAGTTCCTCAACCCATCTACATAGTTGGGATTGGTCAACATATTTCTATCTAAAGTGTTATGCAGTGAAAATAAAGAAGCCATAATGCAGACTTAAATCTGTATAAATAAAAAATAATAGTATAAGCAGATCACTCATGTTTGACATGCATAACTAGATGAGAACTTTTAAACTAGTTATGTCTCCCACTATTTTATCGGATACCATAGCCCGCTCATATGGTAAATGAAAAATTATAATCTAATTTTTTATTGGGATTGAGATCCTAATACCTTAATGAAGCCTTGTGGATATCACAACAAACCTCAATGAGTTCAAAGATAGAAAAATCTATCCAATTACATCTCATGCAACTCTCAACATAACCTGCCTCTAAAAATACTCATAGCCTTGTAGATATCACAACAAACTATTATATTTTTAGTTAAGTCAGACCCTTCATTTCTATACAATCATATCTGAAAAATGCTGTCCTTGTGGATATCACAACAAAGCAACATATCCAAATATACTGTAAAGCATATAATATACACCAAGACAAACCCACATCAATCCCCATAGCAAGCCTTGTGGATATCACAATAAATCTACTATGATTTTTGACAGGATATTGACTAGGCATGAAGGAAGGCATATGTAATATTCTAAATACTGAGCTACTTTCATTCAAGATTCGAACTAATCCAATTGATTAGAAAAGTGTTAAGATTGGTGGGCATCCCCCCATTGCCTTTCTTAGACACTAATAAAATTGACCAGGCCAACAATGGAACCAATTAAATAACCACTGCACTTGAAATACTCAGACACCAATTGATTAATCGATTTAAAAAATAGGTTAGCTACTGATTCATAACACTATGACTTAATATAATTTTTATGAAGGTTTTAGTGGTCTCAAACACATCCTAATTCAATCACAATGATGCATTATCATAGTTATATCTTAATAATCATAACAACTAATCATGGCATCTATTCACATCTCTAAGATACAAAATCATAATCATACAATATGATTATAACTAAGCATATTAGGCATATCATATATGCATAAAGTTCTAATAACATACATAAATACAAAATACTCTTTTTGTAGTTCTTCTTCTTGGGACATCACAGTGGCACCCCTACACGCCATAAGAGTACCCTATTGAATAGGAAGAGAGGGTCTTTAAATCCTACTTGCTCTTATGACCAGACGGCCTAGTGATGAATCTAATTAAAGTACTAAGCTACTAAAAAAAATTTTATACATGCATCATGCATTTTATATTTAAAACATATCTCTAAGACATACTAGGGTTTGGATGTTCAATCGAGTTCAACTCTTGAGCCGACTTGAACCAAACTAAAAATCCATGCTTGATCACAATCAAGATAATAATTTAATCTTTGATTATATAGATCAAGATAGGCTTTGATACCACTGTTGGATTTTGATGGCACAGCGGAAGAGTTAGGTGTTTAAAATTTTTATTCAAAATACCCGATGCACCGGAAACCCCAATACCCAAAAATCCTTGACTATAATAATCAAAGTACAATAAATATAAATTAGGATAAAAAAAATATCTATAGTACTAATCTTAATTTTCATAAGGCATCCAAGTGTCTGCCCTCCAATGGTGATCCACATGAAAATTGAATCAAGGACAGCGCTCCTTCTTCACCTTGCTTGAAGAGTTCTAACCACTAGAACTTGACTAGCCTCATATCAGTCAGGTTTCTCCAAGAAACTGACTCCACCCTCTCAAAACCTCCTCTGAACTTCTAATCCTCCTTCTTTAAGATCCTCACAACCCTTGTTAAGGCCAGATAAGATTTTGTCTTAAATCCCAAAGCCTTATCCTAAAACTAAGATAGGTTGTAAGAAAAAAAAGAGAGCAATAGAGACAAAATTAGAAACTCTTTCTAAATACCTCGGATACCCAGTGCCCCAGCCAATTTATAGCCACTAGAGGGATGCCAAAAGAGAGGGATGCACTTCATCCAAGAGGCCTATCTAATTTGATTATCAGAAATAAGAGTTCCTTCAAACATAAGGACTCTTATCAATGATACGTCGATCAGCACCCTGCTCTGTGCGTGCGACCAGAGAAGGGATATTTTCGTATCCCTTCTCAAATCAAAAAAATCCTCAAAAATCCATGTGGATAGAGGATTTAGTCTTAATTTCAGAACATATAATGAGTGGATAAAAATTCTCACAAATAGATGTGTTCTCACATCCTTTCATGCGAAGTCTGATCACTGTGCGCAGACGTGAGGAGGAACTTATGGCATCCGTTTGGCATCCAGATAAGTCTAAAAAAATTCTAGAATAATTATAAAAAATAGCTTGTCAAATGTGAAACTTTATCACCAAAGATTATTTCATTTTGAAAACATTTGATGGGGAGATAGGCTCTCCAAATCTCAGAGAGATGCGATGCTTCTGCGCGCGCGCGAGACTTCCATCCTTTTTCCAATTTTTCTCTATCCCAAAAATTTCAGAAAAAATACATCTCATACTTTAAGATATGCACCAGAGGATGAAGGGTGATATGGGCTATCACACGCATCTTAATCCCATGCCAGAAGGACTCTTTTCTTCTATCCACGCCAACACTTATACGCAAAACCTGTTTTACGCCAAGAGTCCTTTACAACTTGGACTCTTTATAATTGGCGTTAAAATGAGATATGGCACCCTAATTTGGGCTACTTCTAGATGGCACAATCTGACCCAAATATCCACTAAATTGGGCTAGCTAATTAGCAAGAGATGAGACCAAATTGACCTCCAAAGGAGCAAGGGTTCCACACATGCTAGCATGCTTATCGAAGCCCTGATTGAATCCAAAATTCCAATCAACCTTTTTCAAAAGGATCCTTAGCCAATTTTTATATGTGTGTGATCCATTGGATTCCACATCTAGCTGACAGTAGGTCTGGATACAAGTTGACCAAATTTGATTAGATTTCAATCTAATCGATTTAGGTCCAATCGAGCTAACTCGAGTTCAACAATTATAATCCTTTCTAATTGGTGATCGAATTAAACTCTTTAATTTGATCAAAAATCTACAAGTCAAGATTGATGTCTAGTAACATATCATAACTATCCAGAAGATATAGAATTTTGATAAAAATATCAAATATACCCTTCAGTGATAAGTTATTATACAATTCAATCCTTCGATCATCCCTACACCCTGAATACGTTCATGAGTATAGAATCATGTCAAACTCAAACACATATTCATATTGATTCTCAATTAACTAATGATGACTCTAATGAAGATGTATTAGAAATTCTTTCTAATCTCTTTCCTGCTTTTGGCCAAAAGACTTTTCTCAAGTCATTTAGGATTGAGAATACATAAGATGTGATCTCCTCTTACTGGGAGTGATCGATTCCATGTTGACCTACTCACAACCTTCATATACACTCCACCATATACAGAACACCCGTACATATCTTAATGCCATGTCTGGGTATGAACCAAAATATGAGTTCATGTGCATAAGATTGTATGGTGGTCTCAGGTCTAAGGATCACTTGCATAACTTCCACTTAGAGAATCATTTTTGACATGTAAGTAAGGCTTCCATAAAATATTCTCTTTCATCGAGTCAATTCAGTGGACTCATTTTCCAAATGAGCACCCATATCCTTGTGTTAGTATCCCACACAAGTGGCTAGTGAGATCTGCCACTCTCTCCATCGAGCATATATAGGATGTGCCAGTCTATCCAAAACATTAATCTCCGACTCAATGCTCCTACGACCAGGAATGTTTAAGATTAGGATTTTAGAATTTTAGGTCTCACCAGCATGACCCATTCATATCTCCTAAAATCATTGTCCTAATCTTTGGGGTTCATCATAATCTTAGATATAATAAGATACAGCTAAAATGATGAATCAATGCCTCAAATATTAAATATCATTACATGAGTTAGAAAATTATAAAGAAAAGTCCCATCGCAACACACTTGCGATTGGCTTATGGGGCACTCTTCTTTTATTTTCATCATTCACTGTGCCCTGATCAAGGTCTTCTGAACTCAGTCTCATAAATCACATAGAACTTCTCCTTTACTATTAAAATCGATAGATCCCATCTAATAAGTGCATACCCTACTCCTACAACGAATCCACTGTAGCCAACATACATCTTAAGATTCCGTATGGTTAGGAGATTGAGTTATAGGGCAGTCAAACTATAACAACCTCATTATGTATAGTTGAGGTACCATAGGTCAAAAAACTAGTCACACCACTACAGCATCGAGAAAGTCACTGATGAGAAAATAGACATCCAAGTGACTTCTCATGTTGGTTATGCTCAGTACCTTTGTTCTCTAACAAAAATCTACATTCTCACTTCAGTGTCCCCACACTATAGATTCGAGACTCATCTATCCAAAAAAAAATGATCTGTACACCAATCTAACTGAATTAATCACTATCTCCATGATGATCCATCGATCAAGAGCAATTTAGGAATTAACCTTCAATGATACATGCCTCAAATTTTTAACTCTTGAAAATATATATCATCATCTTATTAATTCTCTAGATGATTCATGAATACATACACTACATGAATGGCTAGCAATAGGTCTAAGTGCAAGTTGACCTAATTTAATTAGAATTCTTCTAATCGATTAAGATCCAAATCGTGCTGACCCAAGTTTAACAATTAAATTTTTTTCTAATTGGAGATCGGATTAAACACTTTAATTCAATCAAACCTACAAGTCAAGATTAACATCTAGCAATGTATTATAACTATCTAAAAGATGTAAAATTTGATAGAAATATCAAATATATCCTTCAGTAGTAAGTTACCGTGTAATTCAATCCTTCGATCATCCCGCATCCCGAATATGTTCATGAGTATGGAAACATGTCACACTTAAACATATATTTATATTAATTCTCCATCAATCAATGATGACTCCAATGATGAAGCATTAAAAATCTTATCTAATCTTCATCTTACTCTGGCCAAAGACTTCTTGAGTCATCTAGAGAGAGAATGCATAGGATGATATCTCCTCTTACTAAAAGTGATCGATTTCTTATTGACCAACTCATAATTTTTATATATACTCTATCATATCCAGAATATTTTTATATATATCTTTATGTCATGTCTAGATATGAACCAAAATACGGATTCATGTGCATAAGATTCTATGATGGTCTTTAGTCTAAGGATCACTTGCATAACTTTCACTTAAAGAATCATCTTTTAACATGCAAGTAAGACTCCATAAGATGTTCTCTATCGGTGGATCAATTCAGTAAACTTATTTTTTAATGAGCACCCACATCTTTGTATCAATATCCCACACAAGTGGCTTATGAGATCAGTCATCCTCTCCATTGAGCATACATAAGATGTGCTAGTTTATCTGAAAATATTGATCTCTGACTCAATGCTCCTATGACTAGGAATATTTAAGATTAGAATTTTAAGATTCTAGGTCTCACAGGTATTAGCTCTTCATTACTCTAAAATCATTGTCCTAATCTATGAGGTTCATCATAGTCTTAAAATACAATAAGATGAAGCTGCATTGATGAATCAAAATACCTCATAATGTCATTATTTGAGTTAGAAGTGTTAGATGTATGCCCTAGAAGCCAATTAGACTGATATATGTAAACTTTCTAGGAGGATAATTTTATATTTAAAATATTAAAATCAATAAAATTAGATTATTTTTTCATTCATATTATGTTATGTGTCCATGAATCATCTAAGATATTAATAAGATGATGACACATATTCTCAAATATTGAGAATTTGAGGTATATGTTATTGATGATTAATTTTTGAATTACTCTTGATCAATAGATCATCACGAAGATGGTGATTGATTTGATAAGATTGATGCACAGATTACTTCCTTTAGGATAAATAAGTCTCGAATCTATAGTGTGAGGATACTGAAGTGAGAGTGCAGATGATTGTTATAGAACAAGGATACCGAGTGTGATCATTACAAAAAATCATTTGGATGGTCACCGACTCGTCAATGATTTGTTCGATGCTATAGTTGTGTGACTAGCCTTTTGACCTGAGGTGCCTCGGCTATTCATAGTGAGGTTGCTATAGTTTGACTGTACATACATTTGGTCCCAACTATATGAGTTTTTACGGTGTATGTTGACTGTAGTAGATTCATTGTATGAATAGAGTGCTCACTAAGATGGAATCTATCATCCTTTGTAGATAAGAAAAATAATCTTAGATGACCTATATGACTAAGTTTAAAAGATCTTGGCAAGGATAGTGTGAATAGTGGAAAAGAATTTTCATATACTTCATATAGTGAAAAAGAGTATCTCAGAGGTATGTGAGTCATGCTATATGAAAAAGCAGAGAAGAGTGTAGTTTGCCAGCAGTTTAGCCCGTAGTGCAGCCCCACTAGAACTAGTTCACACTGATGTGTGGGGATCGACCCCGATTTCAGTCAAAAATGGGGTGAGATACTTCTTGACCTTCATAGATAATTTTTCAAAGAAGATATGGGTCTACTTCATGAAGGAGAAATCAAAAGTCTTCACCAAATTCAAGGTGTGAAAAGCTGAGGTGGAGAAGGAGACAGGTCGGAGCTTGAAGTGTCTGCAGTCTGACAATGACGGAGAGTACACTAGCAAGGAGTTCCAGATTTTTTGTGAGGAGTGTGGCATCAAAAGGCACTTCTCAGTGAAAGAGACTCCTCAGCAAAATGGGGTGGTCGAGAAGATGAACAGAACCCTTATGAAAAAGGCATGGTGCATGAGGCTGCAGGCAGGACTTTCTAAGGTGTTTTGGGTTGATACAGTAGATGCAGCCTATTATTTGATGAATTGATCATCTCACACTAAGTTAGATGGTGGTATTCTAGAGGAGAAATAGTTTGAAAGAAAGATTGGATAGAGCCATCTAAGGGTGTTTGGGTGTACGGCTTTTGTGCACATAGGTGCTGGTGAGAGGAGCAAATTGGACACCAGATCACAAAAGATGGTATTCTTGGGATATCCATGAGGAGTTAAGGGATACCGATTGTAGGATCCCTTGAAGAAGAATATTATCATCAGTAGGGATGTCACCTTTGATAAAAATTCAGTTCTCCAAAGATGAGATGGCATGGAGGAGCAGCAGGAGCAGCAGGAGGTCCAGCAGAGCAGCGTTGGACAACTAACATCCTATTCTATTTTGCCACTTGTAGATGTATTGGGAGGACTTTGTATTCAGGTGGAGCACTCTCCAAAAGTGTCTCCATAGGTGGAGAGACCTCAGATGGATGAAAGAAGCTAGGAGATCCAACAGGAGCAAACTGGACCTAGGACGGACATCGAAATTGCACTGCACAAGCCCAAAAGGAACGTCAGGCAACTGAAACGATATGGCTTCAAAAGATGGTGTCATATGCCCTAGTGATAGAAAATGGGGACCTCTACACCTATGAGAAGGCTATGGAGAGCCAGGACAGAGAGAGGTGGGTCCAAGTAATATCCGAGGAGATGCAGTCTCTCTACAAGAATGAGACATGGCGATTGGTGTAGTTGCCACGAGGAAAGAAACTCATTGGTTGCAAGTGGGTTTACCAATGCAAGGAGGGGCTTTCAGAGCAGGGAGGTTCAGGTACAAGGTAAGGCTAGTGGTCAAGAGATACTCCCAGAAGGAAGGCATCGACTTTAGTGAGATTTTCTCTTCCGTCATCAGGCATACTTCTATCAGAATTCTACTAAGCATCGTTGCAGCTCAAGACTTGGAGCTGGAGAAGATGGATGTTAAGACGGTATTCCTCCATAGGCATCTGAAGGAGAACATCTACATGGAGCAGCCATCTAGGTTGCGAGAGTCAGGAGCAGAAGGGAAGGTCTGTTTATTGCAGAAATCGCTATATAGACTGAAGCAGTCATCGAGGCAATGGTACAAGCAGTTTGATTCTTATGTGAGGAGCATCGGGCTTTTCAAGTGTGAGTATGATTCTTGTGTTTATGTTAAATCTTTGGAGGATGGATCTAGAATGTTTCTACTCTTGTATGTGGATGACATGCTTATAGCATGCAAGAGCAGGAAGGTTGTACAGGAACTGAAGGCAGCTTTGTCTCAAGAGTTTGAGATGAAGGATTTGAGGCCTGCAAGGAAGATCTTAGGTATGAAAATCTTTAGAGATTAAGCCAAGAGGGTGATGCATTTATCTCAGGAAGGTTACATTAAGAAAGTCTTAGAGAGGTTCGGGATGAAGGAAGCAAAATCGGCGGAGCTGTCACTCGTCGAGCACTTTAGACTCTTGAAGATGATGTTGCCACAGACTGAGGTAGAGGCTCAGGAGATAGAGAGAGTGTCATATGCCTCTGGTGTGGGAAGCCTTATGTACATCATGATGTGTTGTAGGTCGCATGTCACCCATGCAGTTAGCCAGGTCAATAGGTTCATGGTGCAGCCTGGAAGGGAGCACTGGCAAGCACTGAAGGGGATCTTCAGATACTTGACGGGTACTGTTGGAGTCGACATCTGCTACAACCAGCAAGGAGGTGCTGAGGGACTCTCCAACATGTCCAAGGAGGCTCGAGGGTAGATAGGAAGGTTCGTGGATGCAGATTTCAGTGGAGATGTGGACACCCAACGATCGATGATAGGTTTTGTATTTAGCCTGTTTGGAGATCCTGTTTCATGGAGATCGTACTTGCAGCCCATCACAGTCTTATCCATGACTGAGGTGGAGTACATTGGTATTATGGAGGCAGCGAAGGAGGCCCTATGGCTGAAGGGCTTGGCATTGGAGATGGGCCTCGCACAGGAGGCCGTCAGAGTGCGCTATTACTTGCACAGAACTCTGTCTACCATACAATGATGAAGCACATCGATATCAAGTATCATCAGATTGGAGAGCTTGTAGAAGAAGGTGAGGTGGAGCTGGTGAAGGTCCACACTAAGAAAAATCCAACAGATGCACTGACAAAGGTACTTCCATGGGATGGTTTTCGAAAATGTGTGACACTGATGTACTTGATGGACAAGATGAAGTTGGTTGAGGCCTTGGGGCACCAAGGTGGAGATTGTTGGACCTTATGTAGTGCTCTCAAGGCTTAGAGGACCAAGGCTAAGGCCAAGATCCAAAGTCCATGAGATGGTCATGGGGTTTCTAGGGCTAGTTTGGGCCCTAGGCCGAAAGGCTGACAGCCTTTCGGATCTTGAAGTCCAGAGATTTTGGACCTTGAGGGACTAACTTATATTTAGACTAAGATTAAGTCTAAGATTATGAGATTGGGTCAAGTCATGGGTGTACATGAGCTTAGATGAGCGCAATCTTATATTGAGTTAGCCAGAGAAATTTTTGGATTGGGTCACATTGACCCTATATATAAATATACACTATATTCTGACTCGATGAATCGAATGAATACTAAATTATTTTCTTTTTAACCTTTCTCTCTCTTCTTTCTTCTTTCTCTCTAGTCTTCTCCATATCCTAGCAGCAAGAAACACTAGGTTTTCTTGGCCGCCAACCCAAAAATGAAAGAAAGGAGGTGCTAGAAACCAGCACCCTCCTTGTGCACGCCCCTTTTTGTGTGCCCCCTCTTAGCCCCCAAGAGAAGTTCCATGCCCCATCTTTTGCTTTTTGGAGGCTTCATCAAGAGTAATTCCAGGTCCCAAAAGGTAGGTTTCAAATTTGGTAGAGAAGGAGTTCAAATCACAGAGAGAAATCCTGCCGACAGGATCTACAAGGTTGCTGAAATCCTGAAGACTGTTTTTGTTTTGCTTGGTTGTTAGCCTTCAAGGACGTCCACAATCAGATCCTTGCTATTTCCTAACATCCACAACCTGGAGAAGTTGCTCCAATACTAATAATTAGCAAAGTTCGAGGAGGACTAATGTATAAATATTGCATGTCCTAATTTGATGGGATCAAATTAATTATGACTGAATTCAAGTTGAATCAAATAGGAATTTGGGTTCAATTGAATTTGGGTCAAACCTTGGGTCAATTGGAGCTTAGGTCACATACATCTAAAAGGGTTTGGGCACATCAATTGTATGACAATTAAACCTAGCCTTCTTGTCTTATTTGGACTAGACTTTGACCAGTGAAGGAAGGCCCACGTCCTAAGGATTTTCTTGCATGAAACCCTAGGCACCACAATAAGGAAGCAAATTAGGGAAGGTATGGGGCGACACCATTAGGGTTTTTGAAACTCTAGCCACCCAAGCCAAAGTAGAAAAACTTTTGGTTGAATTATATAGGGCAGCAACACTGAGAGTCTCTCTCCAATAACCCTAGCCGCTAGTCCACTTTGGGAAAGGAGATCTTTTTCATGAAAGGTAAGGGGCACCCTAGGGTTTTGAACCTATAAAAGGCAGCCACACCCCAAGGGTAATTTTAAAAAAATCTCAATGCCCCAAAGGTTCTCTCCCTAGCCCTAAGGCTACTGCCCAAGCTCTCTTTCCTTCTTCCTCTCCATGCCCAAGGGCTTCTCCCTCTTCTTTCTTGCCTCCTAAAATTTAGAATTTCAACAAAAAGGAATCTCAAGCACCGTCGTCCTGTTGCAGTTCTCTAGGAGTAGAGAACCCTCTACCATCAAGCAAAGGTTCTACAAGGGAGCTAGCACCTCGAGGAACCAAGAATTACTGATTGTCTTTGTTTCTATGTGGATACCCATGGAGGTCAGGCACTTATGTGGCCACAAGGAAAGGAACCTATCCATGTTCTATAGTTGCAGAGTTTATATACCCATACAAAGGTATGAAAAGAAAAAATTATTTTTCTTATTTTTCAATTCTTTTCTCTTTCGTACATTGAGATCTTGGGGATGGGTTTTCTCTTTCACATGAATGGTTGGGTAGTTAATTTTTATTTTCACTGTGTTGATGGAATATATTAGATCTCTTTTTCTCTTTCCAACTTTGTTTAATTAATATGATTAATTAAAAAAATATAAAATCTCTTTAATTAATGTGATTAATTAAAATACGTGTGAGAAACCTAATAAATCCTTCAGAAAGATTACATAGATAAGTTTCATCGTATCACTCATGCGATTAACTTATAGGGCACTAATCTTTTAGAGTTGAGAAGAAAAAAAAGAAAAAAAATCAGAAAAGCAAAAAAAGGAAAGGAAGAAAAATAAGAGAAAAAAAATAAGAGAGAAAAGAAATTAGAAAAGCAGGTTGTCTGTCTTTCTAAGAGATTGAAATATCCAAGAGTTAGATATCTAAATCAGGAGAGGCATGCTAATCTTTTGACAAAAGATTTCGAACGTGATCTTTGTGGAGTTTTGTAAGCTATCAGATTGTGGTGCACTTCATCTTTAAGAAGAAAAGCTTGCTGAAATTTTGTGAAGCAATTTTAATATAGCAGCAGATTGGAAAAGTCTGTGATCGATCTTGTGTAGACTATCATTGGAGGACATTCGTATGGGTGACTTATGGAGATCATACTTGCATCTAATCATTATCTGCTTGAAGATATAATTTTTACTTTAATTATTATGTATATTATATTTAATTGAAATCAACAAGGTCTATCTACGAATAGATTTCAATTTGCTTGCTTTTAAGAGTTAAAAGCATGTTTTAAAAAAAAATTAAAAATTACATTTCGCTGTGTAATCAAAATCCAACAACTATGTGTGCATCAAACTACTATAAAATCTCTTATATTTGTGTGGTGTGCTTATTTTTACTTACTTTACATTCTTATTTAGCTTATATTTATTTATTTCTAATGCTATTTACTGTATTCACTGCACGTACACAGCACTTCATATAGATTGTTTTGAAAAAATAGCATATACTTGTCTGAAATTTTTGAAAATCTAATTCATCCTCTCCCTCCTATTAGGTTGTCAAACTAGGCCACAAGTGTTATCAGAGCTTGGTTCTCAATTAATTTTGATTTAAAGATCAATGACAACTCATTCGAGAGTTTCACTTATCGATAGGCAATCCACTAATAAGCCACCTCTTTTTCATAGATCTAATTATATCTTTTGAAAAGCAAGCATGCACATCTTCATTCAAGTACTTGATTATGATTTGTAGATTATCATAATTAATGACCCTCACACACCTACTGTCATTATCAATAGCATTGCTTCACCCAAGTTGCAGAGTGATTGGGATGAAGTTGATGAAAGATTAGAACAATTGAAAGCCAAGGCAATCAATGTCTTGCATTATTCATTGGATGCGAAAAAGTTTAATTATACATCCACTTGCAACTCAGCAAAAGAGATATAGAATAGATTTGAAGTAACGTATGAAGGCACAAATCAAGTCAAAGAATTCAAAATAAACATGCTTGTGCATAAATATGAGTTATTTAGAATAAAATCGAATAAATCTATTGTTGATATGTTTATTTATTTTACTGATATTATTAATGGCATCAAAAGTCTTGAAAAATCATATCCTAATAATGATCTTATGAGAAAAATTTTTAGATCATTGCCAAGGTCATGGGAAGCCAAGGTGATCGCCATCCAAGAAGCAAAAGATCTCAATGTCCTCTCACTTAAAAAGCTATTTGGATCATTGATGACTCATGAGCTTGCAATGAAACAGCACAACAATGAGAAAGTCAAAAAGAAGAGAACTATAGCCCTCAAATCTGTGATGGAAGAATAGGAGGATGAAGATTTATTAGAAGAAGAAGATGGTAATGAGGACATGGCATTAATTATCAAAAAATTCAAAAAGTTTTTGAGGAGAAAAAGATAAAGCTTCAAGAAAAGATCAATGGTTAAGGGAGAAACAAGCAAAGACAAACAAAGAAAGAGAGCAGTAGCTTATTTGTTATGAATGTAAGAAAATCGGACATTTAAAAGCCGATTGTCCAGGTCTAAAGAAGACCTTTAAGAAGATAAAGAAGAAAGCTGTAGTTGCAACAAGGAGTGATAGTGAAGAATCAAGTTCTAATGAAGAAAATCAGAATATGATAAACTTGTATCTCATGACACAAGAGGATGATGTACAATCTAAATATATTTTAGATTTTATATTTGATGAGCTTCAAGATGTATTTCATGAATTGCTTAATGAATTCAAGAAAATTAGTTTGAAAAATAAGGATTTAAAACTAAAAAATCAATCATTGTTAAAACAGAAAGAGGAGATTTCACTAAACAATAAAGCTTTAATAGAAGAAAATGACTCACAAGAAAAGGAATAGATTTTGATGTAACTTATGAATCTATAGCCAAATTAAAAGTAATAAGATTATTACTTGCATTTGCTTGCTACATGAATTTTAAATTACATCAAATGGATATAAAAAATATATTTTTAAATGGTCATATTTTTAAAAAACTTTTTATAAAACAACATTTGATTTTAAAAATCATACTTTTCCAAACCATATTTTCAAACTCAACAAAGCTTTATATGGTTTGAACAAGCACCAAGAGCATGGTATGATAGATTAAATAAATTTTTGCTTAATAGTAATTTTATTAGAGATAGTGTAGATACTACTTTATTCTTAAAAAAGAAGAAAACTAATTTGTTAATTATTCAAATATATGTAGATGACATTATTTTTGATGCTACTAATGAAATTTTTTATTAAAATGTTTTTAAGCTAATGCAAGAAGAATTCAAAATGAGCATGATAGGAGAGCTGAATTGCTTTTTTGGTCTTCAAATCAAACAAATAAAGGAAAAAATCTTCATCAACCAAGCCAAGTATATCATGAAGATACTCAAAAAGTTTGGGATGGAGAGTGTAAAAGCAATTGGTATACCCATGAGCCTCTCATATAAACTTGATAATGATGAAAATGGTAAAAGTATTAATCAAAAATTTTATATAGATATAATTGAATCTTTACTTTACCTCACTATAAGTAGGCCAAATATCATATTTAGTATACGCATATATGCTAGATTTCAATCTAATCCTAAAGAATCTCATATGCTCTCCGATGCTGATTATGGTGGATGTAAAATTGATAAAAAAAAGCATAAGTGAAACATGCCAATTTCTAGAATTAAACTTAATCTCTTAGTTTAGTAAAAAGTAAAATTTAATAGCATTGTCCATGATCGAGACCAAGTATATTGCAGCAAAAAGTTACTGTACTCAAATTCTTTAAATTAAACAACAATTCAAAGATTATAGTATTGAATAAAATAAAATTTTCATAAGATATGATAATACAAGTACTATAAACTTAACTAAAAATCTAATTTAGTACTCTAAAACTAAGCATATTGATATTAGATATCATATTATTTGAGATCATATGCAAAATAATGATATTGCACTTAACTTTGTTTGTATTGATAATTAATTAGCTGATATTTTTATCAAATCTTTAAATGAAAATAGATTTTGTATGATTAAAGGAGAATTAGTAGTTTGTGATCCTTTTTAAATCTTGTGGTATCATTTTGCATGCTTACTTATGACTATCTCTATTGTATCTGTAATGTAATAATCATGTGGTATCACTCATATTATTGATGTTTATGGGATCATTATTTGACTTTTTTTCTTTGATAACAAAAAGGGAGAGAGTAAATTAAGCATTCATGTATATATATTCATGTATTCATTTATGGGGAGAGTAAATCGAGCATTCATGTATATATTCATATATTCATTCATGGTATTAGACTTAATGCATGGTATGGTATTAGATTTAATGTATGGTATGGTATTAGATTTCATGCATGGTATCAGATCAAATTATTTGAGCACTCATATGTATGGTATTAGGCTGATATTCATATAAAGTGATATACGTTAAGTGGTATCGGATTTATATTCAATGGTATCAAACTTACATTCATGTAAAGAAAACTGAGATTGGGAAGAAAAATTGAGTAATGAATTAAGGGGGAGTTAAATTGAAATATTCTTACATTAAGGGGGATTTTGATATACTCCTTAAAACTTATCTTATATAAAAGGAAGAGATAAATTTTATTTAAATGTTTGAATATTTACGAAATGTCTTTCTCTTGAATGTCAAATGTGACTAAATGTTTTATATTTATGATACTCTTGTGATATGCTGAAATTCAAAGTGTTACATTATATTTTTTTTAGCTTTTACTTATTTATCTTTATGTTCAATATTTTGTCATCATCATAAAGGAGGAGATTATTGACCTATGAAATGATTTTGATGATTACATAATATTGATGTATAAAATGGGACTAATATCTTTGAAAGTTGGTTAAGAATATTTTTGTAGGAGACTAACCCTTGTGATAAGCTATGAAGTCATTTAGAAATACTTGGAAAGCTTTTGAGTCAAGAAAAATCTAGGTTTGAATGTAAATCTAGTGAGAAAAGATGAATGGAGAAGTTGAAGTTGACTTGTCGCTTGAAGGAGTCAACTTTGGCACATTCTGGATTTGGCATGCAACACTAGCATGCCTTCGAGTCAACTCATCTGTAATTCGTGTTAACTCCCTCAGAGAAGATAGAGAACCTAATTTCTAAACATGGGGTTTGAGCCAACTGATGCATACTTCAAGTCAACTTCTGTCCATCTCGAGTCAACTCCTGTATTTCTGACAGCAATAACAAACTGTACAGAACTTATGGCAGAAACGTCTAAAATTGGTTATAATGCCCAGATTCCATTCCCAACATTCTAAAATGGCTAGTTTTCAAATTCAAATTATTTTAAATGATCAGGAGAGCATTTCAAATGAAAAGAGGAATCTAATTGAATACTAAGAATAGCATATTCAAAAGAGAGAAGCCTATTTTCAGCTAAAAGCCTATTTAAGAGTGTTTTCCACCTCTATAGTATTGAGAAATTTGTCCTCAAGTTAATCGTTTGATGATTGTGCTAATTATAATTGTATATAAATTGATAAATAATAAAAGTTATTTGATCTTTTTCATCACAAGATTACATCTTCTAACAAACTTCTATGTTGTGATAAAGTCCTTACGATTACTTTGATCGATAAAGGAGGATTTATCCCGTAATCCTTAAACTAGTTCATGATCAAACGATATGCTATTACTAGGATGATAGCAATATCAAGTGTAGGTCGTTGTATGCCATATACATTGGTTGTTTTCATAACCAAATAGTGTGGAGACACTGGTATAGCATACAGATCAGATGTAGGAGTACATCATCACTGAATGTGACCAACTATGGAGCACTCTGCTATCAAGGGTAGCTCGCGAAGGGTATAGGTATAAGTGTCCTTCCAACCTGAGATCACCACGATGACTTGTAAGCAACTCACTATACTTTGGTGTCAGACTATCTGAGTTTATAATTCAGTGACGGAAGATTTTTGGATACAGTTAAGTACTTATCAAGTCGGTGCATGAGTCAAGATAGGATTGACCCATTCAAATTAGTAGGAGTTAATGTATCAATATATTTTAATTTAAAAAAATCTGAGCTAGGATAATCCATGAGATAGATTTGAAAGGTTAAAATACAATATGGATGACTTATCTAGAATTGATGATTAAATCCTAGGTCATCCTTAAGCAGTAGGATCAAAGAGATGAATTATATGGTAACTATATGTCAAAAGATTCTTGAATGTTACTTCGCCTTTATTCGATCTATCCGAACGTCAGATCACCATTGCTAGATGGTTACATCGATTGATTCAAAAAATTATTCTTGTACTACCAGCTTAAGTTCGAACCTATGGGATCACACTCAAAAGCAGTTTCTGACTGATCATATGGCTAATCAATGATTGAGAATCATTCAAAGACTTAATCATCAATTTGATTGATGATTAACCTTATGCAAAAGTTACAATAAATTTATTCACTAAATATTAATAAATTAATAAAAAATTAATGAGTAATTAAATTATTAATTAGCTTAATTTGATTGAGCAAGAAGATTAAATAAAATCTAATTGAATTGGATTCAATTAGGTTGGACCTGATTAGGTTATGAGATGACCTAATCGCTAAAAGAGAATTGTTCATGATTTGATCAGGACTTTAGTTCAATCAAATTTTTAATTTGATTAAAATTTGATTAAAAATTTATGAACCTAATTACATTAGATTTCATATATTTTATTTGGGCTAAATCAGATGTGATTTGATTTGGACTCAAATACGAAAATAAAGAGTCAATATAGGATTGGACTCTTCTCCCTTGCACCAACTCACTTTGCATGCCATCTATCTCCACACATAAATAGTTTTTGTGCGAGATTTTTTCATGCCAAATAGTTCTTGTCTCTCTCTATCCCACATCCAAATATAATTTAGTTTTGATAAAAGTAAGATTTTTGAAATTATTCCTTATCAAGAGAGTCTGTTCTTATCCAAATCAACCTCTCCATGCCAACTTATTTTTTCTCTTTATATGTATAATATTTTGAAGAGATTTTTCATAGAAGATTAGTTAGAGAACTAATTTACCATAAAGAAATATGGGAAGGAGCATCCCATATCTTTTTGGCATGTTTTGGTATAAATTTTTGAGTAGGGGCTATAACACATCAAGAGTCCATGATCTCTAAGACTCTTCATCCTACCTCCTTACACGTTGAAATAAAAGAAGTTTTATTTTATTCTTGTGTGTATAAGAGACTTGAGAGAGAGATCTTCACATTGAAAGGAGTTGGCCATGGGTTCATGGCATGAAAAAGAAGAGGAGAGTCCTTCTTGGGGTGTGTGCAAAATATGTTTTCTAGGATTTTATACCTTTGGGTTTGGGAAGAGGAAAAAAATAAGAAAAAAATTATTTTTCTTTCCATCTTTCTTCCACCTCTTAATCTCCTCTAGAAATCTATCTTCTATCTCTAGAAAGAGGCTAAAAATTTGAAGAAAAGATCCAGATCAGCCAAGAAGAAGGCCTTCGCGCGAGCTAGCACTCTCGAAAAAATTGATTAGATCAGGATTTTGAGTGGATTTTTTGTAGAGGTTGGACACATGTGCGGCTGTGAACAACCAGCAAGAATCCTCTCTACTATGTCTCTCAACAGTGACAATCATCGATCTATGATCAGGTATCGAGTTCTGAACTCAGATTAGAAGTAGATGTGATCTACTGCTCACATGCATACATGCTGATTTTATCTTCAGTATTTTTTAGATTTTATATGCAACATAACAAATCATAGATTCTAAAGTATATTAATTTGATGATTAGATCATATACATGTTAGATTAATTTGATTAATCTAATTATCTTTCATTATAATTTATTCAAAAAAATTTTAAAATACATACATAAAATCGCCTACATTTCCCAACAGTGATATCAGAGCCAGGTTTTGATCCTGAAACCTGTGTATTATCCTAATTTATATTGATCATTAATAAAATCTAATTTTATATATTGCATGTGATGTTTATGATCTGATTTAGATTTGATCTAGAGTTATAATCAGATCTGATGTAATTTAGATTAGATCTAAATTCATGCATGTATGATATGTGATTAGATTAGATGATCCGATTAGCAAGTACTTGGATTGGGTTGATCACTAGACCGTCCGATCACAGGAGCAAGAAGGGTTTAAAGGCCCTCTCTTCTCATTCGATAGGGTGCTCTTATGGCGTGTAGGGGTGCCATGTGATTAGATCCCACGAAGAAGAACACAAAAGGAAGAACTGATTTTTCTGCAAAACCTTAGATCTTGAAATCCTAGGTTTGTTATATATGATACAAAGTTGTATGAAAAATAAAGCATCTAATCTATATGATTAAAATTATTTTAATTATGAAAAAATAAAATCTTGAATCATAAATAGTTTTAGATATGATGTAAAAGTGTTTCTAGATTGATTTTATTTTAGAATTATGCAAGATTTTTTTTAGATCTGAAACTCTTGAAATATGCTCGCACAATCACTGAGTCGATCTAGTTTTGAACTGAGTTGATCCAGTCCTCTTGTGTAGCCAGCACAGTGTTGGTTGAGTCGATCCAATTTTAGAATAAAAAATCTTTGCATAATATTTTACAAAATAAAAAAGTTGAAATTATTTCAAACCTAAACCTAAACCCATGTTAATGTTGAAACTTAATTGAGAATTAAGTGTAAAATCAATTAGATCTAGAATTATGAATTAAAAATCTAATGATATTGCATAAAACATGGAGGTATGGGTTAGCTCAAATCAGATCCTTTTAATTGGGTTAGACCTAAGATTAGAATCAAAAAATTAATTGACTATGTAGAGAAATTAATTAAGTCTAATCAAATATTGAATTAGATTAATCAGAGTTTTTCTAATATAATAGTTGTAGATGGTCAAGTCCATGTCTTTGATTAGACCAAATGGATCTTGATTGTGGCTCAATAGTTGAATCTGAATTATTAGGTTGGTCAAATTGAAATTAATTAACCAATTGGTGTCTAAGGTAAATCGATGGTTTTTAATTGGGAGCAGCTTACCTGACTATTTCAATGGTGTCTAAGGTAAGCTTAGCAGACCCTCCTATCGATCTCACTTACCTAGATAATTTAGTGAATTATGTCTTGATTAGACTGCTAAGTAATTTGAGTTGATCCATGTTATTAAGATTAATCAGTGTGACTGATCTAGGTACCATTTCAACCAGCATGACCCTAATCCAATTCAATGACTTAGTGAAGTCAGTGAGAGGATTGTGGTTTATTGGTTGATCTCTTCTCATCTCTTTGTTAAACTGATTCTTAAATCTTCTAAATTATTAGATCCATAAAATAAGCTAGTTATGGGAATAACTAGATCATAGCCTCCCATAAGGTGAATGATAATAAATCTATTATTTTTTATTGACATTACAGGCACCATCCATCTAGTATTCTATTTGAATGATGGAATTATCATTTATCATATGACTCTGTTGTACTATCTAATGATGGTTGGGTTGATCAAGTCATCTTCGGACCCGATCATTCATTAGTTAGAAACACTGCACAGGTTCATGTTAATTATTTGACCTAATCAAAACTTTTAGTGGAGGCCAATCACCTATTGAAATGAAATCTGGAGTGAAATTAATTACCAAAAATTATTTGGAGAAATAATTAGTTGAGAACCTATTATTAGGTGCATATGGGTTGACCAAGCCATCCTCAGGCCTGTATGCAGTCTGTGTGGATTCTAGTATCCACTAAAAAATTAAGGTAATTTTTCGAATTGAAGGTAGAGGCTATCAATTTGTATAAAATAGTGGAAGAACCTTTAAACTAAAGTTCAAGTCTTTAGGCTTAATCAATTCATAAACATAGAGGTCTTATGTTTTTCTTTCAATTATGGCAAGATGTCCGTTGGTCCATTCACTGTTTGATAGTGACTTATTTATAGAACTCAACTTTGATAGATAGTATCAAAAGTTGCAAAATATTTCAGAGCACGAATAGATCTTAAATATGATTATGGATCGAGCGCCTGAAGTTCTCATGTCCAACACACATGATGTGATCAAAGGCGCTTATTAGAAGTGGCCAAATGATTATATCACCAAATGATATTTTTTGAGAGCAGCAAAAAATCATGAATTTAGTTATAAATTTGATGATGCTTAGTGGGAGAAAATTCTTCAAATATTGAAAGAGTTCTTTTGCACCTCTGAAGATGTGTCTTCAGTGGGATAACAATTCTTTGAGAGAAAAAAAGTGCAAGAGAGTCGTACATGGGCTGATGAGCCCGAATTAATAAAAAGTCTAAGATTAACCTAGTCTGGCAGAGTCACTTGATCAGAACAGGCTAAGGAAGAAAAATCAGCAAAGGGTTGCTGGACAAAATATTTATATGATAATACCTTATGATTTCTCTATCTGTGATACTATTATCTAGATATTGGATATTGAAAGTCCATGTAAATTATTGCAATGACTTCAAGTTAGTAGAAAGTTTGAAAATCGCAAGAGGTTCTTGAACATTAGAATTGAAAGTTATATTCCAATCCTAGTTTTAAGAATTATCGAACTTATTTTCAATTCTAACAATGTCATTTTAGTGATTGTCACTATTGTCTAATAATTTTTATGATATCATTATGAATGATGTCAAAATCATGGTGGACAATTAAGAAATGATATTTATACAGTCTATTAGTGTACTGTACACAACAAACAAACAAACTCCTTAGATTAGATAATGTCATAGAAGCCTACCTTTGACAATTTAAGCTCAATCATGTAAATAAGAATAGGATCAACAGGAGATAATTCTTGAAATCAATGATTATGAATCATTGTCAATCGGTTAATCCTATCTCCTTAGTAAGATGATCAAGCACCTTTTGTTAGAAAAGATGAACGAGCCAATGATGTTCTAAATCTGGTATATACTGATGTATTAGATCTACGAACATATTTATCATAAATTTAGATTATTTAAAATATTCAAATAATTTCTTAATAAAGTAGAAAAATAAATTGGAAAGAGTATTGAAACTATTCGGTCAGACCAAAGAAGAAAATATCCTTCCAGTGAGTTTTTGACATATCTAGAAGATAATAGAATTCTCTCTTATTGGAATCAACTTTGTAAGACATAGTTCGATCCATGATGAGGTTTACAAGTCTGTCAGTCTCCTTTTAAAGTTATGCTCTTGAGACTACTTGTTATGTTCTGAATTGAATTCTGAATTAATCAGTCGCATTGACTCCATATGAGATATGAACTAGGCATAAGTCGAGATTCTCTTATCTTAGGGTTTGAGAGTGCTTGGTTTATGTCAAGCAATTGCAAACCAATTAGTTTGGATCTCGATCCTACATGTATTTTTATAGGCTAACCCTAAAGAATATAAGGGATATAACTTCTACCTTGCTAAAGAACAAGAGTTGTTCAGCATTCTTTTTAAAAAAAGAGTACATTGATGAAGGTACTGATGTCTTTAATATTGAACTTATGAAGTTTGACAGGTAGAAAAATCGACATAATCTAGTGAACCGATAAAATCGGACGTGATTAGATCAACCCCAGAATCTATTGTAAAAGCACCATTAAGGAGATCTGATATGGTACTACATCTGTTAGATAAATACTTCGATTTCTAGTTTTGAGACATGATCATTGTTGAACTCGATGAGAACAACAAAGATCTGATTACCTACATGGATGCCATGCAGAGGTTTGACTCCAATTAATGGCTTGGAGCCATAAAGTCCGAAATAGAATCCATAAAGGTCAATGGTATATGGTACTCATTGATCCACTCAAAAAGGTAAAATCCATAGGGTGTAAGTAGATCTTCAATAGGATTAGAGAGCGCAGACGAGAAGGTGGAGACCTACAAAGCTTGTCTGGTTGCCTAAAGATATCGTCGACATTATGGTATTAACCATAATGAGATATTTTCTCCTAAGGCAATGCTAAATATTTTGGAGTTGGAACATGCAATTTGATAAGTGATCAAAATGCATGACTTCATTGAGAACAAAGAAAAACCCTACAAATACAAATGAGTTAATAGTTCTAAGAGTGTATTTCTTATTTTATATGTGAATAAAATTTTTTTAATCAAAAATGACATTCCTTACATTATAGGGAATAAAGGTTTCGCTATTATCATAGTTCTCTATAAAAGACTTGGGAAAATGCACCTCTCATCCTAGGGATGAAGATCTATAAAGATAGATCTAAGAGACTGCTTGGGTTTTTCTAGTCCAACATACATAGAGTGTTTATACTTAGAATTTGTTCTATCATGTACACTATGTATGAGACCGGATATGGTATACTCACTAGGATAGTGAGTGGATATCTGCAAGATCCAGATGAGAATCACTGGAATATCATCTTTAAGTATTTGAGAAATACTAAGGACCGATGACTTGGTTATGGAGAATCTGACTTAAAACTTTTAGAGTATGACTCCAATTTTTAGTTGGATATAATATAGTAAGAATATATCGGAACACATCCTTATCTTAAATAATGGAGCAGTCTACTGAAAAAATTTTAAGCATAAAAATATAGCCAATTCAATTTGTGAGGCAGAATGCATTGCAGCATTCAATGCACACAAAAAAACTATGTGATTTTAGAGGTCCATTGGCGAGCTAGGAGTGGTACCCTCCAATGATAGTTCTACTATATTGTACAGCACCGAGCTATAGCTCATGTCTTGAAGCCAAAGTTCTATTAGCTTACTAAGCATTTTGCATCACTATCATCTTATTTGGGAAATCTGTTAAGGTGACGTCAATCTTTAGAAGATCGATAGAAAGGAGAACTTGACCAATCTATTTACTAAAACCTCGGTATCTAGGAGTTCTAAGATGATAAATCGAAGATGGATATATGATACTATACTGATTGGCTTTAGTCTAAGTGAAAATTATTGGGAAATATGTCTTAAAGTCAATCATTTGACGATTATGCTAATTATAATTGTATATGAATTGATAAATAATAAAAGTTATTTGATCTTTTTCATCACAAAGTTACATCTTCTAACAAACTCCTATGTTGTGATGAAATTCTTAGGATTACTTTGATCGATAAAGGAGAATTTATCGCATAATCCTTAAACTGATTTGCGACCAAACGATACGTTATTACTAGGATGATAGCGATATCAAGTGTAGGTCATTGTGTACCATATGCATTAGTTATTCTCGTAACCAAATAGTGTGGAAACACTGATATAGCATGCAGATGAGATGTAGGAGTACATCATCACGGAACGTGACCAGCTACGGAGCACTCTACTGTCAAAGGTAGCTCGCGAAAGGTATGGGTATAAGTATCCCTCCGATCTGAGATCATCATGGTGACTTATAAATAACTTACTGTACTTTGATGCTAGACTATTTGAGTTTATAATTCAGTGATGGAAGATTTCTGAGTACAGTCAAGTACTTGTCAAGTCAATGCGTGAGTCATCTCCGAATTAGGAGTTAATGTATCAATATATTTCAAATTAGCAAAACCTGAGCTCGAGTAATCCATGAGATGGATTTGAAAGGTTAGAATATAGTGTGGATGACTTATTTAGGATTGATAGTTAAATTCTAGGTCATCTATAAGCATTAGGGTCAAAGGGATGAATTATATGGTAACCATAAGCCAATAAGTTCTTGAATGTTGCTTCACTTTCATTCAACCTATCCGGATGTTGGGTCACCATTGCTAGATGGTTACATTGATTAATTTAGATAATTATTCCTATGCTATCAACTTAGGTTCGAACCTATGAGGTCATACTCAGAAGAAATTTTTGATTAATCATATAGCTAATCAATGATTGAAAATCGTTCAAAGACTTAATCGTCAAATTGATTGATGATTTACCTTATGCTGAAGTTGCAATAAATTTATTCACTAAGTGTTAGTGAATTAATAAAAAATTAATTAGTAATTAGATTACTAATTAGCTCAATTTGATTGAGCAAAGAGGATTAAATAAAATCTAATTGAATTGGATTCGATTAGGTTTGATCTGATTAGGTTATGAGATAACTTAATCGCTAAGAAAGAAATGTCCCTGATTTGATCAGGACTTTGGTTCAATTAATTTCTAATTTGATTAAAATTTGATTAAAAATTTATGAATCTAATTAAATTAGATTTCATATATTTTATTTGGACTAAACCAAATGTGATTTGGTTTGGATTCAAATAAGGAAATAAAGAGTCCATATAGGATTGGACTCTTCTCCCTTGCGCCAACCCACTTTGCATGCCATCTATCTCTATGCACAAATAGTTTTTGCATAAGATTTTTTTATGCCAAAGAGTTCTTCTCCCTCTCTATCTCACATCCAAATCTAATTTTGTTTTGATAAAAAAAAAGTTTTGAAATTAGATTTTAAAATATTCCTTATCAAGGGAGTCTATTCTTATCCAAATCAATCTCTCCATGCCAACTTATTTTTTTCTCCTTATATATGTAATATTTTAAAAAGCATGAAAGATCTATTGGAGAACTGATTTATCATGAAAAAAATATAGGAAGGGGCGTCCCATATTTTTTAGGCATATTTTGGCATGAATTTTTGAGTAGGGGCCACAACACATCAAGAGTCCATGATCTCTAAGACTCTTCATCCCACCTCTTTACATGTTGAAACAAAAGGAGTTTTATTTTATTTTTGCACGTGTAAGAGATCTAAGAGAGAGATCTTCATGTTGAAAGGAGTTGGGCATGGGTTCATGGCATGAAAAAGAAGAGGAGAGTCCTTCTTCTTAGGGTATACGCAAAATATATTTTCTAGGGTTTTATACCTTGGATTTGAGAAGAGAAAAAAAATAAAAAAAAATTATTTTTTTCTCCATCTTTCTTCTACCTCTTAATCTCTTTCTAAAGATTTGAAGAAAAGATTCAGATCAGCTAAGAAGAAGGTCTTCACGCGAGCTAGTACTTTCGAAAAGATCGATCAGGTCAGGACTTTGAGTGACTTTCCATAGAGGTCGGACGTATGTGTGGCTCTGAACAATCAGCAAAAATTTTCTTTATCATATCTCTCAATAGTGACGATCATCGATCTGCGATCAGATATCAAGTTCTGAACTCAGATTAGAAGTAGATGTGATCTACTGCTCACATGCATGCATGCTGATTTTATCTTCAGTATTTTTCAGATTTTATATGCAACATTATATATCATAGATCTTAGAGTAGATTGATTTGATGATTAGATCATATACATATTAGATTAATTTGATTAATCTAATTATCTTTTACTGTAATTTATTTGAAAAAGTTTCGAAATACATGTATAAAATTGCCTACATTTTCCAATATATACCTAAAAGTTCTTAAATTTTTGAAAGGCAAATCATCAAAAGAGGAGAGAGCATTCACATACTAAGCATCCAAGTGATCCTCAAGCAATAATCAAAATATTTTATTTGCTTATTAAGGAGCTATTTGTGTTGTATAATTTTTGTTTTGCTGGAATCTACTATAACAAATTTCAAGGGAATATGCTAATTCCTAGAGTTGAACTTAATTTCATGGTTTAGCAAAAAATAAAATTTGGTAGTATTGTCTATGGCTGAGATTGAGTATGTTACAGTTAGAAGTTACTATACTCAAATTCTTTGGACTAAGCAATAACTCAAGGATCATGATATTGAACAAAATAAAATTTTCATAAGATGTTGTTGGGTATAAAATACCCTCCAGTCGAAGTTCGTGTCAGGAGTGACCCTCCAAGGATTCTACCGACGTCCGACCTTCGGCGACATCTTTTCGAACCTCTCCGACGGTCGAGCCTCGGCAATGTTCCCGAGTTCTGCCGATGGATAAACCTCCACCAGTGTCAACCGGATTCTCCATGATGGACGGACTCCATCCAAGTTTCTACGATGGTCGACCACCTTCTAGACTCCGTCCGGGCTCCTACGGGAGCCGGACTTCTTCCCCGAACTCCGACTGCAGGTAGACTTCATCCGGGCTCCTACGGGAGCCGGACTTCTTCCCCGAACAGGTAGACTTCGTCCGAGCTCCTACGGGAGCCGGACTTCTTCCCCGAACTCCGGCTACAGGTAGCCTTCATCCGGGCTCCTACGGGAGCCGGACTTCCGCCCTGAACCCCTATTGCAGGTAGACCTCATCCGAACTCCTACAAGGGTCGGACTCCGAGCTTCTACTGCAAGCGATCTACTTCGAGCTCCTACTGCAAGCGATCTACTCTAAGCTTCTACTGCAGGCTTCGACCAAGCTTCCTCGACAAATGATCCCCATCCGGGCTTCTACGGAGATCGGACTCCGACCGAACTTCTATAGCAGACAGATTTCGGATGAACTCCTACGACACATGGACTCTAGCAGTCGGACCCCTTCAGCGGATGAACTTCTCCAGCACCATCCGACATCCACTGCCGGTCGACCCTCTGTCGAATTCTGTGCGAAATCGAACTTCATCTACGGAAAGCCTTTGACCGAGCTCCTACAGCAAATGGCCCTCGCCTGCAGTATTAACGCCCAAGGCACCCAATGGTAGAAGGCTCGCCAGCAACATCCGAGCTCCTCTCAGATGGATAGCTACCTCTCTCCACCAGACACCTCAACCGAGCTTTGGCCGACAGGCCTGGACTCCCTAGCAGGCCACAGTAATGGCCATGATTCTGCTCCACTTCCTGCGATGGATTCCGCACGGCTCCACCACTCTCTGGCAAGTCACGACAACGGACACTGCTCCACTCCCCGAAGCAGGCTTCACGTGGTAGGCCACGGTGATAGCCACGACTCCACTACTCTTCATAACAAACTCCTCCTGGCCCCGAACGGCCCACTACCAGGCGGTTACAAATGTCGCTATCAGTCTGTTACACCCTCCGCCTATAAAAAGGGGACCCCAGATACGTTATTCTCTAAGCTCTAATTTCTATCTCAAAATTCTGCTAAAATTTTCGTTCGAGCACTCCATTCTTGTTAAAGCAGAGAACTGACTTGAGCGTTAGAGGGTCTTGCTGGAGCACCCCCAACTCCGGTTTAGACTTTTTTAGCATGTTCCGACGGCGACCGCGACTCCCTCGACTCCAGCTTCTCCGACGCCAGTGGATTTTTGCACCAACAGGATTGGCGCTAGAGGAAGGGCTGTGTCTTCGCAGTACCCTTGTTTTTAAAGGAGCGCTCAACGGGACCACCTCCGGTCATCTTCTCCGACATCTTCTCCTCCAGTTTTCTGCCTTATCTCCACCTGATGCCTCTCCGAAGGGCATCCTCCAGACGGTCAACGGCCTCCACGGTCAGATCCCAGCGAGCTCCGCAAGCCCCGACCCCATCTCCGATTTCCCAGGCTCCTCTTCCTCTGGCGACAGCAGTCGGCATGGAGCAGTCCGATGATCGGCCTCCGACCGATTTCACCAACACCATCTCGAGAGAATCCCGACAGGGAACATCCGGTGTATTGGCCGGACCTCCCAAGCGACAAAGGATTGAGGAATCCATAACCTTTACTGAGGAAGATGCTCGGGGAGTTCAATTCCCCCACAATGATGCGGTTGTAGTTTCTTTAAATATAGCTAATTACGATGTGCGCCGCATTCTTGTCGACAATGGATGTTCGGCCAACATTTTGTTCTACGATGCCTTCTCAAAAATATCCATCCTTGACGGTCGTTTGGGGCCGATTAGCTCCCCTCTAAGAGGGTTTACCGGCGATGCTATCCCGATGGAGGGGGTAATAACTTTGACTGTAGCTGCGGGTCGATATCCAAGACAATCCAGGGCTTTGGTGGATTTCCTAGTGATGAAGGCACCGTCAGCCTACAATGCAATCCTCGGCCGACCTGGCCTCAATGCCCTCCGGGCCGTGGTGTCGACCTACCATCTGAAATTGAAATTCCCTACTAACCAGAGGGTCGGAGAAGTCAAGGGAGATCAAGCCCTGGCCAGACACTGCTACAGCATAGCCTTGCAAAGAAGTGACCAATCTGACCTCTGTCCGGTCGATGGATTGGACGCCCGCGATGATCTCGCTGGGGAAAGGGGTGGGCCAATCGAAGATCTGGTTTCGATCCCTTTGGATGATGGAAATACAGAGCATGTGGTGAAGATCGGCTCCAACCTAGGGGAAGAGGTGCGGACGCAGCTCATTGATTTCCTACGAAAGAATACGGATGTTTTCGCTTGGATTCTAGTGGACATGCCGGAGATTGACGCAGAGGTCATGGAACATCGTCTGACCGTTGACCCAAAGCATCGACCGATGAAAGAAAAAATCCGAGGTCATGCACCAGAAAGGCAAAAAGCGATAGCTGAGGAAGTGGATAAACTCCTGAAAGCCAGATTTATTAAAGAGGTCAATTATCCTGACTGGATTTCCAACGTTGTCCTAGTCAAAAAGGCAAACGGCAAGTGGAGGATGTGTATAGATTTCAAAAAGCTGAATAAAGCCTGCCCAAAGGACAGCTACCCTCTGCTCAGAATTGATCAACTGGTGGATGCAACCTCGGGCCATGAGCTTCTCACCTTTATGGATGTATTCTCTGGCTATAATTAAATCAGAATGGCACCAGAAGATGAAGAAAAGACTGCTTTCATTACTAACCGTAGTCTTTACTGTTACAGGGTCATGCCTTTCGGCCTCAAAAATGCAGGTGCGACCTATCAGTGGCTGGTGAATAAAATCTTCAAGGAGCAGATCGGCCGCAACATGGAGGTCTACGTGGACGACATGTTCGTGAAAAGCAAATCTTCAACAAACCACATCACCGACCTCGAGGAGACCTTTGGCGCCCTTCGAAAATATAAGATGAAACTGAACCCGACTAAGTGTGCTTTCGGAGTGACCTCGGAGAAGTTCCTGGGCTTCATGGCATCAGGGCACGGGATTGAAGCCAATCCGGAGAAAATTTGCACCATCTAGGAGATGGCCGTCCCAAAGTCGATAAAAGATGTTCAGCACCTTACAGGGAGGGTGGCAGTCCTGAATCACTTCGTTGCGAGGTCGGTCGAATGGTGCTTACCCTTCTTCCAAACCCTCAAGCGGTCGAAGAACTTCTGTTGGACCACTGAGTGTCAACAGGCATTCGAAGAACTAAGGAGCTACCTCGGCTCGCCTTCGCTATTGGCGAAGCCCGAGCCCGGGGAGGAGTTGTTCTTGTACCTGGCGGTCTCCCCTATGGCCCTCGCAGCAGTTCTTGTCAAGGAAGAAGCAAAAATTCAATGGCTGATCTACTACATCAGTCGCGCGTTGAGAGATGCCGAAACCAGGTATACTAAATTAGAGAAACTAACTTACGCCCTGTTGATTGCAGCCCAGAAGCTCCGACCTTACTTTCAAGGGCACACCGTAACGTTGCTCACCGACTAGCCGATTAAGGCGATTCTGCACCGGGCGGATGCTTCCGAAAGGATAGCGAAATGGGCGATCAAGCTCACAGAATTCGATATCAACTATCAACCTAGACCGACAGTAAAAGCCCAGATATTGGCAGATTTTATAGTAGAATGCACTATCTCGGAGGAGGCCGAACCTGAACAAGGTGAAGTTGACGGCATGAAGTCCCAACTGAACTCCTCTGAAGAAGAAACAGACCCCCCTAATTGCTTTTGGGCCCTTTATGTGGATGGATCCTCCAACATGTCGGGCACAGGCACGGGCTTGATTTTGATCAGTCCGGAGGGGATCGTCGTGGAGTACGCGTTGCGCTTCAAATTCTTCGTAACGAACAATGGAGCGAAATACGAAGCTCTGATCGTAGGATTGAGGATCGCCAAAGAATTAGGAGTAGATCGGCTTCAAGTTTACAGCGACTCCCAATTAGTAGTGGGACAAGTCAACGAAAACTACGGAGCACGGGAGGACAGCATGGCTAAATATCTTGAAAAGGTAAAGGAGCTCGTCCCTGCCTTTAGTAGCTTCAACATCAGGCAGATTTCAAGAATGGAAAATACCAGGGCCGATCTTCTCTCCAAGTTGGCTACACTGGCTCTAGCTGAATTGCCCAAGGGTGTTCTCTTTGAAGTTCTGAAGTGCCCAAGTACGGAAGAATCGTGGCCCATGATGGAAATTAGCCATGAACCCAGTTGGATCGACCCACTGGTGGCATATCTCAGAGACAGGGTTCTCCCTCATGATGCAAAAGAGGCTCGGAAGCTCAGAAATCAAGCTTCCCAATACATCCTTTATGAGGACAAGTTGTACAAGAGATCATACTCTTTGCCCCTTTTAAAATGTCTCTGGCCTTCGGAAGCTGATTACGCCTTATGGGAGGTGCACGAAGAAATCTGCGGAAGCCATCTGGGGGCTAGATCCTTATCCCATAAGTTGCTCCGCCAAGGGTATTACTGGCCGACAATGTATCGTGACTCCATTGAATACATCCGAAAGTGTGACCGATGTCAGAGATATGCCAACATCCAGAGATAGCCCGCCTCCGAGCTTACACCCTTGAGCGCCCCATGGCCGTTTGCGCAATGGGGAATGGATATCCTTGGACCCTTTTCCATGACGTCGAAGCAGAGGAAGTTCCTCCTGGTAGCAATTGACTATTTCACCAAGTGGGTTGAAGCCGAACCGCTGGCGAAAATCACAGAAGCTAAAGTGCAAGACTTCGTCTGGAAGTCCATCGTTTACAGGTTTGGCCTGTCGAGAACCCTAATTACTGATAATGGGCGACAATTTGCGAGAGCGAGATTCATCGAATTTTGTGAAGACCTAAACATCTCCCACAACTTCACATCGATAGCCCATCCTCAGGCCAACGGCGAAGCCGAAGTGACCAATAGAACATTGCTGCAAGGAATCAAGACAAGACTCAAAAAAGCGAAGGGAACTTGGGCGGACGAACTTTATCATATGTTGTGGGCGTACCGAACTACCCAAAGATTGCTCACGGGGGAAACCCCCTTCACTCTAGCCTTCGGAACGGAGGCTGTTATCCCAATTGAGCTCAAACTCCCGTCGGCATGAGTCGTGGCATTCAACGAACATCACAATTCGCAAGGTCTTAAAGCCAACCTCGACTTGTTAGAAGAAAAGTGGGAGGTAGCTCAAGTTCGGATGGTAGCCTACAGACAGAAAGTCGTCCGCTATTACAACCCCGGGTCAAAAACAAAGTCTTTAGAGCAGGAGACCTGGTGCTTCGATGAGCCACTGTCTCGCAACCTCAGGATCGAGGGAAGCTTGCCCCAAATTGGGAAGGCCCGTACGAAGTCAAGGAGGTAGTCCATCCCGCGACTACCTCAAGGAGCTCGGAGGAGCAGACCTCCCGCGACCATGGAGCTCGAAAAATTTACGAATGTATTACCGATAACTTTACTTTAAATAAAAATTTTATATCCACATGTCTTCTCTTTTGGCACGAGCCTATATCGACAGGACAATCGAAACAAACCGTGTCGGGAGCAGGAGGAGAATCTCATCTCAACACAATCGAAGGCCCGGTTACACTTAGACCGGATGGGGGGAGAGGCCCTGCAATGCCCATATGTGCCCCCACAGCCCTGTTAGGGACAGGAGGAGAACCTCGCCCTAACAGGAGCAAAGTCGAAGGCCCGATTACACTTAGACCGGATGGGGGGAGAGGCCCTGCAATGCCCATATGTGCCCCCACAGCCCTGTTAGGGACAGGAGGATAATCTCGCCCTAACATGAGCAAAGTCGAAGACCCGGTTACCCTTAGACCGGATGGGGGAGAGGCCCTGCAATGCCCATATGTGCCCCCACAGCCCTGTTAGGGACAGGAGGAGAACCTCACCCTAACAGGAGCAAAGTCGAAGGTCTGGTTACCCTTAGACCGGATAGGGGGAGAGGCCCTGCAACGCCCATATGTGCCCCCACAGCCTTGTTAGGGACAGGAGGAGAACCTCGCCCTAACATGAGCAAAGTCGAAGGCCCGGTTACCCTTAGACCGGATGGAGGGAGAGGCCTTGCAACACCCATATGTGCCCCCATAGCCCTGTTAGGGATAGGAGGAGAACCTCGCCCTAACATGAGCAAAGGCGAAGACCCGGTTATCCTTAGATCGGATGGGGGGAGAGGCCCTGCAACGCCCATATGTGCCCCCACAGTCCTGTTAGGGACAGGAGGAGAACTTCGCCCTAACATGAGCAAAGGCGAAGGCCCGATTACCCTTAGACTGAATGAGAGGAGAGGTCCTGCAATGCCCATATGTGCCCCCGCAGCCCAATTAGGAACAGAAAGAGAACCTCGTCCTAACCTGAGCTGAAATCGATTACATCAGAAATAGAGGAAGGACCTCATCCTGACACCAATTAAGGTCTGGTCATTTAAGACCATATAAGAAAAAAGAAACCTTCTCAGCGGCCCCTCCGCGCTCCCGCGACCCCACTAAGAGCAGAGGAAAAACCCTCACTCGAGAAAAGAAAAAGAAAAAAGGGAGGGGGGTTAAAAAGGAAAGCGACGAACTGCATCAGCGACAAATGAAAAATAAATTACATCAAAGATACAGGAAGCCTCATCTCAGTGAGGATCGGGGTTCTTATCAAAATCTCCGATCTCCAAAAGAGCTCTCAACACAGGCCAAGGATAAGACGACTTCCTCGGGGCGACGAGAAGCTCAGACCTCCAAGCTCGAACTCTGAAAGGAGGCATCAAACTCGAATGGTCCCAGACAAATCTGCGGCCATAAACAAAAGGATGGGTCAATGCGACAGCGATCGGGTACCTCCGAACGGCATCGATATCAAGCAAGGCAAAAGTCGAAAGAAGCTCGACAAACGATAATTCATCACATGAGTAAAAGAGATAACGAAAAATTTCCTTCTCATGTCATTAACTAAGTATGCATTACAGAGCCCTTGAGGCTAAAGAAGAAAGATGATAAGAAAAGCAAGCCGATGTGACGACGACCAGGAACCTCCAGACAACATCGACATCGAACAAAAAAAAAGGGAATACAACAATAACAATAGTGAATGAAAGAAGTTCGGCAGGCGATAATTTGACGCAAAGTGCGGACAAGTATTTCTCAGTGCGTGTGATGAATCCATCGGCTCTCGCCCCCCCGCTTCGTTCCGCACCATTGCCAAAACCCCAACCCTAGGGGGAAAAGGGGGGGATAGAATTCAAGGGGCGACGGCAGTGGCAACGACGACCTGTATCGGGAAGAATCGAAAGTACCCCGGAGGCTGCAATGACGTCGGAGGCATGCGCCACCATCGTGTGCTCCCCGACAACCACCATCCTAGGTACTTCGACGAGGTCGGCATGCGCTACTTCCACCACCCCCGTAATAAGTTCTACTGTCCCACCATCAGCGCCGACCGCCTCTGGTCCCTCGACCCCGACGACGTCAAAAAATCTGCCATAGCTTATGACGGCAACTTTACCCCCTTGACCGGTGTCGCCCCGTTCAACTACTTCAAAATTCTCGGGCAGGACGTGCTCACCGACTGGTTCCGTTATTAAATCCCTGTTGTTGAAGGAATTCTCCCTCGAGCCCCCTTCGAAGCTGTGGGAACCCTCGGTGGCAGTTTGGCAGCCGCTGAACTTGTAGGCCACTATTTCCCCCCTCCTACTCCTCTCGATCCGTAGCATCCTCTCGAGATTGACCTCCGAGGCAGAAGCCCCGGTGGGAGAACTCCTCGAAAGGGCTCGGAAGGCTGAAGGCGGTGGGGAGCCGATGGAGATGGTGAAGATTGGCGTGAAGAATGCTTAGGGTCGAAAAGGGCGCCGATGGGTGGCTAAACTCTCAGGCAGAAGAAAGGCGTCGTCTGGACTCTCAGGCAAAATGAAGTCCCTGGAGGGAAGGAGGGGATTTAAATAAGCGACGGGGCCTGGCGCAGTTATGGTGGCGGATATCCCTAGGTCAACCAATGCCTGCCATGTGTCCCACTCACCGTGGCATAGGGCTGACTGCTGGCGGGACCATTACGGTGTGGTGCTTGGGACTACGCTCCAGCGAAAATTCTGAAAGGACTCTTCGGATCGCCTTAATTGGAAAAAGACTCCAACACGCGCGCATTAAATGCCAGGATTTTTGAGGGCGGTCGTGCACAGGATTCAAGGGAGCAACTTCGGTTGTGAAAATTTCTCTATACTTCCTTCATTCAAAACTCGAACTCGAAAGTAAGGAGACTGGTGTTGGGTATAAAATACCCCCCAGCCGAAGTTCGTGTCAGGAGTGACCCTCCAATGATTCTACCGACGTCCGACCTTCGGCGACATCTTTCTGAATCTCTCCGACGGTCGAGCCTCGGCAATGTTCTCGAGTTCTGCCGACGGATAAACCCCCACCAGTGTCAACCGGATTCTCCATGATGGACGGACTCTATCCAAGTTTCTACGATGGTCGACCACCTTCTAGACTCCATCCGGGCTCCTACGGGAGCCGGACTTCTTCTTCGAATAGGTAAACTTCGTCCAAGCTCCTACGGGAGTCAGACTTCTTCCCTGAACTTCGGCTGCCGGTAGCCTTCGTCCGGGCTCCTACGGGAGCCGGACTTCCATCTTGTGTTGCTCCTAGATTGATTTTGATGATTACAAAGCAGATTGAAGGGATACAAATATTTTTAAAATGAAAAAGTCCTTATGCTCTTCAAGGGCAAAATCATAATTTCACTAAAATCCTGATTTGATAGTATCATTTGATAGAACAAATGATTTGTAAACTATTGGTGAAAATTTCATTGTGTTTGGACTTATATTTTTGAAGTTATGAAGGTTTGAAGTGCATGAGACGACTCATGAGTCAACTCATGGCACTGTGAGCTGATTGGCACGCAAAAATTCTTTTTGGCACGCTAGTTTTCTGGCTTGGCACGACCTGTGAGTCGACTCATGAGTCGACCCACAAGGCATGAGTCGACTCATGAGTCGACCCCTGCTAATTTGAGCCAAGAATTTCCAGAAAAGCATTCTCTGGTTTTTGCAACAGAGGTCGACTCATGAGTCGACCCCTGAAGCATGAGTCGACTCATGAGTCGACCCCTGCGACGGGAAATGTCAGCAACGGCTATTTTTTTGCCCATTTTAATTGCCATTTATGCTTTCTAAAAATCCTCTAACGGCTCTTTATCTACCTAAATTATTTTCTCTTGCTTCTAATGCTACAAAATGCTTTAAATGGTGAAAGAAATTGCAGATTAAATAGCGGATCAAACGTGAAATCAAAAGAGAAGAGGAGCAGAGAAAGAGAGAAGAATAGAAGAAAGGATCCAAAATTTGCAAGAAAAAGCCTGAGATCAACGAAAAATCCAAAAAAAAAAAGAGAGAGGATCCACAATATACCAGAGAGATTGTGAAAGAGAAAAGCAAGATCTTTCAAGGAGAGAATTCTTCACTCCTATTGTTTCAACCTTGATCTAGAGATCGTTCAAAGCTTTCAAGAGATCTTCAATCAACAATCAACCTCTTCTCAAGCATTCAAGCATTCATCCACTTTGAGAAAATCTGAAAAAGGGGTTCTTCATTTGAGTAAAGCTTTTATTGTTATATTCGCTCATTTAAAGGAGCTGTTATTGTATTAATTTGTGCTCTAAATTTTCTAACTCCTTGTGAGTTTTTGTTCTTGTTTTTGGAGGATTTTCAAAACAAGAAAAGGTTGATCCGAACCTGAAATCGGAGTGTTTTGGGTTTACTTGTACCCGGGAAACAAGTGTTCTAGCTTGGGATAGCTAGTGTCGGAGTTTTCGATGTTTTGTATTCAGGTTGAATACAAAGGATAGTGGATTGAAATTCCCAAGTAGGATCTTGGGGAGTGGATGTAGGTGCAAGATTAGCACCGAACCACTATAAATCCTTGTATTTGTGGTGTGCTTTATCTCTTCACTTTATTTTTTTATTATATTCTTGCATTCCTACTTTAGGTAATTAATATTGAATTAAAGTCTTTGTTTTGATCTTCATAAGTAATCTTTTGGGCTTAAAATTTTTAGAAACCCAATTCACCCCCCCCCCCTCTTGGGTTGCATAGCTGGGCAACAAGTGGTATCAGAGCCGGTGCTCTAGCCCTTCTTTGATCTAATAATCAAAGAGCCAAAGATCTATGGCAACCCATGTTGGTACTTCTCTAGCCGAGGGGCAATCAACAAACCGACCTTCACTTTTCAATGGGTCTAATTACACCTATTGGAAAGCTCGGATGAAGATTTTCATACAAGCACTCGACTATGATATGTGGAGTATCATAGTGAATGGTCCTCACACACCCACCAAGATTATAGATAGTGAGGAGTCAACCAAACCCGAGAAAGAATGGGATGAGGTTGACAAGAAATTGGCACAATTAAATGCCAAAGCCATGAATGTTCTTTATTGTGCACTAGATGCAAGTGAATTTAATCGCATTTCTACTTGTGCATCTGCTAAAGAAATATGGAATAGGTTAGAAGTCACCCATGAGGGAACAAATCAAGTAAAAGAGTCTAAAATAAACATGCTTGTACATAAATATGAATTGTTCAAAATAGAGCATGATGAGTCCATAACTGCTATGTTTACTCGTTTTACTGATATAATCAATGGTTTAAAGAGTCTTGGCAAATCTTATACTAACAGTGAACTTGTAAGAAAGATTCTCAGGTCACTGCCAAGAACTTGGGAAGCCAAGGTGACTGCCATCCAAGAAGCAAAGGACTTGAACACTCTACCTCTAGAAGAGCTTCTTGGATCCTTGATGACTCATGAACTTAGCATGAAGCAGCATCAAGAGGATGAAGTCAAAAAGAAAAGAACCATTGCCCTCAAATCCACAACTTCGCCTGATTATGAAACGGATGACTCTGAAGATGAAGATCAGGATGAAGAGATGGCTCTCATCACCCGAAAATTTAAGAAGTTTCTAAGAAAAAGGAAACAGGGGATGAGAAAAAAATTCACAAAAGGGGAACAAAGCAAAGAAAAAGAGAAAGATCAACCCCCTATATGCTACGAGTGCAAGAAGCCAGGACATTTCAGATCCGAATGTCCATAATTGAAGAAAGGTCCAAAGAAATTCAAAAAGAAGGCAATGATGACGACCTGGAGTACGAGTGATGACTCAAGCTCCGACGAGGAAACCTCAACAGAACAAGCCAATCTGTGCCTGATGGCACATGAAAATGAGGTAACTTCTGAATCCACTAGTGAATTTACTTTTGAAGAATTGCATGAAGCATTCTATGATTCAATTGATGAATTAAAGAAACTAGGGAAGAAAAATAAAGAGCTGAAATTGAAAAATCAGTCCTTAGTGAAACAAGCTGAAAATCTTTCAATTGAAAAATTCACCTTGATTCAAGAAAATCAAAACTTAAAGGATGAAATGAACAAGCTGAAATCTATAGTAGATAAGTTCACCTTAAGTTCAAACAAACTAAATATGATCCTTGAAAATCAGAAAGCTATATATGATAAGGCTGGACTTGGTTATAAACCCCTGAAGAAACAAAAATTTCTGAAGGATATTTATTCAAGTAACAAGTCTACAAATATTACTTGTTTTAAATGTGGAAGAATAGGACATAAATCATACACATGTCTTATTAACAAATATGCAAACACAAAGAAAATATGGGTTCCAAAAGGAACCATTCTGACTAACCTGAAAGGACCCAAGAAAGCTTGGGTACCTAAGACAGAAACGTGACCTTTGCTTGCAGGTGTGTCTAGCATCCCAAGAAGGAAACAGGAAATGGTATCTTGACAGCGGATGCTCGAGACACATGACTGGTGATGAATCACAATTCATCACGCTTGATGCTAAGGATGGAGGGATGGTCACCTTTGGAGATAATGGCAAAGGAAAGATCATCGGGATAGGTAACATTGGTATCACTCCCTCCAAATACATTGAGAATATTTTATTAGTTAAAGGTTTAAAGCATAACTTACTTAGCATTAGTCAATTCTGTGATAAAGGGTATAAAGTAAGTTTTGAATCATCTGTTTGCATCGTGACGAGTCCTATTGACGATGGTATTAAATTTATAGGACATAGGCATGGCAATGTTTATATGGTAGACTTGAATGATTTAACTAAATTAGACATGCAATGCCTAGTTTCCTTAAGTGCTAAAATAAATGAGACTAGTTGGCTGTGGCATCGTAGACTTGCACACATTAGCATGCATTCTCTCTCAAAATTAATTAAAAAGGATTTAGTTCTCGGTTTGCCAAAACTGAATTTTGAAAAGGATAGAATTTGTGATGCATGCCAATTAGATAAACAAACTAGAGTATCATTTAAATCCAAAAATACTGTTTCAACTTCTAGACCTTTAGAGCTCTTACATATGGATTTATTTGGACCAACTAGAACCACTAGTCTAGGAGGAAAATGATATGGATTTGTAATAATTGATGATTACTCTCGTTTTACTTGGGTTTTCTTTTTAGCTCACAAAAATGAAACTTTTCAAATTTTCACTAAATTTCATCGAAAAGTCACTAATGAAAAAGGGTCTTCAATTCAAAATATTATAAGTGATCATGGAACGGAATTTGAAAATCATGACTTTGAAAATTTTTGTGATGAAAATGGAATTGGCCATAACTTCTCTGCTCCTAGGACACCCCAACAGAATGGGGTAGTAGAAAGGAAAAACAGAACCTTAGAAGAAATGGCCCGTACCATGCTTTGTGAAAGCAACCTTCCAAGATATTTTTGGGCAGAAGCTATTAACACAGCATGTTATATTTTAAATCGTGCTTTAATTAGACAATTTTTAAAGAAAACCCCCTATGAACTTTGGAAAGGAAGAAAACCAAATATTGCATATTTTTATATTTTTGGTTGCCGATGTTTTGTATTAAATAATGGCAAAGAAAAACTTGGTAAATTTGATGCAAAATCAGATGAAGCAATCTTTCTAGGTTACTCCTCCACTAGTAAAGCATTTAGAGTTTTCAACAAAAGAACTTTAGTAGTTGAGGAGTCCATACATGTTGTCTTTGATGAATCTAACGATCTTCCTTCAAGGAAGAATGAGGGTGTTGATGATGCAGATCCACTAATAGAAGGTATGAAGGAGATCACTTTGAAAGACTCAGCAACTCCAGAAGACAAAGATCAAGAAGTCAAACAAAATGATAAAGGTGAAGAAATTCAAGAACAACCTCAAGGTACAAATGACTTACCCAAGGAATGGAGGTATGTTCACAACCACCCTAAGGAGTTAATAATTGGTGATCCTATGCATGGGGTAAAAACCCGTTCTTCACTTAGAGATGTACTTAATCATTATGCATTTGTATCTCAACTTGAACCTAAAACTTTTGAAGAAGCTGAGAATGATCATAACTGGATTAATGCTATGCAAGAAGAACTTAATCAATTTGAAAGAAATAATGTTTGGACCTTAGTGAAAAGACCTAAAGATTATTCAATAATTGGTACAAAATGGGTCTTTAGAAACAAATTAGATGAGCATGGAAATGTAAATAGAAATAAAGCAAGACTGGTTGCTAAGGGATATAATCAAGAAGAAGGAATTGATTTTGATGAAACCTTTGCACCTGTTGCTAGATTAGAAGCCATTAGACTTCTACTTGCTTATGCTTGCTTTATGAAATTCAAACTATTTCAAATGGATGTTAAAAGTACATTTTTAAATAGATATATTTCTGAAGAAGTATATGTAGAACAACCCCCTGGATTTGAAAATCATGCTTTTCCCAATCATGTCTTTAGATTAAATAAAGCTTTATATGGTCTAAAACAAGCACCTAGAGCATGGTATGAAAGGCTAAGCAAATTTCTACTAAATAATGGTTTCTCAAGAGGCAATGTAGATACAACCCTATTTATTAAAAGAAACCAAAATGATATGCTAATTATACAAATTTATGTTGATGACATAATTTTTGGGTCTACTAATGAATCCCTTTGTCAAGACTTTGCTAAGCTTATGCAGGGAGAGTTCGAGATGAGCATGATGGGAGAACTCACCTTCTTCCTCGGACTCCAAATCAAACAATCAAAAGAGGGAATCTCCATCACCCAAAGCAAGTACACCAAGGAACTACTCAAAAGATTTGGAATGGAGAACTGCAAACCAATTGGCACACCAATGAGTCCCTCAAGTAAGCTTGACAAGGATGATGAAGGTAAAAGCGTAGACTTAAAATACTACAGAGGTATAATTGGCTCATTATTGTATTTAACTGCAAGTAGGCCTGATATCATGTTTAGTGTTTGCTTATGTGCAAGATATCAATCTAATCCTAAGGAATCTCATTTGAATGCTGTTAAAAGAATCCTTAGATACTTAAATGGTACACAAACTATAGGGTTATGGTACTCTAAGGACTCATAAATTAATTTGTTAGGATATTCTGATGCTGATTTTGCTGGATGTAAATTAGATAGAAAAAGCACAAGTGGAACTTGCCAATTTCTTGGAGTAAACCTAATCTCATGGTTTAGCAAGAAACAAAATTCGGTGGCACTGTCTACGGCTGAGGCCGAATACATTGCAGCCGGAAGTTGTTGTGCTCAAATCTTGTGGATTAAGCAACAACTCGAAGATTTTGAAATCAAACTTAATGAAACACCAATAAAATGTGATAATACAAGTGCCATAAATCTATCTAAAAATCCAATACAACACTCAAGATCCAAACATATTGAAATAAGACATCATTTTATAAGAGAACATGTTCAAAACAAAAATATAATTCTTGAATATGTTTGCACTGAAAATCAATTAGCCGATATCTTTACAAAGGCCCTTAGTGAGGATAGATTCTGTGAAATTAGGAGAAATCTAGGAATTCTAGATCCATTTGTCTGAAATTTCTTAATTTCCAAAGAATAGATGTCAAAATCTCTTAGAGCTCAATTTTCAACATCTATCCTGGTCCCAAAAGCTTAGATTTATCACTCTAAAAACTTATCTTTGAGCAAAATTCCTTCACTCAAAATTTCGAATTTTTCTGGAATTTATTTATATTTTTCCTGAATTTTTGAACTTCATGAGTCGACCCCCATGAGTCGACTCAATGGCAAACTTGTAAATCCCACAAACTTCCCACGGGCTCATTGTTTTTAAACGGGAACCCTGTTTGTGAGATGACTCATCTTCTCATCGTCTTCCTTCCGAAAGCCGTTCTTTCCAAACTCTTTTTTGCTCCAAATCCAAGGATTTATCTCGAGGCAATTCTCCCTCCTACTCTCCACCAAAAATCACCTCCTTGGAAAAGAGATTTCTCGTGCTTTCTCGCATTGCTCGGCGCGGGTGGAACGTGCCCTAGAACTTCACCGTTCATTCAAAATCCACTTCTTTTCTCCACCAAAATTCCTCTTTACTCTCTTGTGATCCCTCATCCTCTCAATTCAAGTCTTCTTGTCTGCTACTTTATTGGATATGGCTCCAAAGATGAAACTTCTCCAAAGAAGGAAATCAATCCGTGAGCCTGAGGAAATTGTCCGAAAGAAAAGGCATGCTCAGTCTTCAACTGCTCCCACTCCAGTTTCAGTACCTACTCAAGGTCCCTCTCAATCCTCCATAAGCCCCAGTGTAAATCCTCTTTCTGATAGAAAAGTAGAAACCGGGAAAAACATAGATTTTCGGTTCTTTGAGAAAGAAGGCTTTACTTTTGCTACCAAGATCAAAAATCAAGGATGGGAACTTTACTGCTCCCTTAAGGAAGTCACCTATGTTGATCTAGTCAGAGAGTTCTACCAGAACCTAAATTATGGAAATGGGTCAGTGACTTCAACTGTCAAGGGGATTGACATATGCTTGGATTCTAGGATATTGGGAGATATACTTCAGTTGCCTAGTGAAGGATACTCATATATGGAACTCCCAATTAAAGAAGAAGGGATCAGAATTATCTTAGAAGAAGCTTTTTCAGAAAATTTAAACAAATTGGAAGCAAAGATTTTATCCATTGAGATGAGGGTCCTGCATCAGATTGTAACAAAACTCTTCTTTCCTAGGAGTGGTAGGCATGATCTACTATCTGGCAGAGATGTATGTGTCATGTTTCATATCATCACTCAGACCCCCCTAAACCTCCCCGCACTTATGATAGAGGCCATGAGAGAAACTTTGAACAGATCCAAGGCACACTTGCCTTATGGTATGGCTCTTACTAGAGTATTCAGGAGGTTTGGAGTTAGCTGTGAGGGGGAGACACCTACCAAGCTCTCATATGTGGACACTTTCAACCAACACAGCCTGCACCGAATGGGAATTACAAAGACTGTTGGTGGTTGGATCAAGAGCTCTGAAGAAAGAGCTGAGGAGAGAGCTGAGGAAAGAGCTGAAGACAGAACTGAAGGCAGAGTAGAAGAAGAAGGTCCATCTTCTCCTGTACATGATTTCAGGGCAGCTTCACCAGATACCCAGTTCATTCCTGATACTGAGGCTGGCCCTTCTGAGTTTACTAGGATGCCCACACCAGTGTATCAGCCAGAGAGCAGAGCACCTCATTCAGAGTTCAGACTGGCTGATGATCAGATCGAGCATATATCTCAGCGTGTGGCTTCTTTGCTGTCTAGCCAGTGGAGTAGTACTTCTTTTGCACCTGGAGCTACCTCTTCTGATCAGACCATTACTCCCCACATCTCCACAGTATTTCAGATGATTTCAGATCAGTCCGTCAGGATACAGCAGCTTGAGGACACAGTCTGGAGACTGACTGGCAGAGTTCTTGACTTGTAGGGGCAAGTCCTTGCATTGGCCCATCCCCAGCCACAGGAGTCTACTATTGAGGTCACAGACCTCACTGCAGAGGCTGGCAGGCTCAGAGGAGCACTAGAAGGTGGATATGAATTACTGAGGAAAGAGATACGAGGATCGAGTGAGCATGCTACCACCCAGTTCACTGCTCTACTTCAATCTGTTTTCAGAGCACTGAACGTACTTGATTCTATCAGACTCATGGTATCAGCCCTAGCATCTCAGCATTCTCAGCCACCCAGTTCATCTCGCCCTCCTACTCATGGCAGAGGCAGACGGGGTAGAGGACGCACTTCTGATCCATCATCTCCTCACCCTATATCTGATGACTCCGATCATTGACTTATCTTGATCTTTACTAGATCCTAGGAGTTAGTATCTTGTTCTAGGATCTATACCTTGAGGCCATGTATTGACATTTAGCTGGTTGAATTTTATGTATTGAAACAATTATGATATTAATGGAATCATCTTTACCTATATTTCTACCTCTTTGTAATGATCATATTTTGGTTATATATTTTCTTCTTGTTGAAATATTGTCTTCTCCTTGTTGTTGTTTGCTGTTGATAATTGCTATATTAAGGGGGAGCAAACATCTGTGAAAAACTCTAAAGAGGAAGAAAATAAAGAATATTTCAGAAAATGAAAAGGAAGAGTTAACTATGTTTGATGATGTCAAAAAGGGGGAGAAATTAAACCAAAAACAAAAATTGAAATTAGACAAAAAGCAAAACCCTAAATTATGAGAAAAAGGGGGAGAAATTAAACAAAAACAAAAATTGAAATTAAAAAAAGCAAAACCCTAAATATGAAAAAAGGGGAGAAATTAAACAAAAACAAAGATTGGAGAGATTAAAACAAATATTGGAGAAATTAAACAAATATTGGAGAAATTAAATAAAAACAAGGATTGAAAGATTAAACAAAACTTTGAGAAATTTGGTATCGAAATTTGGTATCAGACAGAACTTAAACAAAAAGTCATCCATCAAAAGCAAAATCATAAGTACAATGCAAATAAGTATTTTTTTTATATGCTCTGATATATTTCAAAATTCAAACTTGCTCTGATACATCTTTTGAATTTTATTCACCTTGATACATCTTAAGAAATTTGTTTTACTCTGATACACCTACAATTTCTTTTAACTTGCTCTGATACATGATAAAATTTAATCCGATACAGTGTGAAGGTTTCTCTGATAAATTATAACATTTGATCTGATACAGTGAGAAAGTTTCTCTGATATATATTTATTTGCTCTGATACAGTGTGAAATTTTCTCTGACATTTGCTCTAATACACTGTGAATTTTCTCTGATATATTATAAAATTTTCTTGCTCCGATACATTATAAAATCTTTCTAATATCATTGTAAAAATTATTTTTCTTGCTCTGATACATTGCAAAATTTATTTCTCTTCTCTTGCTCTGATATATCTTGAACTCAAAATGATCTAATACCCTTTTCAAATCTTTAAGAAAATGGACAAACTATTTTTGCATTTATATTACATGCCAAAAGAATCATACTCTTTTTCAAGCATATACACCTATAATGGATTCTTTTGAAATTAATGCATTAACATAAGTATTTTTGTTCAAATATTTTGTCATCATCAAAAAGGGGGAGATTGTTGCTCCTAGATTGATTTTGATGATTACAAAGCAGATTGAAGGGATACAAATATTTTTAAAATGAAAAAGTCCTTATGCTCTTCAAGGGCAAAA
>NC_026008.2:15024313-15243944 GCF_000442705.2 Elaeis guineensis | reverse complement strand
CAAAGAAAATTCAATAAAGAAGGCAATGATGACGACCTGGAGTACGAGTGATGACTCAAGCTCCGACGAGGAAACCTCAACAGAACAAGCCAATCTGTGCCTGATGGCACATGAAAATGAGGTAACTTCTGAATCCACTAGTGAATTTACTTTTGAAGAATTGCATGAAGCATTCTATGATTCAATTGATGAATTAAAGAAACTAGGGAAGAAAAATAAAGAGCTGAAATTGAAAAATCAGTCCTTAGTGAAACAAGCTGAAAATCTTTCAATTGAAAAATTCACCTTGATTCAAGAAAATCAAAACTTAAAGGATGAAATGAACAAGCTGAAATCTATAGTAGATAAGTTCACCTTAAGTTCAAACAAACTAAATATGATCCTTGAAAATCAGAAAGCTATATATGATAAGGCTGGACTTGGTTATAAACCCCTGAAGAAACAAAAATTTCTGAAGGATATTTATTCAAGTAACAAGTCTACAAATATTACTTGTTTTAAATGTGGAAGAATAGGACATAAATCATACACATGTCTTATTAACAAATATGCAAACACAAAGAAAATATGGGTTCCAAAAGGAACCATTCTGACTAACCTGAAAGGACCCAAGAAAGCTTGGGTACCTAAGACAGAAACGTGACCTTTGCTTGCAGGTGTGTCTAGCATCCCAAGAAGGAAACAGGAAATGGTATCTTGACAGCGGATGCTCGAGACACATGACTGGTGATGAATCACAATTCATCACGCTTGATGCTAAGGATGGAGGGATGGTCACCTTTGGAGATAATGGCAAAGGAAAGATCATCGGGATAGGTAACATTGGTATCACTCCCTCCAAATACATTGAGAATATTTTATTAGTTAAAGGTTTAAAGCATAACTTACTTAGCATTAGTCAATTCTGTGATAAAGGGTATAAAGTAAGTTTTGAATCATCTGTTTGCATCGTGACGAGTCCTATTGACGATGGTATTAAATTTATAGGACATAGGCATGGCAATGTTTATATGGTAGACTTGAATGATTTAACTAAATTAGACATGCAATGCCTAGTTTCCTTAAGTGCTAAAATAAATGAGACTAGTTGGCTGTGGCATCGTAGACTTGCACACATTAGCATGCATTCTCTCTCAAAATTAATTAAAAAGGATTTAGTTCTCGGTTTGCCAAAACTGAATTTTGAAAAGGATAGAATTTGTGATGCATGCCAATTAGATAAACAAACTAGAGTATCATTTAAATCCAAAAATACTGTTTCAACTTCTAGACCTTTAGAGCTCTTACATATGGATTTATTTGGACCAACTAGAACCACTAGTCTAGGAGGAAAATGATATGGATTTGTAATAATTGATGATTACTCTCGTTTTACTTGGGTTTTCTTTTTAGCTCACAAAAATGAAACTTTTCAAATTTTCACTAAATTTCATCGAAAAGTCACTAATGAAAAAGGGTCTTCAATTCAAAATATTATAAGTGATCATGGAACGGAATTTGAAAATCATGACTTTGAAAATTTTTGTGATGAAAATGGAATTGGCCATAACTTCTCTGCTCCTAGGACACCCCAACAGAATGGGGTAGTAGAAAGGAAAAACAGAACCTTAGAAGAAATGGCCCGTACCATGCTTTGTGAAAGCAACCTTCCAAGATATTTTTGGGCAGAAGCTATTAACACAGCATGTTATATTTTAAATCGTGCTTTAATTAGACAATTTTTAAAGAAAACCCCCTATGAACTTTGGAAAGGAAGAAAACCAAATATTGCATATTTTATATTTTTGGTTGCCGATGTTTTGTATTAAATAATGGCAAAGAAAAACTTGGTAAATTTGATGCAAAATCAGATGAAGCAATCTTTCTAGGTTACTCCTCCACTAGTAAAGCATTTAGAGTTTTCAACAAAAGAACTTTAGTAGTTGAGGAGTCCATACATGTTGTCTTTGATGAATCTAACGATCTTCCTTCAAGGAAGAATGAGGGTGTTGATGATGCAGATCCACTAATAGAAGGTATGAAGGAGATCACTTTGAAAGACTCAGCAACTCCAGAAGACAAAGATCAAGAAGTCAAACAAAATGATAAAGGTGAAGAAATTCAAGAACAACCTCAAGGTACAAATGACTTACCCAAGGAATGGAGGTATGTTCACAACCACCCTAAGGAGTTAATAATTGGTGATCCTATGCATGGGGTAAAAACCCGTTCTTCACTTAGAGATGTACTTAATCATTATGCATTTGTATCTCAACTTGAACCTAAAACTTTTGAAGAAGCTGAGAATGATCATAACTGGATTAATGCTATGCAAGAAGAACTTAATCAATTTGAAAGAAATAATGTTTGGACCTTAGTGAAAAGACCTAAAGATTATTCAATAATTGGTACAAAATGGGTCTTTAGAAACAAATTAGATGAGCATGGAAATGTAAATAGAAATAAAGCAAGACTGGTTGCTAAGGGATATAATCAAGAAGAAGGAATTGATTTTGATGAAACCTTTGCACCTGTTGCTAGATTAGAAGCCATTAGACTTCTACTTGCTTATGCTTGCTTTATGAAATTCAAACTATTTCAAATGGATGTTAAAAGTACATTTTTAAATAGATATATTTCTGAAGAAGTATATGTAGAACAACCCCCTGGATTTGAAAATCATGCTTTTCCCAATCATGTCTTTAGATTAAATAAAGCTTTATATGGTCTAAAACAAGCACCTAGAGCATGGTATGAAAGGCTAAGCAAATTTCTACTAAATAATGGTTTCTCAAGAGGCAATGTAGATACAACCCTATTTATTAAAAGAAACCAAAATGATATGCTAATTATACAAATTTATGTTGATGACATAATTTTTGGGTCTACTAATGAATCCCTTTGTCAAGACTTTGCTAAGCTTATGCAGGGAGAGTTCGAGATGAGCATGATGGGAGAACTCACCTTCTTCCTCGGACTCCAAATCAAACAATCAAAAGAGGGAATCTCCATCACCCAAAGCAAGTACACCAAGGAACTACTCAAAAGATTTGGAATGGAGAACTGCAAACCAATTGGCACACCAATGAGTCCCTCAAGTAAGCTTGACAAGGATGATGAAGGTAAAAGCGTAGACTTAAAATACTACAGAGGTATAATTGGCTCATTATTGTATTTAACTGCAAGTAGGCCTGATATCATGTTTAGTGTTTGCTTATGTGCAAGATATCAATCTAATCCTAAGGAATCTCATTTGAATGCTGTTAAAAGAATCCTTAGATACTTAAATGGTACACAAACTATAGGGTTATGGTACTCTAAGGACTCATAAATTAATTTGTTAGGATATTCTGATGCTGATTTTGCTGGATGTAAATTAGATAGAAAAAGCACAAGTGGAACTTGCCAATTTCTTGGAGTAAACCTAATCTCATGGTTTAGCAAGAAACAAAATTCGGTGGCACTGTCTACGGCTGAGGCCGAATACATTGCAGCCGGAAGTTGTTGTGCTCAAATCTTGTGGATTAAGCAACAACTCGAAGATTTTGAAATCAAACTTAATGAAACACCAATAAAATGTGATAATACAAGTGCCATAAATCTATCTAAAAATCCAATACAACACTCAAGATCCAAACATATTGAAATAAGACATCATTTTATAAGAGAACATGTTCAAAACAAAAATATAATTCTTGAATATGTTTGCACTGAAAATCAATTAGCCGATATCTTTACAAAGGCCCTTAGTGAGGATAGATTCTGTGAAATTAGGAGAAATCTAGGAATTCTAGATCCATTTGTCTGAAATTTCTTAATTTCCAAAGAATAGATGTCAAAATCTCTTAGAGCTCAATTTTCAACATCTATCCTGGTCCCAAAAGCTTAGATTTATCACTCTAAAAACTTATCTTTGAGCAAAATTCCTTCACTCAAAATTTCGAATTTTTCTGGAATTTATTTATATTTTTCCTGAATTTTGAACTTCATGAGTCGACCCCCATGAGTCGACTCAATGGCAAACTTGTAAATCCCACAAACTTCCCACGGGCTCATTGTTTTTAAACGGGAACCCTGTTTGTGAGATGACTCATCTTCTCATCGTCTTCCTTCCGAAAGCCGTTCTTTCCAAACTCTTTTTTGCTCCAAATCCAAGGATTTATCTCGAGGCAATTCTCCCTCCTACTCTCCACCAAAAATCACCTCCTTGGAAAAGAGATTTCTCGTGCTTTCTCGCATTGCTCGGCGCGGGTGGAACGTGCCCTAGAACTTCACCGTTCATTCAAAATCCACTTCTTTTCTCCACCAAAATTCCTCTTTACTCTCTTGTGATCCCTCATCCTCTCAATTCAAGTCTTCTTGTCTGCTACTTTATTGGATATGGCTCCAAAGATGAAACTTCTCCAAAGAAGGAAATCAATCCGTGAGCCTGAGGAAATTGTCCGAAAGAAAAGGCATGCTCAGTCTTCAACTGCTCCCACTCCAGTTTCAGTACCTACTCAAGGTCCCTCTCAATCCTCCATAAGCCCCAGTGTAAATCCTCTTTCTGATAGAAAAGTAGAAACCGGGAAAAACATAGATTTTCGGTTCTTTGAGAAAGAAGGCTTTACTTTTGCTACCAAGATCAAAAATCAAGGATGGGAACTTTACTGCTCCCTTAAGGAAGTCACCTATGTTGATCTAGTCAGAGAGTTCTACCAGAACCTAAATTATGGAAATGGGTCAGTGACTTCAACTGTCAAGGGGATTGACATATGCTTGGATTCTAGGATATTGGGAGATATACTTCAGTTGCCTAGTGAAGGATACTCATATATGGAACTCCCAATTAAAGAAGAAGGGATCAGAATTATCTTAGAAGAAGCTTTTTCAGAAAATTTAAACAAATTGGAAGCAAAGATTTTATCCATTGAGATGAGGGTCCTGCATCAGATTGTAACAAAACTCTTCTTTCCTAGGAGTGGTAGGCATGATCTACTATCTGGCAGAGATGTATGTGTCATGTTTCATATCATCACTCAGACCCCCCTAAACCTCCCCGCACTTATGATAGAGGCCATGAGAGAAACTTTGAACAGATCCAAGGCACACTTGCCTTATGGTATGGCTCTTACTAGAGTATTCAGGAGGTTTGGAGTTAGCTGTGAGGGGGAGACACCTACCAAGCTCTCATATGTGGACACTTTCAACCAACACAGCCTGCACCGAATGGGAATTACAAAGACTGTTGGTGGTTGGATCAAGAGCTCTGAAGAAAGAGCTGAGGAGAGAGCTGAGGAAAGAGCTGAAGACAGAACTGAAGGCAGAGTAGAAGAAGAAGGTCCATCTTCTCCTGTACATGATTTCAGGGCAGCTTCACCAGATACCCAGTTCATTCCTGATACTGAGGCTGGCCCTTCTGAGTTTACTAGGATGCCCACACCAGTGTATCAGCCAGAGAGCAGAGCACCTCATTCAGAGTTCAGACTGGCTGATGATCAGATCGAGCATATATCTCAGCGTGTGGCTTCTTTGCTGTCTAGCCAGTGGAGTAGTACTTCTTTTGCACCTGGAGCTACCTCTTCTGATCAGACCATTACTCCCCACATCTCCACAGTATTTCAGATGATTTCAGATCAGTCCGTCAGGATACAGCAGCTTGAGGACACAGTCTGGAGACTGACTGGCAGAGTTCTTGACTTGTAGGGGCAAGTCCTTGCATTGGCCCATCCCCAGCCACAGGAGTCTACTATTGAGGTCACAGACCTCACTGCAGAGGCTGGCAGGCTCAGAGGAGCACTAGAAGGTGGATATGAATTACTGAGGAAAGAGATACGAGGATCGAGTGAGCATGCTACCACCCAGTTCACTGCTCTACTTCAATCTGTTTTCAGAGCACTGAACGTACTTGATTCTATCAGACTCATGGTATCAGCCCTAGCATCTCAGCATTCTCAGCCACCCAGTTCATCTCGCCCTCCTACTCATGGCAGAGGCAGACGGGGTAGAGGACGCACTTCTGATCCATCATCTCCTCACCCTATATCTGATGACTCCGATCATTGACTTATCTTGATCTTTACTAGATCCTAGGAGTTAGTATCTTGTTCTAGGATCTATACCTTGAGGCCATGTATTGACATTTAGCTGGTTGAATTTTATGTATTGAAACAATTATGATATTAATGGAATCATCTTTTACCTATATTTCTACCTCTTTGTAATGATCATATTTTGGTTATATATTTTCTTCTTGTTGAAATATTGTCTTCTCCTTGTTGTTGTTTGCTGTTGATAATTGCTATATTAAGGGGGAGCAAACATCTGTGAAAAACTCTAAAGAGGAAGAAAATAAAGAATATTTCAGAAAATGAAAAGGAAGAGTTAACTATGTTTGATGATGTCAAAAAGGGGGAGAAATTAAACAAAAACAAAAATTGAAATTAGACAAAAAGCAAAACCCTAAATTATGAGAAAAAGGGGGAGAAATTAAACAAAAACAAAAATTGAAATTAGACAAAAAGCAAAACCCTAAATTATGAGAAAAAGGGGGAGAAATTAAACAAAAACAAAGATTGGAGAGATTAAAACAAATATTGGAGAAATTAAACAAATATTGGAGAAATTAAATAAAAACAAGGATTGAAAGATTAAACAAAACTTTGAGAAATTTGGTATCGAAATTTGGTATCAGACAGAACTTAAACAAAAAGTCATCCATCAAAAGCAAAATCATAAGTACAATGCAAATAAGTATTTTTTTTATATGCTCTGATATATTTCAAAATTCAAACTTGCTCTGATACATCTTTTGAAATTTTATTCACCTTGATACATCTTAAGAAATTTGTTTTACTCTGATACACCCTACAATTTCTTTTAACTTGCTCTGATACATGATAAAATTTAATCCGATACAGTGTGAAGGTTTCTCTGATAAATTATAACATTTGATCTGATACAGTGAGAAAGTTTCTCTGATATATATTTTTATTTGCTCTGATACAGTGTGAAATTTTCTCTGACATTTGCTCTAATACACTGTGAAATTTTCTCTGATATATTATAAAATTTTCTTGCTCCGATACATTATAAAATCTTTTCTAATATCATTGTAAAAATTATTTTTCTTGCTCTGATACATTGCAAAATTTATTTCTCTTCTCTTGCTCTGATATATCTTGAACTCAAAATGATCTAATACCCTTTTCAAATCTTTAAGAAAATGGACAAACTATTTTTGCATTTATATTACATGCCAAAAGAATCATACTCTTTTCAAGCATATACACCTATAATGGATTCTTTTGAAATTAATGCATTAACATAAGTATTTTTGTTCAAATATTTTGTCATCATCAAAAAGGGGGAGATTGTTGCTCCTAGATTGATTTTGATGATTACAAAGCAGATTGAAGGGATACAAATATTTTTAAAATGAAAAAGTCCTTATGCTCTTCAAGGGCAAAATCGTAATTTCACTAAAATCCTGATTTGATAGTATCATTTGATAGAACAAATGATTTGTAAACTATTAGTGAAAATTTCATTATGTTTGGACTTATATTTTTGAAGTTATGAAGGTTTGAAGTGCATGAGTCGACTCATGAGTCAACTCATGGCACTGTGAGCTGATTGGCACGCAAAAATTCTCCTTGGCACGCTAGTTTTCTGGCTTGGCACGACCTGTGAGTCGACTCATGAGTCGACCCACAAGGCATGAGTCGACTCATGAGTCGACCCCTGCTAATTTGAGCCAAGAATTTCCAGAAAAGCATTCTCTGGTTTTTGCAACAGAGGTCGACTCATGAGTCGACCCCTGAAGCATGAGTCGACTCATGAGTCGACCCCTACGACGGGAAATATCAGCAACGGCTATTTTTTTGCCCATTTTAATTACCATTTATGCTTCCTAAAAATCCTCTAACGGCTCTTTATCTACCTAAATTGTTTTCTCTTGCTTCTAATGCTACAAAATACTTTAAATGGTGAAAGAAATTGCAGATTAAATAGCGGATCAAACGTGAAATCAAAAGAGAAGAGGAGCAGAGAAAGAGAGAAGAATAGAAGAAAGGATCCGAAATTTGCAAGAAAAAGCCTGAGATCAACGAAAAATCCAAAAAGAAAAAGAGAGAGGATCCACAATATACCAGAGAGATTGTGAAAGAGAAAAGCAAGATCTTTCAAGGAGAGAATTCTTCACGCCTATTGTTTCAACCTTGATCTAGAGATCGTTCAAAGCTTTCAAGAGATCTTCAATCAACAATCAACCTCTTCTCAAGCATTCAAGCGTTCATCCACTTTGAGAAAATCTGAAAAAGGGGTTCTTCATTTGAGTAAAGCTTTTATTGTTATATTCGCTCATTTAAAGGAGCTGTTATTGTATTAATTTGTGCTCTAAATTTTCTAACTCCTTGTGAGTTTTTGTTCTTGTTTTTGGAGGATTTCCAAAACAAGAAAAGGTTGATCCGAACCTGAAATCGAAGTGTTTTGGGTTTACTTGTACCCGAGAAACAAGTATTCTAGCTTGGGATAGCTAGTGTCGGAGTTTCCGACGTTTTGTATTCAGGTTGAATACAAAGGATAGTGGATTGAAATTCTCAAGTAGGATCTTGGGGAGTGGATGTAGGTGCAAGGTTAGCACCGAACCACTATAAATCCTTGTGTTTGTGGTGTGCTTTATCTCTTCACTTTATTTTTTTATTATATTCTTGCATTCCTGCTTTAGGTAATTAATATTGAATTAAAGTCTTTGTTTTGATCTTCATAAGTAATCTTTTGGGCTTAAAATTTTTAGAAATCCAATTCACCCCCCCCCTCTTGGGTTGCATAGCTGGGCAACATCTTGAACTCCTGTTGCAGGTAGACCTCATCCGAACTCCTACAAGGACCGGACTCCGAGCTTCTACTGCAAGCGATCTACTCTGAGCTCCTACTGCAAGCGATCTACTTCGAGCTTCTACTGCAGGCTTCGATCGAGCTTCCTCGACAAATGATCCCCATCCGGACTTCTACGGAGATCGGACTCCGACTGAACTTCTGTAGCGGACAGATTCTGGATGAACTCCTTCGACACATGGACTCCAGCAGCCGGACCCCTCCAGTGGATGAACCTCTCCAGCGCCATCCGACATCCACTGCCGGTCGACCCTCTGTCGAATTCTGTATGAAACCGAACTTCGTCTACGGAAAGCCTCTGACCGAGCTCCTACAGCAAATGGCCCTCGCCTGCAGTATTAACACCCAAGGCACCCAACGATAGAAGGCTAGCCAGCAACATCCGAGCTCCTCTCAGATGGATAGCTACCTCTCTCCGCCAGACACCTCAACCGAGCTTCGACCGACAGGCCTGGACTTCCTGGCAGGCCACAGTAATGGCCACGATTCTGCTCTACTTCCTGCGATGGATTCCGCGCGGCTCCACCACTCTCTGACAAGTCGTGACAACAGACACTGCTCCACTCCCCGCAACAGGCTCCACGTGGCAGGCCATGGTGATAGCCACGACTCCACTCCACTACTCTTCATAACAAACTCCTCCTGGCCCCGAACGGCCCACTACCAGGCAGTTACAAATATCGCTATCAGTCTGTTGCACCCTCTGCCTATAAAAAGGGGACCCCAGATACGTTATTCTCTAAGCTCTAATTTCTATCTCAAAACTCTGCTAAAATTTCCATTCGAGCACTCCATTCTTGTTGAAGCAGAGAACTGACTTGAGCGTCGGAGGGTCTTGCCGGAGCACCCCCAACTCTGGTTTAGACTTTCTTTGCAGGTTCCAGTGGCGACCGTGACTCCCTCGACTCCAGCTTCTCCAATACCGGTGGATTTTTGCACCAACAGATGTGATAATACAAATGCTATAAGCTTAATTAAAAATCTAATTCAGCACTCAAAAACTAAGTATATTGATATAAGATATTATTTCATAAGAGATCATGTGCAAAATAATGATATTATGTTTGATTTTGTGTGTACTGATAAATAATTAGTGGACATCTTACCAAATCGTTAAGCGAGGATAGATTAAATATGATTAGAAGAGAATTAGGAATTTCTGATCCTTTTCAGATAGTGAGCCCAAATCCAAAAGCTTCTTATTATTTTAATTATTTCTAAGTTAATTCTTCCAATTCTTATTAGTTTCTTTGCTTGCTTATGACTATCTATATTGTAATGAATTACAAATTATTATCATTGATGTTTTTGTGCTTGCACTATTTAAATTTTTTTATTGATGACAAAAAGGGGGAGAGAAAATGAAGTTGAGCATTTAAAGAAAAAAATAAGAGGCAATGAATTAAGGGGGAATAACTAGAAGTTTCCAAGAAGTTTCCAACACTAAGAGGGAGATTAAATATTTTCCAAACTTCTTATAAAAAAAGGGAGAGAAAATTGTTAATGATATGTGTTGGGTATAAAATACCCTCCGACCGAAGTTTGTAAAAGACTGACCCTTCCAGGGCTTTTCCGGCTTCCGACCTTGTGTGGCGTCTCTTTGAACCCCCTCGACCGTCCGAACTTCTTCCGGACTTCTCCGATAATGAGCTTCTCCATCCATCTACTGGGCCGCTCCATAAGCTCTCTAGGCCTCACTATCAGCCGACCTTCTACAGTGATCAACTATTCTCCGAACTTCTTTCGAACTTCGTCAATATTCAAGCTTCTTCGACAATGAGATTTCTACAGTAATCAGACTCCATCTAAATTTCTACGGTGGTCGATCGCCTTCAGGATTCCAACCGGGCTCCTACGAGAGCCGAACTTCTACTACGAGCGGTCTGCTTCGAACTTCTACTACGAGCAGTCTACCCCGAACTCCTACTACGAGCGGTCTACTCCGAACTCCTACAACGGGCGGTCTACTCCGGATCTCTACTGTAAGTAAATTTCATTCGAGCCTCTACTGTAAACATATTTCTTCCGAACTTCTATTACAGGTAGACTTCAGCCGAGCTTCTTCGTAGCCAGATCCCAGACGAGCTTCTACAATGGGACAGGACCCACCGGCCAGATCGCTACTCCGAGCTCCCACGACAATCGATCTTCGATCGAGCTTCTATAATAAGCGATCTCCTTTCAGCCTTCTACAAGAACCAGACTCCATCCGAACTTCCATAGCGGATGGAATCGGACGAGCTTCTACGACGGACGGACTCCGACAACTGGATTTCTACAACGATCGATCACCTCCGGTGTCTGCCGAACCTCCCCAACGTCATCCGAAGCCCACCGTCGGCCGACCCTCCACCAGAATTTTCATGAAATCAGACTTCTTCGATGGATCATCTTCAGACGAGCTTCCACATCAGGCGAATCCCAGGCGGACTTCTCTAGCAATCAGACTCCTACCAGACTTCACCAACGGAAAGTCTCCATCCAAGTTTCTACAGCAGATGACTCCCACCTGTAGTATCAGCGCCTAAGGTATCCGACAACAGTAGACTCGTTAGCAGTTTTGAAAATATCCGAGCTTCTCCTAGATCGATGGGATAGAGAGCCATTCCGCTCCATCAGATGTTCCAGTCGAGCTCCAACCGACAGATCCAAACTCTCTGGCAAGTCACGATAATGGCCACTACCCTGCTCCACTCTCTGTAATGGATTTTGTGTGGCTCCACTACTCTCTGGCAAGTCGCGACAACAGACACCACTCCACTTTCTGTAACAAACTCCACGTGGCCCTGAACGACCCTTGACGCCACTACTCTCCGTAACAAACTCCGCACAGCTCTGAACAGTCCACTACCAGGTGGTTACAGATGTCGCTGTCAATCAGTTACGCTCTCCATCTATAAAAAGGGACCCCCAGATACGTTCTTCTCTAAGCTCTAAACTCTATCTCAAAACTCTGCTAAAATTTTTACTCAAGCACTCTATTTCTGTTGAGGCAAAGTACTGACTTGAGCATCGGAGGGTCTTACCGGAGCACCCCCAACTCCGGTTTAGACTTTCCTTGCAGGTTTCGGTGGCGACCGCGGTCATCTCAACTCCAGCAACTCTGGCTTCGGCGAAATTCTGCACCAACGATCGATTCACCAAATTAAGTCATGTTAATGGTTGGACCTAACCAGATCTTTTCAGTGGAGGCCAAAGCCTACTGATTAGGTTCTGGGGCAAAATTAATTACTAGAAGTTGTTTAGAGAAACAACTGGTTATGAACCTACCCATAGATGCACATGGGTTGACCAACCAAAGTTGGGCTCGTGTGTAGTCTGTGTGGATTCTAGTACCCACTAAGGAATTAAAGTAATTCCTCGAATTGGAGGTTGAGGCTACCAGTTCGTAAAAATACTGAGAAAACTTTGGACTAAAGTCTAAGTCTTTAGTATTAATAATTTATATACTAATAGAGGTTTAGTTTTCCTTTATGCAGCTATGGCCACTACCCTGTTGCTTCGGTCGTTATTAGATAATGACAAGCTCATGGGACCTAATTTCGATAGCTGGTATCAAAAATTAAAAATCATCCTTGAGCATGAGCGAATCCTTTATATAGTAACGGATCCGACACCCGAGGAGCCAGCCCCAAACGCTAGAGGGACAGTCCGAGACACTTATCAGAAGTGGCTCAACGACCACACCACCGTTCGGTGCATAATGCTGGCAGCAATGAATGATGAGTTCAACCGTAGGTTTGAGAACACCCAGCCGCAGGAGATGCTTCAAATATTGAACGACTCCTTTGGCATGCCTAACGATGTTGAAAGGCACAAAACTAGTTGTGCCATTTTCAATGCTCGGATGAGGGATGGGGCCTCAGTCACCGATCATGTACTGTACATGATCGAAATGATTGAGCACCTAAGTAAACTGGGCTTTCCCTTGCACGAGCAGCTCGCTAAGGATGCGATCCTTAATTCTTTGCCCAAGTCCTTTCTCCCCTTCCTTACTCATTTTCGAATGACAAAGCCTGCAGTGAACTACCATGGCTTATTGGGGTTGCTGTAAAACTTTGAGAAGGACCACCAGCTCCATAAGGAGTCGGTGAATGTTGTGGGAGGATCTTCTTCTGGTCATCGACCCTTTAAGAAAGGAAAAAAGAACAAAAAGAAGAAGAATAAGAAGGTGCAGTCGCATGCTGGAACGTCTGCACAGGGTCAGATCAAGAAGCACAAGCCCGACCAGAGCCAGGCGGAGTGCTTCTTTTGCAAGAAGCAGGGGCACTGGAAGAGGAACTGTCCTCTATACATTGCCTCCCTGGACCCGAACAAGCCGAAGAAGAAGCAAGGTAATTATATGATAACACCTTGTAACTTTTTTATTTGTGATACTACTACCTGGGTATTGGATACCGAAAGCCCTTATCATATTTGCAATTCAATGTAGGGTCTGCAGGTCAGTAGGAGATTTGATGAAGGCGAGAGGTTCCTGAACGTTGGAGATGGAAGCAAAGTTTTAGTTCTAGCTTTAGGAATCATGAACCTTGTAATCAATTCTCGTAATGTAATTCTGAGTGAATGCAACTATTGTCCAAGCTTTTTATTAAATATTATTTTTGTAGGCCTTTTGGCCATGTACGGTTATGAATTTTTAATAAAAGAAAATGTTTGCAATATCATTTTGAATGGTGTTATAATATTTATTGGACAACTAAATAATAAAATTTACTTACTATCACAGCCTGTTAATATGGTTCAAACCTCTGGTAAATGCTCTAGAATAGATAATGTGTCAGAAGTCTACCTTTGGCAATGTAGGCTAGGTCATATCAATAAGAACAGGATAAACAGGTTGGCTCAAGAAGGAATTCTTGAAGTTGGTGATTGTGAATCACTTCCAACCTGTGAGTCTTGTCTTCTTGGAAAGATGACCAAGTCACCTTTTACTGAAAAAGGTGAGCGAGCCAATGAACTCTTGGGTCTGGTACATTCTGATGTATGTAGACCCATGAGCTCAAGTGCAAAAGGTGGATATTTCTACTTCATAATCTTCACAGACGACTTATCGAGGTATGGGTATGTCTACTTAATGAAGCATAAGTCAGAGTCATTTGAAATGTTCAAACTATTCCGAAATGAGGTAGAAAAATAAACTGGAAAGTATATTAAAACTCTTCGATCTGATCAAAGAGGTGAATACCTTTCCAATGATTTTTTGACATATCTTGGGGAGAATGGGATTCTCTCTCAGTGGACTCCTCCTGGAACACCACAGCATAATGGTGTGTTTGAAAAGAGGAATCGGACCTTGTTGGACATGGTTCGATCCATGATGGGGTTTGCTGGTCTGTCGATCTTCCTCTGGGGATATGCGCTCGAATCAGCTTGTTACCTTCTAAATAGGGTTTCGAGTAAGTCTGTAACCAAAATGCCATATGAAATATGAATAGGACGTAAGCCAGTACTCTTGCACCTTAGGGTTTGGGGGTGTCCGGTTTATGTTAAATATTTAATTACGGACAAGCTTAGACCTAGATCTGATAAGTATAATTTTATAGGGTACCCAAAAGAGACCAAAGGGTATTATTTCTACCTAGCTGATGAGCAAAAGGTGTTTGTCAGCCTTAAGGCAATCCTTTTAGAAAAGGAGTTCCCTGGTGAAGGGACTGTTGCCTCTAAGGTCGAACTTGAGAAAGTTCGGCAGGTGAAAAAACCGACACAAGTAGCTGAACCTGAACCGAATTTGGTTAGATCAGATCCAGAGCTCATTGTTCCTGCACCCTTAAGGCGATCTGGTAGAGTACCACGTCAACCGGACAGATACTATGGTTTCTTGGTCCGAAATGGCGATCCTGTCGAACTTGATAAAAATGATGAGGATCCGATCACCTACATGGATGCAATACGGAGACCTGACTCTAAGAAATAGCTAGAGGCCATGAAATTCGAAATGGAGTCCATGAAGGTCAACGATGTGTGGACATTGGTTGACCCACCCGAAGGAGTAAAACCCATAGGGTGTAAGTGGGTCTTCAAGAGGAAAAGGGGCACAGATGGAAAGGTGGAGACCTATAAAGCCCGTCTGGTTGCCAAGGGATATCGTCAACGTTATGGTATAGACTATGACGAGATATTTTCTCCTGTAGCAATGCTCAAATCCATTCAGATTATGCTTGCGATAACTGCCCATCTGGACTATGAAATCTGGCAGATGGATGTGAAAATAGCTTTCCTAAATGGAGAGCTGGACGAAGAGGTGTATATGATACAACCTGAAGGGTTCACATCCATAGAAGAGTCTAAGGTGTGCAGGCTACAGAGGTCCATTTATGGACTTAAGCAGGCATCCCGGAGTTGGAACATACATTTTGATAAGACGATCAAGACGTATGACTTCGTTAAGAATGGAGAAGAGCCCTATATTTATAAGTGGGCTAATGGTCCAGTAGTGATATTTCTTGTATTGTATGTGGATGATATTTTCTTAATCGAGAATGATGTCCCTGCATTACAGGGAATAAAGATTTGGCTGTCGTCACAGTTCTCCATGAAGAATCTGGGAGAAGCTTCTTACATCCTAGGAATGAAGATCTATAGGGATAGATCTAAAAGGTTGCTTGGCTTATCCCAATCCACGTACATTGATACTATGCTGAAGAGGTTCAGCATGGAGAATTTTAAGAAAGGCTATCTACCGATAGGCCATGAAATTTTTCTCTCGAAGAGGAATTGTCCGACAACACCTCAAGAGAGAGAGCGTATGGGTAGAATTCTATATGCTTCGGCAGTGGGATCTATCATGTACGCCATGACATGTACATGACCAGATGTGGCATACTCACTAGGAGTAGTGAGTAGATACCAATCTGATCTAGGAGAGAATCACTGGAAGGTTGTTAAAACCATCCTGAAGTATTTGAGAAATACTAAAGACCAGTGGCTTGTTTATGGTGAATCGGACTTGAGACTTATAGGGTTTACAGACTCTAGTTTTCAGTCTGATCACGATGACAGCAAGAGTGTGTCAGGATTTATTTTTACCCTTAATGGTGGGGCTATCTGCTGGAAAAGTTTCATGCAGCATACTGTGGCTGATTCAGTTTGCGAGGTGGAGTATGTTGCTGCATCAGATGCTGCCAAAGAAGCAGTGTGGCTGAGGAAATTTATCATCGAGCTCAGAGTAGCACCCTCCCTTGTTGGTCCAGTTCTACTCTACTGTGACAGCTCTGGAGCCATTGCTCAGGCGAAGGAACCAAGGGCACACCAGCGGATGAAGCATATTCTGCACCGCTACCATCTCATCCGAGAAATCGTGGATCGAGGTGACGTCGACCTTCAGAAGATCGATGGAAAGGAGAACCTGACCGACCCATTCACTAAAGTCATTGCGGTGAAGGAGTTCGACGATATCAAGTAGAAGATGGGTATTAGATACTGCACCGATTGGCTTTAGACAAAGTGGAAGATTGTTGGAAATAATGTCCCAAAGCCAATCATCAGTCTGTTGACGGTTATGCTTCTTTTGTATTAGTATATGAATTATAAATAAATAAAAATTATTTTGGTATTTTTCATCACAAATTATTTCATCTTCTAATTAACTCCTGTGTTGTGGTGAAGTCCTTAGGACTATTTAGACTCGACAAAGGAGGATTTGTCGTTTAGTCCTTAAATCTGTTTGCGACCAAATGATACGTTGTTACCAAGGACAACAACATTTATCAAGCATAGGTCGTTGTGTGCCATATGGGTTAGTTGTCCTCTTAACCAAGGAGTATGGAGACACTGGTATGACATACAGGTGAGATATAAGGGTACATCTACACTGAACGTGATCGATTCCGGAGCTATTTCTGCTGTCAAGATTTGCTCTGATGGGATATAGATATAAATGTCCCTCCGACCTGAGACCGTCACGGTGACTTGCAAGCAACTCACTGCACTTAGGCACTGGACTATCTAAATTTTTAATTCAGTGATGGAAGGATGTTGGGTGTAGTCAAGTACTTGACTTGTCGGTGCGTGTGTCAAGATGGGATTGACCACTCCAGTTCAGGAGCTGTGTACAGTCATGTTTCAATTTAACAAAATCTTGGCCAGGGTAGTCCTAGGAGGAGTCACAGGACTGTTTGAGTTGAGCACGATTCGGATGAGAATCAGGGTTGACAGTTTAACCCTGAGTCATCCTAAACACAGGGGTTAAAAGGGATGAATTATATAGTAACCATATTCACGTAGGTTCTGAGTGTTGCGATTGTGACTATTCGACCTATTCGGATGTCGGGTACCATTGCTAGATGGTCACTTCGATTAGTATAGGAATTGATTCCTGTGCTACCGGCTTAGGTTCGAACCTGCGGGATCACACATATTAGAGGTTTCTATCTGATCTGATGGCTGATGAAGAGTCCTAATACTCATGGACTATGAGTCCTATGTGTCTGAAACTCTGTGATCAAGAATCAAGATTCTCTGATCATGAGTTCCACATATTTTGGATATCGAGGTCAAGAGTCCCACTGGTTTGGGACTCTTCGATTAAGGTTTCATATCGATGGACTTTGAAATCCGATTATCCATTGAATTTGGACTCAATATTTATGAGAGGTTTAATTTATAATTTGATCACTAATTAACTCAATTTGATTGAGTAATTATTTTTGGATCAAGTCCAATTGAATTGGATTCAGTTGGATTTGACCCGATTAGGTTAAGTGTTGACCTAATCGTCGAAGTGGTTTGGTCCTTGATTTGATCAGGGGTTGGGCTTAGTCAATTTCTGATTTGATTAAAATTTTATTGAGTCTAATTAAGTCTAATTAAGTTGGGTTTAATTTAGTCTAATTGTGCTTAACCTATTTTAATTAGGTTGGCTCAATTAGGCTCAAACCACCTTGATATTTCTCCCTGCGCCACCTCACTTCTTCAGCGCCCATTTGAATTCACGAGAAGCAACTTCTCGTGAATTTTCTCTCACATAGAAGGCATCTCACACCCACTCTTGTGCGCCAATTTTTAGATAAACTTGATTTGTTAGCCATTCAAATTCAAAGGGTGTTTGAATTTGAATGGATAACTTATCCCTTGCGCTTTCATGCTTATCCATCTTGTGTGCCACTTATCATACACGAGAAAGAGTTTCTCGTGAATTTTCTCCATGCACAAATGAAGCCACGCCCCTTCTCTTCTCATGCCCAAGTGGATAGGGATGAGTTGGTTTGCATTTGAATTCAAATTCGATTTGAATTCAAATGTGCAACCACTTATCTTTATCCTCTCACGCGGATAAGACACGTCTTGCGTTGTTTTAAAAAGAGGAGAAAAGTGGGGCATGCGGACAATCTGATCTAAAAAAGAAAAGAGGGTATGAGGAAGGTTTTTGCATATTTTTGAAAAGTTTAAAATATTTCGAGAGGAAAGAAAGAAAGAGAGTGGGCGCAGGGTCTTCTGTGAGCACCCTAGGGTTTCAGCCTGGGGTTCAGAAAGTGAGAAAGTGAGCTATGAGTGTCGTGAGCCCACCAAATTCAAGAGAGAGCATCATCAACCTCTCAAGCATGTTTACTGATGATCTGGAGTATCTGAAGAATCGACAGACATCGATCGAAGGAGTTCGATCAGTATCGGCCGTCGAAAGGGCTCTACAACGAGCTAGCACTCGTGAGGAGTCGATCCGATCGAAAGCTTCATGTGGATGATCCACAGAGGCCAGACACCCTGTGTGACTATGTTGCGATGATCAGATCCTCCCGACGGTGATCAGATTACGACGATCGACTATCCGCACAAAGATATTGTGTTTTGAACACATAACAGTAAATTATTTACTATTCAAATTTGAATTTTAAATTTAAATACATGCATGCTATATATCATATTTAGATCCTAGTGTAAGATAAATATATGTTAATTAATTAGATTAATTAATAATTTCCACTGTAAAATAGTGATTTTGAAAAAATTTTAAAATTATCATTTTACCCCTGCACTAAAATTTCACTTCAAGTGGTATCAGAGCATTTAAAGAAAAAAATAAGAGGCAATGAATTAAGGGGGAATAACTAGAAGTTTCCAAGAAGTTTCCAACACTAAGGGGGAGATTAAATGTTTTCCAAACTTCTTATAAAAAAAGGGAGAGAAAATTGTTAATGATATGTTAAAGAGGGAGAAAATTTATTTAAATTCTTAAATAATTATGGCATATCTTATTCTTGAATTTCAAATCACTGAATTTCTTATCTTTATGATATTCTGATGATATATTTAAATTTAAAATGATATATTATATTTTCTTGAGCAGTTTTTGTTTATCTTTATGCTCAATATTTTATCATTATCAAAAAGAGAGAAATTATTGATCCAAAGAATGATTTTGATGATTACACAATATTGAAGTATAAAAAAGAACTAATGATTTTGAAGCTTGGTTGAGAATATTTTTGCAGGAAGCTAACTTTTGTGGTAAGCTTTGAAGTCATTTAAAATCACTTAAAAAACTTTTGAGCTAAGAAAAATCAAGTTTGAAGGTGAATCAAATAAGAAAAGCTAAATTAAGGAAGTCGAGTCGACTTCAGCAAACCTCGAGTCAACTCTAGCATGCAAGATAGCATCGATATTGACCTCGAGTCGACTCCGACATAGTTCGAGTCAACTCCCTCAAAAAAGATAAAGAGACAGTTTTCTAGACACAGTACTCAAGTCGATTTTCGAAGATCTAGAGTTGACTCTAGACTTGTTCAAGTTAACTTCTAAGTTTCTGGCAATTATAACAAACTATGCAGAAGAAATTGCAGAAGCATCTAAAGTTTGTTAGAATTGTTAGATTTTGTCCCCAATGAGCAAAACTAATTAATTTTCAATTCAAATGACTTTAAAAGGTTAGGAGATCATTTGAAAATAAAGGAAAATCTAATTGAATACCAAAAATAGCTGATTCTAAGGAAAGAAGCCTATTTGCAGCATAGAGAGCATTCAAGAGTGTTCCTCAGCTCCATATCTGAAAGTACTTGATTTTTGTGAAGGCAATCAACAAGAGAAGTATGTGCAATCTTGTGCAAAGCATCCAAGCAAGCATCAATGATTTCTATCAACTCATCAAGGAGCTTTTTATGTTGTAAAATGTCTATTTTCTGAAATTTATTATAACAAGTTTCAAGAATTTGAAACTTGGGGAATAGGTGAAATCTGAGAAATAGATTGTGAGCCTAGGGAAAGGCTTGTAAAAGTTATGGTTGATGATCTCAAAAAATCAACTGAATTTACTTGTGAGTCTGGCTAAAATAATCGCACTATAATCAAGGGATTATAATAAAAATTCTCAAGTGGAGATTAGAGAGTAGATGTAGGTGTTTGATTTGCATCGAACCACTACAAAATCTTTTGTATTTGTGGTGTGCTAATTTTAATTACTTTACATTCTTATTTTGCATGCATTGATTTAAATTTTACTACTACATCTTGCATTTGCTCTACATTCACAGCATCTAACTTAGTTTCAAAAAGCTGCACATATTTATTTAAATTTTTATGAAAACCCAATTCACTTCTCTTTCTTGGGTTGTCAAGCTGGACAACATTAATTTTAGATAAGAATATCAAGTTTTTCGTAAAAAATATTGAGTACCCATAATTTAATCAATCTATCATAAGATTATAAACAAATTATAATATACCCTTAATAGATAAACATTCGAGTATAAGATCTAAGATCGATAGATAATCTCACATTCTTTCTGATAGATAGAAAAATATAAGCTTAAATTCTAGGTGAAAAAAGCTTACTATATATATTTTAACCCCAAGATCAACAATTGATGGTTCACTAACCAAGACTCAGGGTGCTAGAAATTTTTTTTTAACGTGATAGATAAGAGACCTACTTATGCAAACCACATAATGACATCCAAAATAATCCTAAATCAAAAATATTATTCTCTCTATTGTCCATGAATTTTTTTTTACAAAGAATATTAAATCATATCATCTCTCATAAATATTTTTAACTCAAAGAATTAAAATTACTGACTAGCTCAAAATAATTCAGATCACCATGCCTCTATTGCACACTTTGATTTAAAGATGAACCTTTGATTCTCATCCCTAATTTTGCCTGAAGCACAACCATCTTGATTATCCCTTAAATCCAATATCATATTCAAAACCATCATATATGTGAATTAAATCTTAATTCTCTTATTAATTTATTTAGACAACTCTAAATCAAAATTTTGTAAATAAAATAAATAAGAAAAATCTTCTGATGCTTCACTAAGTTACGACCTAAATCAAAATATATAAGAAAAACCAACTTAGTCATCTTGTCTAAAATTTCTTCCATCGAGATCTTCAATATTTATTAAATATTTTTCACAGTAATCATGCCAATCATTCAAAATCAAATTCTTCATACCATTTTAGATTTTAACACTAATCTTTATAACAATAGCAAAAAAACTCTATGTGAGTTCCTAAACCCAAAATTTTGAATTACGATTTCACATACATCCCAAAATCTCGAATAGATATAAATAAAATCTTTTTTCTTGATCTAAATATAGCAATCAAGGATTTCACTAGCAACCTCAATAATAATGATAAAAAATCCCTTAATCAACTTAGATACATAATCTTTGAATTGAAATTTTATATATATCATATAGTCTTTGATAGATGTTGTTGCCCAGCTATGCAACCCAAGAGGGGGGGGGTGAATTGGGTTTCTAAAAATTTTAAGCCCAACAGATAATTTATGAAGAACAAAACAATGGCTTTAAATCAATATTAATTACCTAAAGCAGTTTTGCAAGGATATAATAAAGAAATAAGATAAAGCAATAAAGCACACCACAAACACAAGGATTTATAGTGGTTCGGTGCTAACCTTGCACCTACATCCACTCCCCAAGATCCCACTTGGGAATTTCAATCCACTATCCTTTGTATTCAATCCGAATACAAAACATCGAAAACTCCGACACTAGCTATCCCAAGCTAGAATACAAGACGTCGGAAACTCCGACACTAGCTATCCCAAGCTAGAACACTTGTTTCTCGGGTACAAGCAAATCCAAAACACTCCGATTTCAGGTTCGGATCAACCTTTCCTTATTTTGGAAATCCTCCAAAAATAAGAGCAAAAACTCACAAAGAGTAAGAATATTTAGAGCACAGATTAATACAATAATAGCTCCTTAAATGAGCAAATATAACAATAAAAGCTTTACTCAAATGAAGAACCCCTTTTTCAGATTTTCTCAAGATGAATGAACGGTTGAACGCATGAGAAGAGGTTGATTGTTGATTGAAGATCTCTTGAAAGCTTTGAACGATCTCTAGATCAAGGTTGAAACAATAGGCGTGAAGAATTCTCTCCTTGAAAGATCTAGCTTTTCTCTTTCACAATCTCTCTGGTATATTGTGGATCCTCTCTCTTTTTCTCTTTGGATTTTTTGTTGATCTCAGGCTTTTTCTTGCAAATTTCGGATCCTCTCTTCTGTTCTTCTCTTTTTCCTCTTTTTCTCTTCACATTTGATTTTACGTTTGATCCGCTATTTAATCTGCAATTTCTTTCATCATTTAAAGCATTTTGTAGCATTAGAAGCAAGAGAAAACAATTTAGGCAGATAAAGAGCCATTAGAGGATTTTTAGGAAGCATAAATGACAATTAAAACGGGCAAAAAAATAGCCGTTGCTGATATTTCCCGTCGCAGGGGTCGACTCATGAGTCGACTCATGCTTCAGGGGTCGACTCATGAGTCGACCTCTGTTGCAAAAACCAGAGAATGCTTTTCTGGAATTTTTTGGCTCAAATTAGCAGGGGTCAACTCATGAGTCGACTCATGCCTTGTGGGTCGACTCATGAGTCGACTCACAGGTCGTGCCAAGCCAGAAAACTAGCGTGCCAAGGAGAATTTTTGCGTGCCAATCAGCTCACAGTGCCATGAGTTGACTCATGAGTCGACTCATGCACTTCAAACCTTCATAACTTCAAAAATATAAGTCCAAACACAATAAAATTTTCACCAATAGATTTCAAATAATTTGTTCTACCAAATGGTACTATCAAATCAGGATTTTAGTTAAATTACGATTTTGCCCTTGAAGAGCATAAGAACTTTTTCATTTTAAAATATTGTATCCCTTCAATCTGCTTTGTAATCATCAAAATCAATCTAGGAGCAACAATCTCTCCCTTTTTGATGATGACAAAATATATGAACAAAAATATTTATGTTAAAGCATTAATTTCAAAAGAATCCATTATAGGTGTATATGCTTGAAAAGAGTATGATTCTTTTGGCATGTAATATAAATGCAAAAATAGTTTGTCCATTTTCTTAAAGATTTGAAAAGGGTATTAGATCATTTTGAGTTCAAGATATATCAGAGCAAGAGAAGATAAATAACTTTTTCTATGTATCAGAGCAAAAATAATTTTTATAATGATATCAGAAAAGATTTTATAATGTATCAGAGCAAGAAAATTTTTAATGTATCAGAGAAAATTTCATACAGTATCAGAGCAAATGTTATAATATATTAGAGAAACCTTCACACTGTATCGGATCAAATGTTATCATGTATCAGATCAAGTCGAAAGAAATTGTAGGATGTATTAGAGTAAAACAAATTTCTTATTGATGTATCAAGGTGAGTAAAATTTCAAAAGCAAGTTTGAATATCAGAGCTTATATATAAAAAAAATACTTATTTGCATTGTACTCATGATTTTGCTTTTGATGGATAACTTTTTGTTAAAATTCTGTCTGATACCAAATTTTGATACCAAAATTTCTCAAAGTTTTGTTTAATCTTTCAATCCTTGTTTTTGTCTAATTTCTCCAATATTTGTTTAATTTTTTCAATATTTGTTTAATTTCTTCAATATTTGTTTTAATTTAATTTCTCCCCCTTTTTCTCATAATTTAGGGTTTTGCTTTTTGTCTAATTTCAATTTTTGTTTAATTTTAATTTCTCCCCCTTTTTGACATCATCAAACATAGTTAACTCTTCCTTTTCTTTTTCTGAAAATATTCTTTAATTTCTTCCTCTTTAGAGTTTTTCACAAATGTTTGCTCCCCCTTAATATAGCAATTATCAACAGCAAACAACAATAAGGAGAAGACAATATTTCAACAAGAAGAAAATATATAACCAAAAATATGATCATTACAAAGAGGTAGAAATATAGGTTAAAGATGATTCCATTAATATTATAATTGTTTCAATACATAAAATTCAACCAGCTAAATGTCAATACATGGCCCCAAGGTATAGATCCTAGAATAAGATACTAACTCCTAAGATCTAGATAAGTCAATGATCAGAGTCATCAGATATAGGGTGAGGAGATGATGGATCAGAAGTGCATCCTCTACCCCGTCTGCCTCTGCCACGAGTAGGAGAGCGAGATGAACTGGGTGGCTGAGAACGCTGAGATGCTAGGGCTGATACCATGAGTCTGATAGAATCAAGTACGTTCAGTGCTCTGGAAACAGATTGAAGTAGAGCAGTGAACTGGGTGGTAGCATGCTCACTCGATCCTCTGATCTCTTTCCTCAGTAGCTCATATCCACCTTCTAATGCTCCTCTGAGCCTGCCAGCCTCTGCAGTGAGGTCTGTGACCTCAATAGTAGACTCCTGTGGCTGGGGATGGGCCAATGCAAGAACTTGCCCCTGCAAGTCAAGAACTCTGCCAGTAAGTCTCCAGACTGTATCCTCAAGCTGCTGTATCCTGACGGACTGATCTGAAATCATCTGAAATACAGTGGAGATGTGGAGAGTAATGGTCTGATCAGAAGAAGTAGCTCCAGGTGCAAAAGAAGTACTACTCCACTGGCTAGACAGCAAAGAAGCCACACGTTGTGAAATATGCTCGATCTGATCGTCAGCCAGTCTGAACTCTGATGGAGGTGCTCTGCTCTCTGGCTGATACACTGGTGTGGGCATCCTAGTAAACTCAGAAGGGCCAGCCTCAGTATCAGGAATGAACTGGGTATTTGGTGATGCTGCCCTGAAGTCATGTACAGGAGAAGATGGACCTTCTTCTTCTACTCTGTCTTCAGTTCTGTCTTCAGCTCTTTCCTCAACTCTTTCCTCAGCTCTTTCTTCAGAGCCCTTGATCCAACCACCAACAGTCTTTGAAATTCCCATTCGGTGCAGGCTGTGTTGGTTGAAAGTGTCCACATGTGAGAGCTTGGTAGGTGTCTCCCCCTCACAGCTAACTCCAAACCTCCTGAATACTCTAGTAAGGGCCATACCATAAGGCAAGTGTGCCTTGGATCTGTTCAAAGTTTCTCTCATGGCCTCTATCATAAGTGCAGGGAGGTTTAGGGGGGTCTGAGTGATGATATGAAACATGACACATACATCTCTGCCAGATAGTAAGTCATGTCTACCACTCCTAGGAAAGAATAGTTTTGTCACAATCTGATGCAGGACCCTCATCTCAATGGACAGTAGCTTTGCTTCCAATCTGTTTAAACTTCCTAAAAAATCTTCTCCTAAGATAATTCTGATCCCTTCTTCCTTAATTGGGAGTTCCATATATGAGTATCCTTCACTAGGCAACTGAAGTATCTCTCCCAATATCTTAGAATCCAAACAGATGTCAATCCCCTTTACAGTTGAAGTCACAGACCCGTTTCCATAATTTAGGTTCTGGTAGAACTCTCTGACTAGTTCAACATAGGTGACTTCCTTAAGAGAGCAATAAAGTTCCCATCCTTGATTTTTGATCTTGGTAGCAAAAGTAAAGCCTTCTTTCTCAAAGAACCGAAAATCTATGTTTTTCCCGGTTTCTACTTTTCTATCAGAAAGAAGATTTACACTGGGGCTTATGGAGGATTGAGAGGGACCTTGAGCAGGTACTGAAACTGGATTGGGAACAGTGGAAGACTGAGTATGCCTTTTCTTTCGGACAATTTCCTCAGGCTCTCGGATTGATTTTCTCCTTTGGGGAAGTTTCATCTTTGGAGCCATATCCAATAAAGTAGCAGACAAGAAGACTTGAATTCAGTGGAGGAGGGATCACAAAAGAGTAAAGAAGAATTTTGGTGGAGAAAAGAAGTGGATTTTGAATGAACGGTGAAGTTCTAGGGCACGTTCCATCCGCGCCTATCACTGCGAGAAAGCACAGAAAAGTCCTTTTCAAGGAGGCAATTTTTGGTGGAGAGAAGGAGGGAGAATTGCCTCAGAATTGATCCTTGGATTTGGAGCAAAAAGAGTTGGAGAGGACGGCTTTCGGAAGGAAGACGACGAGAAGATGAGTCATCTCATAAACAGGGTTTCCCGTTTTAAAAACAATGAACCCGATGGAAGTTGGTGGGATTTACAAGTTTGCCATTGAGTCGACTCATGGGGGTCGACTCATGAAGTTCAAAAAATCAGGAAAAATACAAATAAATTCCAGAAAAATTCAAAATTTTGGGAGAAGGAATTTTGCTCAATGATAAGTTTTTAGAGTGATAAAACTGAGCTTTTGGAACCAGGATAGTTGTTGGAAATTGAGCTCTAAGAATATTTGATAATAATTAAGAGAAGTTTAAGCAAATGGATCTAGAATTCCTAGATTTCTCCTAATTTCACAGAATCTATCCTCACTAAGGGCCTTTGTAAAGATATCGGCTAATTGATTTTCAGTGCAAATATATTCAAAAATTATATTTTTGTTTTGAACATGTTCTCTTATAAAATGATGTCTTATTTCAATATGTTTGGATCTTGAGTGTTGTATTGGATTTTTAGATAGATTTATGGCACTTGTATTGTCACATTTTATTGGAGTTTCATTAAGTTTGATTTCAAAATCTTCGAGTTGTTGCTTAATCCACAAGATTTGAGCACAACAACTTCCGGCTGCAATGTATTCAGCCTCAGCCGTAGACAGTGCCACCGAATTTTGTTTCTTGCTAAACCATGAGATTAGGTTAACTCCAAGAAATTGGCAAGTTCCACTTGTGCTTTTTCTATCTAATTTACATCCAGCAAAATCAGCATCAGAATATCCTAACAAATTAATTTGTGAGTCCTTAAAGTACCATAACCCTATAGTTTGTGTACCATTTAAGTATCTAAGGATTCTTTTAACAGCATTCAAATGAGATTCCTTAGGATTAGATTGATATCTTGCACATAAGCAAACACTAAACATGATATCAGGCCTACTTGCAGTTAGATATAATAATGAGCCAATCATACCTCTGTAGTATTTTAAGTCTACGCTTTTACCTTCATCATCCTTGTCAAGCTTACTTGAGGGACTCATTGGTGTGCCAATAGGTTTGCAGTTCTCCATTCCAAATCTTTTGAGTAGTTCCTTGGTGTACTTGCTTTGGGTGATGGAGATTCCCTCTTTTGATTGTTTGATTTGGAGTCCGAGAAAGAAAGTGAGTTCTCCCATCATGCTCATCTCGAACTCTCCCTGCATAAGCTTAGCAAACTCTTGACAAAGGGATTCATTAGTAGACCCAAAAATTATGTCATTAACATAAATTTGTATAATTAGCATATCATTTTGGTTTCTTCTAATAAATAGGGTTGTGTCTACATTGCCTCTTGAGAAACCATTATTTAGTAGAAATTTGCTTAGCCTTTCATACCATGCTCTAGGTGCTTGTTTTAGACCATATAAAGCTTTATTTAATCTAAAGACATGATTGGGAAAAGCATGATTTTCAAATCCAGGGGGTTGTTCTACATATACTTCTTCAGAAATATATCCATTTAAAAATGCACTTTTAACATCCATTTGAAATAGTTTGAATTTCATAAAGCAAGCATAAGCAAGTAGAAGTCTAATGGCTTCTAATCTAGCAACAGGTGCAAAGGTTTCATCAAAATCAATTCCTTCTTCTTGATTATATCCCTTAGCAACCAGTCTTGCTTTATTTCTAATTACATTTCCATGCTCATCTAACTTGTTTCTAAAGACCCATTTTGTGCCAATTATTGAATAATCTTTAGGTCTTTTCACTAAGGTCCAAACATTATTTCTTTCAAATTGACTGAGTTCTTCTTGCATAGCATTAATCCAGTTATGATCATTTTCAGCTTCTTCAAAAGTTTTAGGTTCAAGTTGAGATACAAAAGCACAATGATTAAGTACATCTCTAAGTGAAGAACGTGTTTTTACCCCATGCATAGGATCACCGATAATTAATTCCTTAGGGTGGTTGTGAACATACCTCCATTCCTTGGGTAAGTCATTTGTACCTTGAGGTTGTTCTTGGATTTCTTCACCTTTCTCATTTTGTTCATCTTCTTGATCCTTGTCTTTTGGAGTTGCTGATTCTTTCAGAGTGATTTCCTTCATACCTTCTATTAGTGGATCTGCATCATCAACACCCTCATTCTTCCTTGAAGGAAGATCGTTAGATTCATCAAAGACAACATGTATGGACTCCTCAACTACTAAAGTTCTTTTGTTGAAAACTCTAAATGCTTTACTAGTGGAGGAGTAACCTAGAAAGATTGCTTCATCTGATTTTGCATCAAATTTACCAAGTTTTTCTTTTCCATTATTTAATACAAAACATCGGCAACCAAAAACATGAAAATATGCAATATTTGGTTTTCTTCCTTTCCAAAGTTCATAAGGGGTTTTCTTTAAAAATTGTCTAATTAAAGCACGATTTAAAATGTAACATGCTGTGTTAATAGATTCTGCCCAAAAATATCTTGGAAGGTTGCTTTCACAAAGCATGGTACGGGCCATTTCTTCTAAGGTTCTATTTTTTCTTTCTACTACCCCATTCTGTTGGGGTGTCCTAGGAGCAGAGAAGTTGTGGCCAATTTCATTTTTATCACAAAAATTTTTAAAGTCATGATTTTCAAATTCTGTTCCATGATCACTTCTAATATTTTGAATTGAAAACCCTTTTTCATTAGTGACTTTTCGATGAAATTTCGTGAAAATTTGAAAAGTTTCATTTTTGTGAGCTAAAAAGAAAACCCAAGTAAAACGAGAGTAATCATCAATTATTACAAATCCATATCGTTTTCCTCCTAGACTAGTGGTTCTAGTTGGTCCAAATAAATCCATATGTAAGAGCTCTAAAGGTCTAGAAGTTGAAATAGTATTTTTGGATTTAAATGGTACTCTAGTTTGTTTACCTAATTGGCATGCATCACAAATTCTATCCTTTTCAAAATTCAATTTTGGCAAACCGAGAACTAAATCCTTTTTGATTAATTTTGAAAGAGAATGCATGCTAATATGTGCAAGTCTATGATGCCACAGCCAACTAGTCTCATTTATTTTAGCATTTAAGGAAACTAGGCATTGCATGTCTAATTTAGTTAAATCATTCAAGTCTACCATATAAATATTGCCATGCCTATGTCCTATAAATTTAATGCCATCGTTAATAGGACTTGTCACAATGCAAACAGATGATTCAAAACTTACTTTATACCCTTTATCACAGAATTGACTAATGCTAAGTAAGTTATGCTTTAAACCTTTAACTAGTAAAACATTCTCAATGTATTTGGAGGGAGTAATACCAATGTTACCTATCCCGATGATCTTTTCTTTGCCATTATCTCCAAAGGTGACCATCCCTCCATCCTTAGCATCAAGCGTGATGAATTGTGATTCATCACCAGTCATGTGTCTCGAGCATCCGCTGTCAAGATACCATTTCCTGTTTTCTTCTTGGGATGCTAGACACACCTGCAAGCACAGATCAAGTTTCTGTCTTAGGTACCCAAGCTTTCTTGGGTCCTTTCAGGTTAGTCAGAATGGTTCCTTTTGGAACCCATGTTTTCTTTGTGTTTGCATATTTGTTAATAAGACATGTGTATGATTTATGTCCTATTCTTCCACATTTAAAACAAGTAATATTTGTAGGCTTTTTGCTTGAATAATTTGCATAAATATCCTTCAAAAATTTTTGTTTCTTCAGGGGTTTATAACCAAGTCCAGCCTTATCATATATAGCTTTCTGATTATCAAGGATCATATTTAGCTTGTTTGAACTTAAGGTGAACTTATCTACTATAGATTTCAGCCTGTTAATTTCATCCTTAAAGTTTTGATTTTCTTGAATCAATGTGAATTTTTTAATTGAAAGAATTTCAGCTTGTTTCACTAAGGACTGATTTTCCAATTTCAGCTCTTTGTTTTTCTTCCCTAGTTTCTTTAATTCATCAATTGAATAATAGAATGCTTCATGCAATTCTTCAAAAGTAAATTCACTAGTGGATTCAGAAGTTACCTCATTTTCATGTGCCATCAGGCACAGATTGGCTTGTTCGGTTGAGGTTTCCTCGTCGGAGCTTGAGTCATCACTCGCACTCCAGGTCTCCATCATTGCCTTCTTTTTGAATTTCTTTGGACCTTTCTTCAATTGAGGACATTCGGATCTGAAATATCCTGGCTTCTTGCACTCGTAGCATATAGGGGTTTGATCTTTCTCCTTTTCTATGCTTTGATCCCCTTTTGTGAATTTCTTTCTCATCCCCTGTTTCCTTTTTCTTAGAAACTTCTTGAATTTTCGGGTGATGAGAGCCATCTCCTCATCCTGATCTTCATCTTCAGAGTCATCTGTTTCATAATCAGGTGAAGTTGTGGATTTGAGGGCAATGGTTCTTTTCTTTTTGATTTCATCCTCTTGATGTTGCATCATGCTAAGTTCATGAGTCATCAAGGATCCAAGAAGCTCTTCTAGAGGTAGAGTGTTCAAGTCCTTTGCTTCTTGGATGGCAGTCACCTTGGCTTCCCAAGTTCTTGGCAGTGACCTGAGAATCTTCCTTACAAGTTCACTGTTAGTATAAGATTTGCCAAGACTCTTTAAACCATTGATTATATCAGTAAAACGAGTAAACATAGCAGTTATGGACTCATCATGCTCTATTTTGAACAATTCATATTTATGTACAAGCATGTTTATTTTAGACTCTTTTACTTGATTTGTTCCCTCATGGGTGACTTCTAACCTATTCCATATTTCTTTAGCAGATGCACAAGTAGAAATGCGATTAAATTCACTAGCATCTAGTGCACAATAAAGAACATTCATCGCTTTGGCATTTAATTGTGCCAATTTCTTGTCAACCTCATCCCATTCTTTCTCGGGTTTGGTTGACTCCTCACCATCTATAATCTTGGTGGGTGTGTGAGGACCATTCACTATGATACTCCACATATCATAGTCGAGTGCTTGTATGAAAATCTTTATCCGAGCTTTCCAATAGGTGTAATTAGACCCATTGAAAAGTGGAGGTCGGTTTGTTGATTGCCCCTCGGCTAGAGAAGTTCCAACATGGGTTGCCATAGATCTTTGGCTCTTTGATTGTTAGATCAAAGAAGGGCTAGAGCACTGGCTCTGATACCACTTGTTGCCCAGCTATGCAACCCAAGAGGGGGGGGTGAATTGGGTTTCTAAAAATTTTAAGCCCAACAGATAATTTATGAAGAACAAAACAATGGCTTTAAATCAATATTAATTACCTAAAGCAGTTTTGCAAGGATATAATAAAGAAATAAGATAAAGCAATAAAGCACACCACAAACACAAGGATTTATAGTGGTTCGGTGCTAACCTTGCACCTACATCCACTCCCCAAGATCCCACTTGGGAATTTCAATCCACTATCCTTTGTATTCAACTCGAATACAAAATGTCGGAAACTCCGACACTAGCTATCCCAAGCTAGAATACAAGACGTCGGAAACTCCGACACTAGCTATCCCAAGCTAGAACACTTGTTTCCCGGGTACAAGCAAACCCAAAACACTCCGATTTCAGGTTCGGATCAACCTTTCCTTGTTTTGGAAATCCTCCAAAAATAAGAGCAAAAACTCACAAAGAGTAAGAATATTTAGAGCACAGATTAATACAATAACAGCTCCTTAAATGAGCAAATATAACAATAAAAGCTTTACTCAAATGAAGAACCCCTTTTTCAGATTTTCTCAAGATGAATGAACGGTTGAACGTATGAGAAGAGGTTGATTGTTGATTGAAGATCTCTTGAAAGCTTTGAACGATCTCTAGATCAAGGTTGAAACAATAGGCGTGAAGAATTCTCTCCTTGAAAGATCTAGCTTTTCTCTTTCACAATCTCTCTGGTATATTGTGGATCCTCTCTCTTTTTCTCTTTGGATTTTTCGTTGATCTCAGGCTTTTTCTTGCAAATTTTGGATCCTCTCTTCTGTTCTTCTCTTTTTCCTCTTTTCCTCTTCACATTTGATTTCACGTTTGATCCGCTATTTAATCTGCAATTTCTTTCATCATTTAAAGCATTTTGTAGCATTAGAAGCAAGAGAAAACAATTTAGGCAGATAAAGAGCCGTTAGAGGATTTTTAGGAAGCATAAATGGCAATTAAAACGGGCAAAAAAATAGCCGTTGCTGACATTTCCCGTCGCAGGGGTCGACTCATGAGTCGACTCATGCTTCAGGGGTCGACTCATGAGTCGACCTCTGTTGCAAAAACCAGAGAATGCTTTTCTGGAATTTCTTGGCTCAAATTAGCAGGGGTCGACTCATGCCTTGTGGGTCGACTCATGAGTCGACTCACAGGTCGTGCCAAGCCAGAAAACTAGCATGCCAAGGAGAATTTTTGCATGCCAATCAGCTCACAGTGCCATGAGTTGACTCATGAGTCGACTCATGCACTTCAAACCTTCATAACTTCAAAAATATAAGTCCAAACACAATGAAATTTTCACCAATAGATTTCAAATCATTTGTTCTACCAAATGGTACTATCAAATCAGGATTTTAGTAAAATTATGATTTTGCCCTTGAAGAGCATAAGGACTTTTTTATTTTAAAATATTGTATCCCTTCAATCTGCTTTGTAATCATCAAAATCAATCTAGGAGCAACAGATGTAAATAAGATCTATCATTTAGATCCAAAGATGACTATTAAAATTGTTAATAATTCCTCCCCTGAATACTCTATGATCTCAAAATAAAATTAATTTCTTCTATTAAAAAAGACTTATTTGCAATATTTATATATGTACTTTCATTCTACATGCAAATTTATATATGATCCCCGAAGAATATTCCAATCAGATACCATAAATGATTTTTTAAGTCCAACCTTAAATAATATTTTATTAATAAATTTTTATCTCACTACTAAATAATTAATTTCAAAATCAAGGGCCATATTATAATATTCTCTAATATCAAATTTGAGCTTGCAACTCACTTAAATTATTAATAATCAAATTAATAATCACAATGCATGATAAAATTTTATGATCGATCCTTTTGCAATTATTTTAGATCAAAATCTGACTAATCATAACATGATGTACAAATTGTCGATTATATATCAAATCCTCTAAATCATTATTCCTAAGCGATCTTTATATGCATAATCTCAAGGCTTAACCAAAAATCATGAAGATAACTTATATTGCAATCATCATAGATCAACATCCTAATGTTCCTAATATCTACCTATGTATACTCATGCTATGTCTAATTCTACATGTCATAATTTATCCACTTATGCTCTAATATTACATAAATTGTCATGCTCTTGATTCGGGATCACAAATCAGAATTATAGCAAACACTGCATATTTATGGAGAACTCTTCCTATAAGCATGCAAGACATCTCATCACGATATCATATAGCAACAACAGAACAAAATTTAAATAATCAATCTTCAATTTTAATTCAAATAATTAAATCAAATATCTTATAAAAATAAAATTTTACTAAAAGAAATAACAAAACAAAAATGAAGTTGATATTTCCAAATTTCACCTCTAAAACTCTCTCTCAAACAATGCCCATGTTCACGTTGAGTATCTGAATTTAAAAAATAAAAGAGAGAAATGATGAGCTCGATAGCTCAGTAAACAATGAATATCTCAATTGGACATTCTATATATATTTATAAAATATATTATTCAAAAATAAATACCTTGAATATCATAAGAACATATATTCCATGCTAATTAATGCAAATCAAATCTTTTTAAATAATCATATACATACATAATTATAAATCCAATTCAATATAAAACATATTTAACTGAACAACCTTAACTACAACCATACTTATCCTGTGGTAGGGCTAGAACTGAAATAATGAGCTTAATTAGAGTGCCAACATACAACTCTCATTGGTAGGATCCAAAAATCAAGGCACAACCCCCATTGGCAAAATCCAAAAATCAATACATAGCCTCCATTTGTAGAGTTTATAGTATCAAGGTATAACCCCCATTGGTGGGATCTAGACTATTAATGTACAACCCCTATTGATAGAGTCCAGAACATAGTTAGACTAAGAGCTCAAATTTGTGATGTATCAAAGCACTTTTTGCAAAATTATTATATGATATCATAATTTTATTCAATATATGCATGTTTCACAATAAATCAATAAACCATAATATTTCAGAAATTATTTTTCATTCAAAATATAATTTCATAAATCATACACAATTTTAAAGGCTAATTATCTGCTTTCAAAATAAATTATGAAATATCTTTTGAAAAGATGGTTTATTACTTACCTTACATGTACTTCGATAAGATCCAAATGATTTTAGAAGTTTTAAATCTTCAATAAATAGATCGTATTGTAGAATCTACTATTAGACATCTTCTTTTCAAAACAATCATACTCCTATACAGAATCAAGTTCAATAATTAGGAAGGATATAAATAGCTATGGAAAGATAGGATTAACGTATAGTTGCATACAATAGTATGAATCATTTTGATTATCACAACTTCATGGACTAAGATTAGGCTAAGAGATAGGTGGTTCAACATAAATTAATATATTGCTCAGCAATCAAAGATCAATTCGATCAAGTAACTTCATCTAATTAGGATCACTTAAGATATAATGATGTAATAGAGATCAACAATAACCGAATCTTACAATGCTTGACATAGACTCAGATAGCGTGGGTATGTTGCTCGACTAATAGAATAGTTCAAAACTCCCTACTAGAATCAACTTAGATTTAAAGTAACAGGTCGGGTTCACTAGGTTTATAATGTTAGGACCGTAGCCCCTAACCAACTTTCCAAAAGGTAAATGTCCATTGGGAGGCAGAGTTTATTAGCCTTTATCTACTAGACACAGGGGCTTCACATCTGAATTGACCCGCATCAAGCTAGATCATCCTCAATCAGCAGGCTGGACGGTTAGATCCATTTAATCTTATCGGTCAGACACCAATCGACCCTCCTTATCGACTTCCATAATTGTTGTCAATACATCAGCCACCTTCGCCTACCAACCCCAGCCTGAGTCCCACCGAACTCCCTCGACTACCATCCTCTTCTAGAGTCTCACCGAGTCTTCTTTAGCTACCTTACCGAATCCCCTCGACTACCATTCTCTCTCAGAGTCTCATCGAGTCCTCTTCGGCTACCAACCTCTCCCTAGGTCTCGCCAAATGTGTACTGGAACCTTGCACAATAATTTCTCTCTCCAACGATATTTTTTTTTAACACTCTGGGGTCCTATTGGGTTTCAAACCTGCAACCTCGCTCTGATACCACATGTTAGGATTGTAGCCCCTAACTAACTTTCCAAAAGGCAAATGCCCATTAGAAGGCGGGGTTTATTAGCCTTTATCCACTAGGCACAGGGGCTTCACTCCTGAGTTGACCCACATCAAGCTAGATCACCCTCAATCAGCAGGCTAGGTGATTAGATCCATTTAATCTTACCAACTAGGTACCAATCGATCCTCTTTGTTGACTCCCATAATTATTGTCAATACATCAGCCACCTTCAGCTACCAACCCCAATCTGAGTCTCATCGAACTCCCTCGGCTACCATCCTCTTCTAAAGTCTCATCGAGTCGTCTTCGGCTACCTTATCGAACATCTTCGGCTATCATCCTTTCTTAGAGTCTCATCGAGTCCTCTTCGATTACCAACCTCTCCCTGGGTCTCACCAAATGTGCACTAGAACCTTGCACAACACATAAATCACATAAAGAGAGTATCAGAGGAGAGAAAAATGATGAGACAAAATATGACTGATCAGGCAACACTATCTGATATTTCAATCGATTCAATCAAGACAATTTAATCAAATTAAGATTGGACTAGCATACAGATGGCTCAATATAAATCATAGCTGATCAAATCTAATATTGTCCAGAGATAGCAACCCAAGAGGGAGGTGAATTAGGTTATTTAAAAGTTTTAGCCAAATTAAACTCTAAGGCAAGTATGTGCTTCAATTTTAATCTAAAAGATGTGGTGGTGATGTATGCAATATAAGCAATAGTGGAATCAAGACTATGCAAGAATTAAACTATGCCAAGCTGAAACTAAAATCATGCAAGACAAGCAAAGTAACAGAATAAGAAAGCACAACACAAACACATAAGATTTTATAGTGGATAGGTGCAATCTGTACCTATATCTACTCCCCAAGCTCTCTTTCAAAATTCTACATAATCCTTCCTTGATTATAGTGTGTTTGTTTTTCTGAGTTCACAAATAAAATCTAGTTGGTTTTTTGAGCTCACTAATAACTCAGTTAATTTTTCGGGCTCACCAATCAAAATCTTTACAATATCCGATTATGGGCTTGGATCAGTCTAATCCCTAAGTTTCTTTTTCCTAAAGAAACTTGTAAAGAAACAAAATACAATATCTGAAATTTCGACATAAAGAGAAAAATAAAAATGAAACTCTTTTAAAGCTCGGATGAGAAGCTGATGGATGGCTATTTTGATGCTTTTTCTTCTCTTCTTTTAAGCTTGAGAGGAGGTGGAAGAAGTTGGAGAAGATTGTTCTTGAAAGCACACTCAAAATTCTTTTACTTAATTCCTCTATTTTCTTTCTCTTAAGGATATTCAATGATGCTTACTCAAGATGATGTTTTCCCTCTTTAATCCCCTTAATCTTGGCTCTTCAATGAGTTTGAAAGTCTTTAAACCCTTTTTAGAAGCCAAACTAGCCGTGTCTAGCCGTTGGAGACTGAAAACTAGCTGTTGGAGGGCTTTTCTATAAATCTGCAGTTTTTTGAAAACTAGCCATTATTACTATCAGAAACTGTTGAGTCGACTCATGGTTTTCTTGAGTCGGCTTATGGTCCTCATGAGTCGGCTCTTAGATTTCTTTAGTCGGCTCAAGTAGCAAGTTCAAAAATTGTTTATTTATCTTTTCTACATGAGTTGACTTATGCTGTTCTTGAGTTGGCTCAAGGCTGTGCCAGTGCAGGTCTGCGTGCCTGAGTCAGTTCAAGGGATGCTTGAGTTGGCTCAAGACCTATGCCAAATGTTGAGTTCATGCCAGAGTCGACTCAAACTCTTCCTGAGTCGACTCAAATTCTCTTGAAACTTGGAATTACTCATTTTAACACCTATTTCAGTGAAGGGATTGGCTCCTTTTGCTCTGGGATTGACTCCACTAAGTCAAAAACTCAAAAATCCTTCTTTAATTCCTTTGACTTAGTGAATCTTGAGAAGATCTTTTCTATAGATTATTTATTTAATTTATGCACCTAGAAAGACCTACATTCATTCTTGAAATACATAGTTAGATTCATAAATATCCAAAATTTGGCAATCATCAAAATCAATTATGGGGTCAACATCTAGGTATACTCGATCTGACCAAAATGGGTGCCGGCACACTATCCAATGATCATAAATCAAGATTCTTTTCATTAAAGTTAGATCAGAATCATTAAAAGTCATAGAGAGAGAAAATATAAAGGAAGAGATGATCTAGAGAAAAAAATTTTAGAGAAAAAGTAAAACTTTCTAGAGAGAGTGGGAATGCAAGCTCAGAGAAAGGAGAGAGAGAAACTCTTTCTTCTTTTCTTTTCTTTTCTTTTTTTTCTTTTTTTTTCTCTCTTCTTCTTCTTATTTTCTTCTTGGTAGAACTGGGGACCTTCCATTCTCCTTCTATTCTCGAAATAGAGGGGCTCAAAGCTGGGGGCAGCTATCAGTAGGGATGCGAGCTATAGTGATGCAATGGGGGATCATCAATCTATGGTCGGTGGTGATGATTGTAGTCGAAAAAATAAAGAAAGATGGTCGGGAAAGAAAAATAGGAGAATTCAAATCAGGACAAGACATCCAAGAAATTCTGATCAACCCAATAATTGTTCATGTTGGGTATAAAATACCCTCAACTGAAGTTCTCGACGGGATTAACCCTCGCGAGTCTCCTCCAACTCTGACCGCAAGCAGACTCCGCCCGGACTCCTACAGGAGCCGGACTCCGCCCACAACTCCGACCGCAAGAAGACTCCGCCCGGACTCCTACGGGAGCCGAGCTCCGTCCACAACTCCAACTGCTGGTAAGCGTCGCCCGGACTCCTACGGGAGCCGGGCTCCTTCTCCAACTTCAACCACAAGGAAGACTCCGCCCGGACTCCTAAGGGAGCCGGGCTCCGTCCATAACTCCAACTGCTGGTAAGCGCCGCCCGGACTCCTATGGGAGCCGGGCTTCGTCCCCAACTTCAACCGCAAGGAAGACTCCGCCCGGACTCCTACGGGAGCCGGGCTCCGTCCACAACTCCAACTGCTGGTAAGCACCGCCCGGACTCCTATGAGAGCCGGGCTCCGTCCCCAACTTCAACCGCAAGGAAGACTCCGCCCGAACTCCTACGGGAGTCGGGCTCTGTCCACAACTCCAACTACTGGTAAGCGCCGCCCGGACTCCTACGGGAGTCGGGCTCCGTCCCCAACTTCAACCGCAAGGAAGACTCCGCCCGGACTCCTACGGGAGCCAGACTCCATCCCCAACTTCAACTGCTGGTAAGCTCCGTCTGGACTCCTACGGGAGCCGGACTTTGCCTCTGACTTTAATTGCAGGTAGACTTTGACCTGACTCCTACGGGAGCCTGATCTTGCTAGCTACAGGGAGACTTCATCCGAACTCCTACGAGAGCCGAACTTCGTTCCCAACCTCAGCTGCTGAAAGGCTCCACCCAAACTCCTACAGGAGCCGAGCTCCACCCACGGCTTCAGATAAATTTCGTCTGGACTCCTACGGGAGCCGGACTCCGCCCCCGACTTCGCTTGCAGGTGAACTTCGTTCGGGCTCCTACGAGAGCCGAATCTCGCCTCTGACTTTAATTGCAGGTAGACTTCGTCCGGGCTCCTACGAGAGCCGAATCTTGCCTCTGACTTTAATTGCAGGTAGACCTCATTCGAACTCCCACGAGAGTCGGACTCCGCCTTCTACCCCGACTGCGGGAAGGCCTCGTCCGAGCTCCTACAGATGCCGGACCTCGCTTTCGATTCCAACTGAACTTCGACCGACAAATCTGGACCCCCTGGCAGGCCACAGTAACAGACAACACTGCTCCACTCCCTGCGGTGGATCCTACGCAGCTCCATTACTTCCTGGCAGGCCGTATTAACGGCCACGATTCTGCTCCACCCCCTGCAGCGGATCCGGTGCGATTTCACCACTCCCTGACTAGTCACTACAACAAACGCCACTCCACTCTCCGCAACTGATTCCACGTGGCGAGCTACGGCGATAGCCAGATTTCGCTTCACTACCCTTCGCAATAAATTCTTCCTGACTATGGGCGGCCCACTACCAGACGGTTACGAACGTCGCTATCAGTCTGTTGCACCCTCCACCTATAAAAAGGAGACCCCAGATACGTTATTCTCTAAGCTCTCATTTTTACCAAAATACTCTGCTAAAATTTTCATTCGAGCACTCCATTCTTGTTGAGACAGAGAACTAACTTGAGCGTCAGAGGGTCTTGCCGGAGCAACCCCACCTCCGGTTTAGACTTCTTTTGCAGGTCCCGACGGCGACCGTGACTCCCTCGACTACAGCTTCTCCGGTGCAGGCAGATTTTTGCATCAACAGGATTGACGCTAGAGGAAGGGGCTCGAACCTCTGTGGTACCCTTGTTCTTAAAGGAGCGCTCAACGGAACTGCCTCTGGTTATCTTCTCCGACATCCGCTCCTTCTTCCTCCCACTGGATCCGCACCCAATGTCTTCTCGTGAAACATCCACACGGCGACCCATGGCCCCTGCAGCCATGTCTCGGGCCTCAGTCTCGCCTCTGATTTTCTGAGCCCCACATCCTCCGGCAATGGTCGCCGGTATGGAGCGATCGGACGATCAGCCTCCGACGGATTTCGCCAACACCATCTTAGGAGGATCCCGGCAAGAAGCAACCGATGCATTGGCCGTACCCCCCAAGCGACAAAAGATCGAGGAGCCCATAATCTTTACTGAAGAAGATGCTTAGGGAGTTCAATTTCCTCACAACGATGCGGTTGTAGTTTCCTTGAATATAGCAAATTACGATGTCCGCCGCATCCATGTCGACAATAGAAGTTCGGCCGATATTTTGTTCTACGATGATTTTTCAAGAATGTCCGTCCTTGACGGCCATTTGAGGCCGATTAGCTCACCTCTGGTAGGGTTTACTGGTGACGCTATTCCTACGGAGGGAATCATAGCTTTGACTGTGGCCGCGGGTCGATATCCAAGGCAATCCAGGGCTTTGGTGAATTTTCTGGTAGTGAAGGCACCGTCAGCCTACAACACAATCCTCGACTGACCCGGCCTCAATGCTCTCCGAGCCATCGTATCAACCTACCATTTGAAGTTGAAATTCCCTACCAGTCAGAGGATCGGAGAGGTCTGAGGAGACCAAGCCCTGGCCAGACATTGCTACAACATAGCCTTGCAAAGAAGCGATCAGTCCGACCCCTGTCCAGTTGACGGGTTGGATGTCCGCGATGACCTCACTGAAGAGAGGGGCGGCCCAATCGAAGATCTGGAGCCGATCCCTCTGAACGACGGAAATGCGGAGCATGTGGCGATGATCGGCTCCAACTTGGGGGAGGAGGTGCGGACGCGTCTCATCGATTTTCTATGAAAGAATGCGGACGTTTTTGCTTGGGTTCCAGCAGACATGCCGGAGATTGACGCGGAAGTCATGGAGCATCGTCTGCCTGTCGATCCAAAGCATCGACCGATGAAAGAGAAAATCCAAGGTCATGCACCAGAGAGGCAGAAGGCGATAGCCGAAGAAGTAGACAAACTCCTCAAGGCCGGATTCATTAGGGAAGTGTTGCCCAGCTATGCAACCCAAGAGGGGGGGTGAATTGGGTTTCTAAAAATTTTAAGCTTGACTTATGACTTATGAAAAATATTTGACAAAAGCTAAATAAATAGGGAGAGTAAAATTAATTCAAGGCTAATGGCTAAAAGCTAGAATGCAAGAGAATAATGAAGAGTTAAAGAAGAGCAATTAGACACACCACAAACAAAAAGATTTATAGTGGTTCAGTGCCAACCTTGCACCTACATCCACTCCCCAAGCTCCTACTTGGAAATTCCAATCCACTAATCTTGTATTTAACCCGAATACAAATGTCGAAAACTCTAACTCTAGCTATCCTAAGCTAGTCCACTTATTTTTTGGGTACAAGCCAACCCAATACACTCCGATTCAAGGTTCGGATCAACCTTCCCTTATTTCGGAACCCTTCCAAAATAAAAACAAAAACACAAACAAAGTATAACAATGAATGGCACAAAAAAGCTCCTTTAATGAGCGTATGAGACTTTAAATACTCTTTACTCAAGAAGAAGAAGATCCTTTTTGATTTTCTCAAGGTGGTTGGAGACTAGAATGTGCACTTGAGGAGTTGGTGAGCTTGGATCAAAGGCTTCTTGAATGCTTTGAGTGAGCTTTTGCTTAGAGCTGAAAAGTTTGCTTGAAATCCCTTTTTCAAAATCTCTCTTCTTGATTCTTATTTTTGATTTCCACCTTTTTGTCCCTTTTATAGCTTCAAAAAATAGTGAAAAATATTTTAGGCTGAAATAGAGCCGTTAGACCACAATAAATGAGCATTAAAAGCACTTAAAATGGGTTAAAAACTAGCCGTTGTGAAAAAATCCCATCACAGCGGTCGACTCATGGGTCGACTCATGGGTCGACTCATGCCTGGGGGTCGACTCATGGATCGACCTCTGTGGAAGAACAACAGAAAACAATCAGAAGACAAGGTTCTGTGATTTTTGGCCTAAAAACAGCAGGGGTCGACTCATGGGTCGACTCATGCCTTGGGGGTCGACTCATGGGTCGACTCACAGGTTGTGCCAAGCCAAAAAATCTGCGTGCCAAATAGCTCATTGTGCCATGAGTTGACTCATGGGTCGACTCATGATTTTCAAACATGCATATCTTTCAAAATACAAATCTAAAAATAATGAAATTTTCACCAATGGATCACAAATCTTTTGTTCTATCATTTGATGCTTTCAAATCAGGGTTTTGATAAAATTATAATTTTATCCCTGAAGAACAATAAGTCTTTTTCAAGTGAAAATCATTAGCACTCTTTCAACTGCTTTGTAATCATCAAAATCAATCTAAGGAGCAACAATCTTCCCCTTTTTGATGATGACAAAATACTTGAACAAAAGCATATATATGAATCAATGAGCATGAATTTCAAAGAATGAAATACATTATAGGTAGTTTGAAGATAAATAGAAAATTTACTACCAACTTATAAGTGTATTTGCTTGAAAAGAAGATTGATTCTTTTGGCATGTGATACATGTGCCCATTTGCATAAACAATTTGCCTATTGCTTAATGATTTGAAAATTTGCTCATTTGATTATGTGATTCTGGTATCAGAGCAGAAAATTTGTTTTTGTTATCAGAGCAAAGCAGAATTTACCTTAGGATTTGAAAATTGCGTGTTTGAAAATATCTCATTTGCTCATTTGCTTATTTTTCAAATTTCTTAGCATCTTAAAAATTCGCTCATTCTCATTTGATTATTTAATTTTGGTATCAGAGCATGTTTAAAAATTAAGTATATCAATGCATGTCTAAGAATTAATTTTAAAGTATATCAGAGCATGTCAAATTTTAAGGTGTATCAGAGCATGTCTAAGAATTAATTTTAAAGTTTGCTCATTTGCTTTTTGCTTAGCAATTCACTCATTTTATTTTTAAGTCTTTTATTAATCTTGCTTTTGATACTTTTCTTTAATTTCTCCCAATTCACTCATTTTATTTTTAAGTCTTTTATTAATCTTGCTTTTAATACTTTTTACTTAGCAATTCACTCATTTTATTTTTAAGTCTTTTATTAATCTTGCTTTTGATATTTTTCTTTAATTTCTTTCCCTTTTTGACATCATCAAACATTGTTAACTCCCCCTCTTTTTTGAATACATTTTCTCTTTTTGTTTCTTGAAACTTCTTGTACTAATCATTAATTTTACTGACATTAATGTTTACTCTCCCTGAATACAACAATCATAAAACAAAATATACCATTGAGTACTAGCAATTCATAGTATTTTAAGCATGCTCATAATTGAAAGGAACTCAATTTAAAGGACATACATTAAAAGTCAAAGAGTAGATACATAATCAAAAAGTGATTGATATCATAGCTGTTCCAATACATATTCCATAATATAAAAGTCAACCAGTTAATATCATTACATGGCCCAAAAGATAGATCCTAGAAACAAACAACAGACAAGGCTAACTACAAGGATCTAGTAGAGCTCATGACTAGATGGATCAGAATCAGATGTATCGGAGATAGGGTGGAGAGATGATGGATCACGACCAAAGACTCATCCTCAACCGTGTCTGCCTCTGCCACGAGTGGAGGTGCTGGCACGAGTAGGTGGGCAAGATAATCCTGAAGGCTGAGAAGCAATAGACTGAACTGCAAGAGAGAGCCTGATGGTGTCAAGAAGGTTCAGAGCTCTCGAAACAGACTGAAGCAGTGCAGTGAACTGTGTAGAAGCATGCTCACTAGAGCCTCTGATCTCTCTCCTCAAGAAGTCAAATCCACCTTCCAATACTCCTCTAAGTCTGGCTGCCTCCGTAGATAGGTCTGAGACCTCAGTAGTGCACTCCTGTGGCTGTGGATGAGCCAGAGCTAACACTTGCCCCTGCAAGTCAAGTACTCTCCCAGTCAGTCTCAAAATGTAACCCTAGAGCTGCTGAATCCGAACTGACTGATTTGAGATCATCTGAAATATAGTAGAGATGTGGGGGATCAAGGTCTGATCAGATGCATCAAATGATGTGGATCCCAGTGCAAATGTAGAAGTGCTCCACTGATGAGAAAGCAAGGAAGCCACACGCTGAGAAATCTGCTCAATCTGATCATCAGCCAATCTGAACTCTGAGGGAGGTGCTCTGCTGTCTGGCTGCTGAACTGGTGTGTGCCTCCTGGTGGACTCTGAAGGGCCAGCTTCTGGATCTGAAATAAACTGGATGTCTGGAGATGCTGCCCTGAAGTCATGGAGAGGTGATGAGGGACCTTCTTCCTCAGCTCTATCCTCAACTCTATCCTCAGCTCTCTCCTCTGTACCCTTGATCCAACCACCATCAATCCTAGTGAATCCCATGCGGTGCAGAGTGTGTTGGTTAATGGTGTCAGCGTGAGAAAGCCTAGCAGATGCCTCCCCCTCAAAGCTAACTCCAAACCTCCTGAATACTAGTATGAGGGCCATACCAAAAGGCAGATGTGCCTTGGATCTATTTAGTATTTCTCTCATGGCCTCAATCATTAAAGCAGGGAGGTTTAAGGGGGTTTGGGTGATCACATGAAACATTATACATATATCTCGACCAGAGAGGAGGTCATGTCTACCACTTCTCGAGAAGAAAAACTTTGTCACTAATTGATGTAGAATTCTCATTTCAATTGACAAGATCTTGGCTTCTAATTTATTTAGACTTTTCGAGTAGGTTCCTCCTAAAATTACATTGATACCTTCTTCCTTCACTGGGAGTTCCATGTTAGAATATCTCTCACAGGGCAAATGCAGAATCTCTCCCAAAATAATAGGATCTAAGCAGATATCAATTCCCTTAACAGCAGAAGTTACTGTTCCATTGCCATAGTGCAGATTCAGATAAAACTCTCTAACCAAGTCTACATATGTAACTTCCTTGAGAGAACAGTAAAATCCCCAACCTTGATTTTTGATCTTTGACCCAAAGGAGAAACCTTCTTTTTCAAAGAATCTGAAGTCCACATTCTTGCCGGTTTCTACCTTTCTATCAGAGAAAGGGATTTTGCTAGGGCTAAGAGGAGACTGAGAGAGACCTGGTGCAGACGCTGAAGCCGGAATGGGAGCAGAGGAGGTCTGAGAAGCTTGCCTTTTCCTACGAATGCCTTCTTCCAGCTCACGGACTGATTTCCTTCTTTGAGAGAGTTTCATTTTTAGGGCCATTCTCACCACAAGAGCAAGCAAGGAGACTCGAAAGATCAAATGGGTAAGGAGAAGGAGGGTTATTAGAAGATGGAAAGAGATTTTGGCGGAGAGAAATCATGATTTTGAGAAGAACGGTGGAAGCTAGGGCACACTCCAACCGCTTCAATCAAGGGAGAAATATGCGAAAAGCTCCTTTCCCAAGGAGTGATTTGAGGTGGAGAGGTGATGGGAGAATGATCTTGGGCTAAATCCTTGGTTTTGGAGAGAACGAAGATGAGGACAACGAGTCTTGGAAGGAGGAAGACGAGGAAGGAGGGGTCGGCTCATGAACGGGCTTTTGGTTAAAAAAGAAGTGAACCCATGGGATGATGGCCAAAAATTTCAAGTATGCCATTGGGTCGACCCTAGGGGGTCGACTCATGATTCACAAAATTTCAGAAAAAATATGAATAAATTTCAAAAAAATTTAAAATTTTGGAAGAAGAATTTTTGCTCAATGACAAATTGTGAGAATGATAATCTTGAACTTTTAGATCCAAGAGAGATGATGAAAATTGATCTCAAAGAAATTTTGACGTCGATTCCTTGGAATTGGAGAAACATTTAGGCAAATGGATCAAGAATTCCTAGATTTTTCCTAATTTCACAAAATCTATCCTCACTAAGGGCCTTTGTAAAAATATCAGCTAATTAATTTTTAGTGCAAACATAGTCAAGAATTATATCTTTGTTTTGAACATATTTTCTTATAAAATGATGTCTTATTTCAATATGTTTAGACCTTGAATGTTGAATTAGATTTTTAGTAAGATTTATGGCACTAGTGTTATCACATCTTATGGGTGTTTTATTAAGTTTGATACCAAAGTCTTCGAGTTGTTGCTTAATCCACAAGATTTGAGCACAACAACTTCCAGCTGCAATGTATTCGGCCTCAGCCGTAGACAGTGCTACCGAATTTTGTTTCTTGCTAAACCAGAAGATTAGGTTAACTCCAAGAAATTGGCAAGTTCTACTAGTGTTTTTTCTATCTAATCTACATCCAGCAAAATCAGCATCTGAATATCCTATTAAGTCAATTAATAAGTCCTTAGAGTACCATAATCCTAGAGTTTGAGTACCATTTAAATATCTAAAGATTCTTTTAACAGCATTCAAGTGAGACTCTTTAGGATTAGATTGAAATCTAGCACACAAACAAACACTAAACATGATATCAAGTCTACTTGCAGTTAAATATAGTAGAGAGCCAATCATACCTCTATAGTATTTTAAGTCTACACATTTACCTTCTTCATCCTTGTCAAGCTTACATGAGGGGCTCATGGGTGTGCCAATTGCTTTGGAGTTCTCCATTCCAAATCTTTTGAGTAATTCCTTGATGTACTTGCTTTGGGTGATGGAGATTCCTTCCTTTGTTTGTTTGATTTAGAGTCCGAGGAAGAAAGTAAGTTCTCCCATCATGCTCATCTCGAACTCTCCCTGCATGAGCTTAGCAAAGTCTTGACAAAGAGATTCATTAGTAGATCCAAAAATAATGTCATCAACATAAATTTGTATAACTAACATATCATTTTGATTTCTTTTAATAAAGAGGGTTGTGTCTACATTACCTCTTATAAAATCATTATTTAGTAAAAATTTGCTTAGCCTATCATACCAAGCCCTAGGTGCTTGTTTTAATCCATATAGAGCTTTATTTAATTTAAAAACATGATTAGGAAAAGCATGATTTTCAAAACCTGGGGGTTGTTCTACATAGACTTCTTCAGCAATATATCCATTCAAAAATGCACTTTTGACATCCATTTGAAATAATTTAAATTTCATAAAGCAAGCATATGCAAGTAGAAGTCTAATGGCCTCTAATCTAGCAACAGGTGCAAAGGTCTCATCAAAATCAATTCCTTCTTCTTGATTATAACCTTTAGCAACCAATCTTACTTTATTTCTTTTTATATTTCTATGTTCATCTAATTTATTCCTAAAGACCCACTTTGTGCCAATTATTGAATAATTTTTAGGTCTTGATACTAAAGTCCATACATTATTTTTTTCAAATTGATTAAGTTCTTCTTGCATTGCATTAATCTAATTATAATCATTTTCAGCTTCTTCAATAGTTTTTGGTTCGAGATGAGAGACAAAAGTACAATGATTAAATACATCTTTAAGTGAAGAACGAGTTTTTACCCCATGCATAGGATCACCAATAATTAACTCTTTAGGGTGATTGTGAACATACCTCCATTCTTTGGGTAGGTCATTTGTACCTTGAGGTTGTTCTTGATGTTCTTCACCTCCCTCATCCTGTTTGTCTTCATGTTCCTTGTCATCTTGAACTGTTGAATCTTTCAGAGTGATCTCCTTCATTCCTTCTATAAGAGGATCTGCATCATTAACACCTTCATTCTTCCTTGAAGGAAGATCGTTAGATTCATCAAAGACAACATGTATGGACTCCTCTACTACTAAAGTTCTTTTGTTAAAAACTCTAAAAGCTTTACTAGTGGAGGAGTAACCAAGAAAGATTGCTTCATCTGATTTTGCATCAAATTTTTTAAGTCTTTCTTTACCATTACTTAATACAAAACATCGGCAACCAAAAATATGAAAATATGCAATATTAGGTTTTCTTTCTTTCCAAAGCTCATAGGGGGTTTTCTTTAAAATTTGTCTAATCAAAGCACGATTTAAAATGTAACATGCTGTGTTAATTACTTCCGCCCAAAAATATCTTGGAAGGTTGCTTTCACATAGCATGGTACGGGCCATTTCTTCTAAGGTTCTATTTTTCCTTTCTACTACTCCATTTTGTTGGGGTGTCTTAGGTGTAGAGAAGTTATGGCCAATTCTTTTTTCATCATAAAAGTTTTCAAAGTCTTGATTTTCAAATTCAGTTCCATGATCATTTCGAATATTTTGAATTGAAAATCCTTTCTCATTAGTGACTTTTCGGTAAAATTTAGTGAAAACATGAAAAGTTTCATCTTTGTGTGCCAAAAAGAAAACCCAAGTAAAATGAGAGTAATCATCTATAATTATAAAATCATATCATTTTTCTCCTAGACTAGTGGTTCTAGTAGGTCCAAATAAGTCCATATGCAAAAGCTCTAAAGGTCTAGAGGTTGAAACAATATTTTTGGATTTAAATGAAACTCTTGTTTGTTTACCTAGTTGGCATGCATCACAAATTCTATCCTTTTCAAAATTTAATTTTGGCAAGCCAAGAACTAATTCTTTCTTAATTAATTTTGAAAGAGAATGCATGCTAATGTGTGCAAGTCTGCGATGCCAAAGCCAACTAGTCTCATTAATTTTAGCATTCAAGGATACTAGGCATTGCATGTTTATTTTGGCTAAATCATTTAAATCTATCATATAAATATTACCATGTCTATGTCCAATAAATTTAATGCCATCATTAATAGGACTAGTTACAATGCAAACAGATAATTCAAAAATAACTTTATATCCTTTATCACAAAATTGACTAATGCTTAGTAAATTATGCTTTAAACCATCTATTAACAAAATATTTTCAATGTATTTGGAGGGAGTGATACCAATGTTACCCATACCGATGATCTTTCCTTTGCCATTGTCTCCAAAGGTGACCATCCCTCCATCCTTAGCATCAAGAGTGATGAATTGGGATTCATCACCAGTCATGTGTCTCGAGCATCCACTGTCAAGATACCATTTTCTGTTTCCTCCTTGGGATGCTAGACACACCTGCAAGCAAAAGTCAAGTTTTTGTTTTAGGTACCCAAGCTTTCTTGGGTCCTTTTTGGTTAGTCATAATGATTCTTTTTGGAACCCATATTTTCTTTACAGTTGAGTTTGCAGACTTGTTAGAGAAGCAAGTGTATGACTTATGTCCTATTCTACCATATTTGAAGCAAGTAATATTAGAAGACTTGTTGCTTAAAGAGTTTACATAAATATTTTTTAGATATTTTTGTTTCTTCAAGGGGTTATAGCCAAGTCCAGCCTTATCATACACGGCTTTTTAATTTTCAAGAATCATATTAAGTTTATTTGAACTCAAGGTGAATTTTTCAACTAATGGTTTTAACTTGGCAATTTCATTCTTTAAACTTTGATTTTCTTGAAGCAGGGTGGATTTTTCAATTGAAATATTTTTATTTTGTTTCAATAGAGATTGATTTTTTAATTTTAGATCTTTATTCTTCATCCCTAGTTTCTTTAATTCATCAACTAAATCATAAAAAGCTTCATGTAATTCTTCAAATGTAAAGTCACTAGAAGTTTCAGAAATTACCTCATTTTCGTGTGCCATAAGGCACAGGTTGGCTTATTCGGTTGAGTTATCCTCTTCGAAGCTTGAGTCATCACTCGCACTCCAAGTGGCCATCATGGCCTTCTTCTTGTACTTCTTGAGATCCTTCTTCAGTTGTGGGCATTTGGATTTGAAGTGTCCCGACTTCTTGCATTCGTAGCAGATAAGGGGTTGGTCTTTCTCTTTTTCTTTGCTCTGTTTCCCTTTTGTGAATGGCCTCTTCCTCATCCCTTATTTCTTTTTTCTCAAAAATTTCTTGAATCTTCGGGTAATGAGTGCCATCTCTTCATCCTGTTCTTCATCTTCAGTGTCATCAGTTTCTTCATCTGGTGGAGCTGTGGATTTGAGGGCAATTGTTCTTTTCTTTTTGACTTCTTCCTCTTGATGTTGCTTCATGCTTAGCTCATGAGTCATCAATGATCCAAGAAGCTCTTCCAAGGGTAGAATGTTCAAATCCTTGACTTCTTGGATGGCGGTCACTTTGGCTTCCCAAGTTCTTGGTAAGGACCTGAGAATCTTTCTTACAAGCTCACTGTTAGTATAGGACTTACCAAGACTCTTTAAACCATTTATAATATCAGTAAAGCGAGTAAATATTTCAGTTATGGACTCATCATGCTCCATTTTAAACAATTCATATTTATGCACAAGCATGTTGATTTTAGACTCCTTTACTTGATTGGTTCCTTCATGGGTTACTTCTAACCTATCCCATATTTCTTTAGCAGATGAGCAAATAGAAATATGATTAAATTCATTAGCATCAAGAGCACAATAAAGAACATTCATTGCTTTAGCATTTAATTGGGCCATTTTCTTATCAACCTCAACCCATTCTTTCTCGGGTTTGGTTGATTCCACACCATCTATAATTTTAGTGGGTGTGTGAGGATCGTTCACTATGATACTCCACATATCATAGTCGAGTGCTTGAATGAATATTTTCATCCGAGCTTTTCAATAGGTGTAATTAGACCCATTGAAAAGTGGAGGTCGGTTGGTGGATTGCCCCTCGGCTAGAGAAGTGCCGACTTGAGTTGCCATAGATCTTTGGCTCTTTGATTGTTTAGATCAAAATAGGGCTAGAGCACCGGGCTCTGATACCACTTGTTGCCCAGCTATACAACCCAAGAGGGGGGGTGAATTGGGTTTCTAAAAATTTTAAGCTTAACTTATGACTTATGAAAAATGTTTGACAAAAGCTAAATAAATAGAAAAAGTAAAATTAATTCAAGGGTAATGACTAAAAGCTAGAATGCAAGAGAATAATGAAGAGTTAAAGAAGAGCAATTAGACACACCACAAACAAAAAGATTTATAGTGGTTCGGTGCCAACCTTGCACCTACATCCACTCCCCAAGCTCCTACTTGGAAATTCCAATCCACTAATCTTGTATTCAACCCAAATACAAACGTCGGAAACTCCGACTCTAGCTATCCCAAGCTAGTCCACTTGTTTCTCGGGTACAAGCCAACCCAATACACTTCGATTCAAGGTTTGGATCAACCTTTTCTTGTTTTGAAACCCTTCCAAAACAAAAATAATAACACAAATAAAGTATAACAATGAATAGCACAAAAAAGCTCCTTTAATGAGCGTATGAGACTTTAAATACTCTTTACTCAAGAAGAAGAAGACCCTTTTTGATTTTCTCAAAGTGGTTGGAGACTAGAATGTGCACTTGAGGAGTTGGTGAGCTTGGATCAAAGGCTTCTTGAATGCTTTGAGTGAGCTTTTGCTTAGAGCTGAAAAGTTTGCTTGAAATCCCTTTTTCAAAATCTCTCTTCTTGATTCTTGTTTTTGATTTCTACCTTTTTGTCCCTTTTATAGCTTCAGAAAATAGTGAAAAATATTTTATGCTGAAATAGAGTCGTTAGACCACAATAAATGAACATTAAAAGCACTTAAAATGGGTTAAAAACTAGCCGTTGCGGAAAAATCCCGTCACAGGGGTCGACTCATGCCTGGGGGTCGACTCATGGGTCGACCTCTGTGGAAGAACAACAGAAAATAACCAGAAGACAAGGTTCTGTGATTTTTGGCCTAAAAATAGCAGGGGTCGACTCATGCCTTGGGGGTCGACTCATGGGTCGACTCACAGGTTGTGCCAAGTCAAAAAATCTGCGTGCCAAACAGCTCATTGTGCCATGAGTTGACTCATGGGTCGACTCATGATTTTCAAACATGCATATCTTTCAAAATACAAGTCCAAAAATAATGAAATTTTCACCAATGGATCACAAATCTTTTGTTCTATCATTTGATGCTTTCAAATCAGGGTTTTGATAAAATTATAATTTTGCCCCTGAAGAGCAATAAATCTTTTTCAAGTGAAAATCATTAGTACTCCTTCAACTGCTTTGTAATCATCAAAATCAATCTAAGGAGCAACAGAAAGTCAATTATCCTGATTGGATTTCCAATGTTGTCCTAGTCAAAAAGGCAAACGACAAGTGGAGGATGTGCATAGACTTCAAAAAGCTGAATAAGGCCTGCCCGAAGGACAGCTACGCCCTTCCCAGAATCGATCAACTGGTGGACGCGACCTCTGGACATGAGCTCCTTACCTTTATGGATGCATTCTCCGATTATAATCAAATCAGGATGGCGCCGGAAGACCACTTTCATTACTAACCGTGGCCTTTACTATTACAGGGTCATGCCTTTCGGCCTCAAAAATGCAGGCGCAACCTACCAACGGTTGGTGAATAAAATCTTCAAGGAGCAGATCGACCGCAACATGGAGGTCTACATGGATGATATGCTCGTAAAAAGTAAATCTTCCATGGATCACGTCGCCGACCTCGAGGAGACCTTCGACGCTCTCCGAAAATATAGAATGAAGTTGAACCCGACTAAATGCGCTTTCGGAGTAGCCTCGGGAAAGTTCCTGGGCTTCATGGTGTCGGGGCGCGGGATTGAGGCCAATCCAGAAAAAATTTGCGCCATCCAGGAGATGGCCACCCCGAAGTCGATAAAGGAGGTTCAGCGCCTTACAGGGAGGGTAGCAGCCCTGAATCGCTTTGTCGCAAGGTCGGCCGAACGGTGCCTACCCTTCTTTCAAATCCTCAAGCAGCCGAAGAACTTCTGTTGGACCTCTGAGTGCCAACCGGTGTTCAAAGAACTGAGGAGCTACCTCGGCTCACCCCCGCTGCTGGCAAGGCTGGAGCCTGGGGAGGAACTATTTTTATACCTAGCGGTCTCTCCTATGGCTCTCGCGGCAGTCCTTGTCAAAGAAGAAGCAAAAGTCCAACGGCCAATCTACTACATCAGTCGCGTGCTAAGAGACGTCGAGACCAGGTATACCAAATTAGAAAAACTGACTTACGCCCTGTTGATTGCAGCCCGAAAGCTCCGACCCTACTTTCAAGGGCACACCATAACACTGCTCACTGACCAACCGATCAAGGCGATTCTACACCGGGTGGATGCCTCCGGGAGAACGGCAAAATGGGTGATCGAGCTCACAGAATTCGACATCAACTATTGACCCAGGCCGACAGTGAAGGCCCAGATATTGGCAGATTTCATAGTGGAGTGTACTATCCCAAAGGAGGTCGAACCTGAACAAGGCGAAATTGACAACCTGAAACTCCGGCCGAACTCCCCCAAAGAAAAAGCAGATCCCTCTGATTACTTTTGGGCCCTCTACATGGACGGTTCTTCCAACATGTCAGGTGCAGGTGCGGGCCTGATCTTGATCAGTCCGGAGGGAATTATCATGGAGTACGCTCTGCGCTTCGAGTTCCCCGCAACGAATAACGGAGCGAAATATGAAGCTCTGATCGCAGAACTGAGGATCGCCAAAGAGCTGGGAATAGATCGGCTCCGGGTCCACAGCGACTCTCAGCTAATAGTGGGACAAGTCAGCGAAAACTATGAGGCGCGGGAGGACAGCATGGCTAAATATCTTGAAAAGATAAAAGAGCTCGTCCCCACTTTCGGTAGCTTTGACATCAGGCAGATTTCAAGGTTGGAAAATATCAGGGCCGACCTTCTCTCCAAGCTGGCAACGCTGGCTCTGGCCGAATTACCCAAAGATGTTCTCTTTGAAGTACTCAAGTGCCCGAGTACGGAAGAATCACGACCAGTTATGGAAATTGACCACGAGCCCAGCTGGATCGACCCACTGATAACATTTCTCAGAGACGGGGTTCTCCCCCAAGATGCGAAAGAAGCTCGGAAGCTCCGAAATTAAGCCTCCCGATACATCCTCTATGAGGGCAAATTGTACAAGAGATCATACTCTTTGCCCCTCTTAAAATATCTCCGGCCTTCGAAAGCCGACTACGCTTTGTGGGAAGTACATGAAGGAATCTGTGGAAACCATCTGGGGGCTAGATCTTTATCCCACAAGTTGCTCCGCCAAGGATATTACTGACCGACAATGCATCATGATTCGATTGAATATGTCAGAAAGTGTGATCGATGCCAGAGATATGCCAACATCCAGAGACAGCCCGCCATCGAGCTCACACCCTTGAGTGCCCCATGGCCTTTTGCACAGTGGGGGGTGGACATCCTTGGCCCCTTTCCCATGGCGTCTGGGCAGAGAAAGTTTCTCCTTGTGGCGATCGACTACTTCACCAAATGGGTTGAAGCCGAACCACTAGCAAAAATCACAGAAGTAAAAGTGCAAGATTTCATCTGGAAGTCAATCGTGTGCAGGTTCGGTCTGCCTAGGGTCCTAATCACTGATAATGGACGGCAATTCGCGGGAGTGAAATTCGCCAGATTCTGTGAAGATCTGAACATCTCCTACAACTTCACATCAGTAGCCCATCCTCAAGCGAACGGCGAAGCTGAGGTAACTAACAGAACCCTTCTACAGGGGATTAAGACAGGGCTCGAGAAAGCGAAGGAAACTTGGGCGGACGAACTTTATCATATGTTGTGGGCGTATCGAACTACCCAAAGGCTGCCCACAGGGGAGACCCCCTTTGCTTTGGCCTTCGGTACGGAGGCCGTCATCCCAATTGAGCTTAAACTCCCGTCGGCACGAGTCATGGCATTCGACGAACATCAAAATTTGCAAGGTCTTAAAGCCAACCTCGACCTGCTGGAAGAAAGGTGGGAGATAGCTCAGGTTCGAATGGCAGCTTACAGATAGAAAGTCGCTCGCTATTACAACTCTCGGGTTAGGAATAAAGTCTTTAGAGCAGGAGATCTAGTGCTTCGACGAGCCGCTGTCTCGCAACCTCAGGATCGAGGGAAGCTCGCCCCAAACTGGGAAGGCCCGTATGAGGTCAAAGAAGTAGTCCGACCCGGAAAGCTCGGAGGAGCCGACCTCCCGCGACCATGGAGCTTGGAGAACTTACGGATGTACTACCAATAACTTCGTTTTAATTAAAAGTTGTATATCTACATATCTTTGGCACTATCCTACATCTACAGGACAATCCAAACAAATTGTATCAGAAGCAACAGGGGAACCTCGTCTCGGCAAAGTCGAAGGCCCGGTTCTCTTTAGACCGGATGGGGGGAGAGGCCCTGCAACGCCCATATGCGCCCCCACAGTCCTGTTAGGGACAGGAGGAGAACCTCACCCTAACTTGAGCAAAGTCGAAGGCCCGGTTCCCTTTAGATCGGATGGGGGGAGAGGCCCTGCAACGCCCATATGCACCCCCATAGTCCTGTTAGGGACAGGAGGAGAACCTCGCCCTAACTTGAGCAAAGTCGAAGGTCCGGTTCCCTTTAGATCGGATGGAGGGAGAGGCCCTGCAACGCCCATATGCGCCCCCATAGCCCTGTTATGGACAGGAGGAGAACCTCGTCCTAACTTGAGCAAAGTCGAAGGCCCAGTTTCCTTTAGATCGGATGGGGGGAGAGGCCCTGCAACGCCCATATGCGCTCCACAGCCCTGTTAGGGACAAGAGGCGAACCTCGTCCTAACTTGAGCAAAGTCGAAGGTCCAGTTCTCTTTAGATCGGATGGGGGGAGGGGCCCAGCGACGCCCTAGTGTGCCCCTACAGCCGTGTTAGGGACAAGAGGCGAACCTCGCCCTAACCAGAGCTGAACCTTGTTACGACAGAAATAGGGAAAGAACCTTGCCCCGACATCAATTAAGGTCTGGGTATTCAAGACCAGATGAGAAAAAGGGGGACCTTCCCCAGCGGCCCCTTCACGATAAAACTCCGTCCGGACTCCTGCGGGAGCCGGACTTCGCCCTCGATTCTGATCGTAAGAAGGCTCCATCCGGACTCCTACGAGAACTGGACTCCATCTCTGACCTCAACTGCAGGCAAGCTCCGTCCGGGCTCTTACGGGAGCCGGACTCCTCCTCCAACTTCGGCTATAGGCAAACTTCGTCCGGACTCCCACGGGAGCCGAATTTTGCCTGACTTCAATTACAGGTAGACCCCGTTCGGACTCCCACGAGAGCCAGACCTCGCCCCGACTTCACCTGCGGAGCCGAACCCCCGCAGCCCCACCAAGAGCAAAAAAAAAAAAAGAGGAGAAGGGAATACAACAATAACAACGGTAAAAGAAAAAGTTCGGCAGACAACGATTCGACACAAAGTACGGACGAGATAACAAAATCACCTTCTCATTTTTCGACTAACAAGATGTACGTTACAAGATCCGGAGGGCCAGAAAAGAATACATTATTACAAGGCTCGAGAACACGGCTTGGAAGGGATACACCGGAGGCCACTTCAAGCTGCAAACTTCTCTTTTCGTTTCTATTTTTCCCAGCCGCATTTTCCAGTGCGTGTGACAAGCCTATCGACTCTCGCCCCCACCTTGTTTCGCTCCACCTCCGAAATTCCAACCCTAGGGGGAAAAGGATGGGATAGATTCCAGGGGGCAGTAAGGGCAACGACAGCGGCGACGACGACCTGTTTCAAGAAGAACCGGAGTTATCCCGGAGGCAGCAATGGCGTCAGAGATATGCGCCATCATCGAATGCTCCATGACAACCACCGTCCTAAGTGTTCCGGCAAGGTTGGCACGCGCTACTTCCACCGTCCCCGCAACAAGTTTTACTGCCCCACCATCGGCGCCGACCGCTTCTGGTCCCTCAGCCCCGACGGCATCAAGGATCCCGTCACAGCTTGTGACGACAGCTCTACCCTCTTGACCGGTGTCACCCCGTCCTGCTACTCTGAAATTCTCAGGCAGAACGCCTTCACCGGTTGTCCCCGTTATTAAACCCCTGTTGTTGAAGAAATTCTCCCTCGAGCCCCCTTTAAAGTGACGGAAACCCTCAGCGGTAGCTCGACAATCAGAGAACTCGTAGACTGCTGTTCTCCTCCTTGCGCTCTTCCAAGTCCGTGGCATCCTCTTAAGGTTGGCCTCCGGGACGGAGGCCCTGGCGGGGGAACCCCCAGAGAGGAATCGGGGGGCTGGAGATGGCAGAGAGATGGCAAAGACCAGTGTGGAGGATGCTCGGAGTCGGAAGGGGCACCGATGGAATGGTTGAGTGGCTAAGCTCTCAAGCGAAAGAAAGATGTCGTCCTTTAGGCGAAGTAAAGCCCCTGGAGGAAGGGTGGGGGGTTTAAATAGGCAACGGAGCCTAGCGCAATTATGGTGGCAGGTGCCCCTAGGCCAACCAATGCCTACCACGTGTCTCACTCGCCGCGACCTGGAGTTGACCGTTCGCAAACTTTCATGGCACGACGCTTGGGATCACGTCCCGGTGGGAGTTCCGAAAAGGCTCTTCGAGTCGCCCTAATCGAAAAAAGGCTCCAGCATGCGCGCATTAAATGCCAGCACATCTGAGGACGGTCGCGCGCAGACGTCAAGGGGAGAACTTCGACTGCGACGATCTTTCTGTACTTCCTTCGTTCGAAATTCAAACTCGGAAGTAGGGAGATTGGTGTTGGGTATAAAATACCCTCAGCCGAAGTTTCCGACGGGATTAACCCTCGCGAGTCTCCTCCAACTCCGACCGCAAGCAAACTCCGCCCGGACTCCTACGGGAGCCAGACTCCGCCCACAACTCCAACCGCAAGCAGACTCCGCCCGGACTCCTATGGGAGCCGGACTCTGTCCATAACTCCAACTGCTGGTAAGCGCCGCCCGGACTCCTACGGGAGTCGGGCTCCGTCCCCAACTTCAACCGCAAGGAAGACTCCGCCCGGACTCCTACGAGAGCCGGGCTCCGTCCCCAACTTCAACCGCAAGGAAGACTCCGCCCGGACTCCTACGGGAGCCGGGCTCCGTCCCCAACTTCAACCGCAAGGAAGACTCCGCCCGGACTCCTACGGGAGCCGGGCTCCATCCACAACTCCAACTGCTGGTAAGCGCCGCCCGGACTCCTACGAGAGTCGAGCTCCGTCCCCAACTTCAACTGCAAGGAAGACTCCGCCCGGACTCCTACGGGAGCCGGGCTCCGTCCCCAACTTCAACTACTGGTAAGCTCCGTCCGGACTCCTACGGGAGTCGGACTTCGCCTCTGACTTTAATTGCAGGTAGACTTTGACTGGACTCCTACGGGAGCCTGATCTCGCCAGCTACAGGGAGACTTCGTCCGAACTCCTACGGGAGCCGAACTTCGTTCCCAACCTCAGTGCTGAAAGGCTCCACCCGAACTCCTACGGGAGCCGAGCTCTGCCTACGGCTTCAGATAAATTTCGTCCGGACTCCTACGGGAGCCGGACTCCGCCCCCGACTTCGCTTGCAGGTGAACTTCGTTCGGGCTCCTACGAGAGCCGAATCTCGCCTCTGACTTTAATTGCAGGTAGACTTCGTCCGGGCTCCTACGAGAGCCGAATCTCGCCTCTGACTTTAATTGCAGGTAGACCTCGTCCGGACTCCCACGAGAGCCAGACTCTGCCTTCTATCCCGACTGCGGGAAGGCCTCGTCTGAGCTCCTACAGGTGCCGGACCTCGCTTTCGATTCCAACCGAACTTCGACCGATAAATCTGGACCCCCTGGCAGGCCACAGTAACAGACAACACTGCTCCACTCCCTGCGGCGGACCCTACGCAGCTCCATTACTTCCTGACAGGCCGTATTAACAGCCATGATTCTGCTCCACCCCCTGCAGCGGATCTGGTGCGATTTCATCACTCCCTGACGAGTCACGACAACGGACGCCGCTCCACTCCCCGCAACTGATTCCACGTGGCGAGCTACGGCGATAGCCAGATTCCACTCCACTACCCTTCGCAATAAATTCCTCCTGACTATGGGCGGCCCACTACCAGACGGTTACGAACGTCGCTATCAGTCTGTTGCACCCTCCGCCTATAAAAAGGAGATCCCAGATACGTTATTCTCTAAGCTCTCGTTTTTACCTAAAAATTCTGCTAAAATTTTCGTTCGAGCACTCCATTCTTGTTGAGGCAGAGAACTGACTTGAGCGTCGGAGGGTCTTGTCGGAGCAACCCCACCTCCGGTTTAGATTTCTTTTGCAGGTCCCGGCAGCGACCGTGACTCCCTCGACTCCAGCTTCTCCGGCACAGACGAATTTTTGCACCAACAGTTCATTTAGAAATCATGATTCTAAGATTCAGAAGGATGTGGAGAATCAATTATATAACCAACCGATCCTTACCTTCATTTTGGTGGTCGATGACCATGATTTTCAGTAGCACAAAGAATGGGTATGTTGGCTTTTCGAGAGGAGAAGGAAGAAGAGGATGGTTGGTCGGCATCATTCTTCAATGGTTGCTTCAAAGAAGAGATCGGGCTTTTATATAGAGGGCCAATCGAGGCGATGGAAGCCGACAAAACTTCAATTCCCACATGAAATCAAAGACTCGATCAAAGAGGGAAGAGAGACTCCTTCGGTAGTCAAATCATAATCAGGTCCCTCAGCACGTGCAGAGCACATACTGGCCTTAATTTTTTTTTTTGAATTTGAAAAACTATGTTGCGTTATTACATAAACTTGCAACTAATAAATCTACATCAGTTTCCAATGATGATAATCACCACTATAGGTTGCTCAGGGCCTCTTTCATGTAGAAAGAAATATGGAGTCATTGACTAGTTCAAAATTAATTGGAGAATCAGATTGGTGGGTTGGATGGATAGAGTTTTTTCTTATTGGGATAAGAACATATTAGGGATTTTAAAAGCATTTGGGACTTGTGATGGTAAAACAATTTGGTCATGCTAACGCCTTGGTTGAGAGGGAAGATAAGAGAAAAAAGAAGAGAACGAGAAAGAAAGTTAATATGTTCTTTTAATTGAGAGTTTTTTTATAAAATAAAAGAAAAGAAAAGGAGAGAAATAGAGGGAATACAAATCCTCTCAAATTTTTAACTTTTTCCCCCTCCATATCGAGCAAAATCGGAGAGAAAGAAATTGAGAGTTAGTGAATCTTTTATAATTTTTATTTTACCCCTTCAATAATGAAGAACACAATTAATATTACATTTCAATCCTAAGACTTATTTTAAGCCTTCCACCTAAGTCTTCTATCCAATTAAACTCCCATAAATGGAAAAAATCAATGAAAATAAAAAAAAATGATAAGATTTTTTCTTGACTGCATTCTTGGGTTTATTGGATTTCTTTTAAGGGTATAATAGTAAAAAAAGATTATAATATATATATATATATTTTTGCTCTCAATCAAGAAGGAAAAAAATAATTATCATTTTTCTTTAGACTTCCAATTAAAGAGAAAGAAATATATTTTCTTCCCATTTCTTTTCCTCTCTCTTTTTATATATATATATATATATATATATATATATATGTATATGTATATGTATATGTATATATATATATGTATATGTATATGTATATGTATATATATATATATATATATATATATATATATATATATATATATGTATATGTATATGTATCTATATATATATACACGTATACATATATATATATATATCTCCAAACTTTTAATCAAAGCGTAAGATCCTGTTTGGCTAAGCTTTTAGGATGCCAGAGAGCACTTTTTGCCTTCAAAAAGTACTTTAGAGTGATATAATAATATTTGATAAAAATATTTAAAAATTATTTTAATTTTTTCAAAAAATTAGAAAGATCTATTTGAAAAAAATTGTATAATATCTAAAAATTATTTTATTTTTTAAAAAATATTTTATTAATATAATTATTAAATAATAAATAATTTTTTATAAAAATTTTAGTTCAAAATGTTAGTAATTTCAAATAGAGCCGGATGGGGTTGGACGGGAGCAGTTGTACTGAAAATTAAATAAATAAATAAATTTATTTATTTATATGTTTAGTTAAAAGAAAAAAAAAAAAAAATCACAGTAGGGTTAAGGGTGGGCGTGACGGCGGGTCGTCGTCTCGAGCGCGCATCGCCATCCCCCAATTTTCGCTCTTCGGCGCCTGGCCTCAAATTCGAGTTTCATTTTGCCGCGGTTTGTTTATTTCCTTCCCTTTCTTTTTGAATTGAATTGCCTTGCTGAAACCTCTGAAGAAGAGGAGGAGATCGATAAGGAATACCATGGTCACCAGCAGCAAGCCTGCCTTCGAGGGCCAGTCGCTTGAAAAGTTCTTCGCATCCTTCGCCTATAAAGGAGGAGGCGGAGGACATGGCGATGGTATCAGGAAGAGGAACAGCAGAGGAGGAGGAAGTGTTGATAAAAAAATAGGACAGAGACGTCTTCTCCTTAGCCCCAACAACAACAACAACAATACTCCTCCACCGCCACCACCACCACCACCACCATCATCGTCACTCCAGAGCACTACCAATAGGAAGGAGACCACCATAACAAAACCGCCGAGCATCCTCAATGGCCTGTCGCCTGTCGAGTTCATTGCATCTTTTTCCTACAAAGGAAAAAGAAGGGTTGATAATAGAATAGGAAAGGCAGAGGACCTTCTTAACCCCGGCACTCCTCCTCCACCACCGCCTGTCGTCAAGTATAGAAAAGGGAGGAAGACAGCCGCCGCTGCAACCACCACCACCGTCAGACGGGTCAGCCGTTTCTTCCCTCCTCCTGCCGGGAACTTTATCGTCGTTGATGGCAAGAAGGATATCACTGAGAAGGGGAAAGCCCGTTCCGGTGGCGGGACCACCAGGAAGAGGCCAAGGACGACAGGCAACACAGGCAGCACTGATGCGAACCGGCAGCCGCAGAAACGCAGCAAGGGGAGGAGAAAGCAACGCAGCATCCAGCTATCTGCTGAGGAGAAGTTTTCGGACGCCTACAAGAGAGTCAGTGATCACGATATCTGGGATGCTCCGCGGTCGTCCCACAATCTCCTGCAAGAAAGACACTGCTTTGATCCCTGGAGGGTCCTGGTTATATGCATCCTGCTCAATAAAACAAACGGCAATCAGGTAGCTTTCCTTTTCTCCCCCAATAAATTACAGATAGCTTTTCTTTTCCTCTTCTTAGCGAGACTGGTTATGCCTGTTGGAATTAATTTTAACATTATACACAAAATTTTGCTTTCACAATGACCCATTTGAATTTGTCTAGTAACAATCCATGTACGAACAGAAGGTTGTGGGACCAAGATTTTGCTTTTTCCTCCGAATCTACTTGATTCCTTTCTTTCCATGCCTTAATTATGCAAGGGCTGATTTTGTCCATCAGCCACACCTAAATGTGATGCATGTACAACACTTGTGTAAGACGACTGGACACAATCCAAAACTTTATAACAGCAAAATAATTTTTTTCAACTTCGCAAGCTTGAGTGAAGTAGGTATATTTCTGCAAAGAAGATGTCAATGCTCCCTCCCTATGGTTTGCTGGATGTCCCTTCTTTGATTCCATTGTAGAATCAACCATCTCAACAAATGATCTGCCTTCTGATTGAGACCAGATTTGGAATAACACACTTGAAACCCTGCCCTTGTTGCTCTTCTCTTGCATCAAATGACCTTCAGGGTTTGACGTTTGTTTCTTGTCCTTGGTTGCATAAGGAAGATAACAGAAAAGGTTTTATTGGTTCATTTGCAAAGAGTATCAAATTGACACAAAGCCAAGAGAAAAAAGCTCTAAACATAAGAAATGAGATGGCCTAGGGATGTCAGAAAAGGGGCCCAGATGTTTCGTTGTTTGCATTCATGATTTTTTATCAGTAGATTTAGGGTGTAACTCAAAAAAAATCTGGTAAAGGATTTCTTGAGGTTTAATTAGTTAAAAGGCTGAAGAAATTTGGAAAATGGTTTTTCTGCAGAATTTTGGATTGTTTAGGTTTTCTCATTATATATTTGAGAATAAAGGGACAAAGTGGATGATATACACTCTCAATGACTCAACATATATTTTATGGTGAGGGTTTAAAATGATTGTTGTTGATGAGCACTCTAAAGTTAAAAGAGAATTCGTATTGATGCGGCTGATTAGAAATTTTATCAGTAAACTGTGAGAGATTTCATCTTTGTTGTTATAAAAGGAAAAATTAAAAACGAACAAGGAAAAGACATAGAGAATAGTGTAATAGGCAAAAAAACTTTGACTAAATGGACTAAAGTTGTTGGGGCTGCCAGGTGGACTCAAGGCTTTCATAGGATGGTTGAATATAGAACCAAAAAATCACGCATACCAACCTCTTTTGTTGCTAATCCTATGTTTTTTCTTCCTTTATGTCCTTCCTGATTTCTTAAAAGCTTTCATCATCTATATCACATACCATGTCCTTTCATTATGTCACACACTTGACCCATGCTTACATTACATCTCCAATTTAGAAGGTATCTGAACATTGATGGCATTTGATAGGCTTCAAGCTTTTAAAGCTAGATTTGGATCCTCCATGTTCAACATTGCTTGCGCTAGATAATAAGAACAAGGAAAATAACATACATTGCTTGTGGCGAAAGCTAAAAGTTCCAAGGCAAGAAAAGATGTTAATTTTAGATCTTAAGCAATAAAATAGAGCAATATTAGAGCAATTGAACCATACAGCCCAGATTAATTTTTGAAATAAGATTTTGCAAAGTTAGAAAGCTCTTTCCTTTCTCCATATCTGTTTTAGTCCAAGCTTGTATTAAAATAGTTTTGTAGTTCTTTTGATCGTTTCAGCAACATTATGATTCTTGAATTTGGAAATTAGCTAGGATTGTATTTGGTTTCTTGAAGTATTGGCTTGTTTTAAGAATTCACATTTTTGTTTTCTAGAATTCATAGAGGAAGATTTAAAAGACATTTTACTGTTCTAGAAAGAGTGGGAGACCACATGAATTTCATGTGTTTCTGCTTTCCTTGAACATCACTTTTGTGTCATCATATCATGCCTTATTTCTTCCATTCTGCTCTTCATGATAATGTTCTACTTGTGCTATCGCTATGTTCTCCTAATTTTGTTTTGGTACCACCATTGCATGATTTTGCCAAATATATTTTCAAAATTTTTGAGGTGTTCTTGATGTTGTTGAAGGTGCTAGTCTCATATGCCCTTCATCAATTCTTGCCTATTTCTTTGGACCTATTTTTCGAGTGTATTAATTTTTCTTCTTTTGCCCTGCTCTTTTTTTTTTTTTTCTGTTCATAAAAAGATTTTCAGATCTCGCAAGCTTTGGGATTTATTTGAAATTTAACAATTTTATTTTGAAGCCTTGAAGCTACTAAGGCTACAATAATATGTCAAATTAGTTGCTGCATGAGCCTCATTCATGATTCTCAAAATCAAAATTTTATCATATGAATTCATGTTAGCATTAACTTGATCTAAAGTTTCCCACATGGAAACATACGATTGCAAAGTTTCTACCAAAACTCGTGTCACTGTATAACTAGTTCTCATTGTTAGAACCAAATAAGTAGCTAATTAATCTGCATCATGGATGAGTTGCCACATGCCACTTCATGGTCCCTTTTCATGAACTTTCTTTGAAAGAGTACATGTAAGGTATAATTATTTCTTAAGTTTTATGTTCTCATAGCTCACTCTCATCAGATTCTTCCCATATGACTTCTTGTTTGGGCAGTTGGAATGCCCCTGCAATAGTGATAGTCAACAATTGCTGTGTAAGGTGTTGGGATTCAGATGCACAATGGAACATGGATTTTAAAATTTTTAGGCATGCATCAACTATTGATTACATAAGGATCCGAATCCCAATCCCAAAATCATCTTGATGACATTCAATCAAACACAGAGAGATAGCAAATAAAATATAAAAGGGAAAAGGATACCTTTAAGAAGATACTGATTGCTCGCTGATTGACAGGTTTCTTAATTCACATCCACGAGGTATCCAAGCATATGCCCTCTAACAGTGATCTACACAGGAACCAATCAAGAACTCTCCCCAAACAATTTTTCTTGAATCCCTTCTCAAGGAATCCGGCCTTTTCTTTCTTGATTTCCTTCTCAAGGATATCAATACCTTTCTTTTCCAAGAATCTTTCTTGGATTCTTTCTCTCTTAACCAATAACCTTTCTTGGTTTCTTTCTTGATTTTTTCTCAAAGAAATCAGCCTCTAAATTCTTGTTGCTGAATTCTTCTCAAGAATTCAGCATGCCCTTTCCAAGAACCTTTCTTGAATTCTATCTTCCTTTTATCAAGAAAACTTTTTGATTTCTTTTCTCCCTTTTCAAGAACCTTTCTTGAAGGAAATCAGCATGCCCCTTTCTTTCTTTCCCTTGGCCAAGTACCCTTCTTGGCATGAAGGGAATACATCGTCCAATTCTTGGGCGTGTGAGACTTTGACGCATGAGGAGGGAGAGGAGGCTTTTGGACGTTAAGACCCTCTTCACGTGTTCCCTTCTATTGCATACCCAACCCACTTCCCATGTTTCTTCAAGGCATGAACTCTTCACGTGATGGGATGTTGAAGGCGTGGATGATGGGGCGCTAAAATAAGGAGATGCAAGAAAAAGGGGAGCGCACAACCATGGAGGTGTGAAGACTCTCTTCACATTAAATTCTCTTAAGGCATTATTCCTTCTAGGTGTCAGCCCTTTTAATAGGTTGAGAAATAGGTTGGCTCAACTCCTAATCCAATTAGGAGTCCAACTTGATGGGGATTCATGGGTCTAAATATATGCTAGATGTTTGACCTAAACTCATAAGGATTTCAACCAAATCCTTATTGAATTAGAACTTCTTAAGCCTAATCAAAAAATTCTTGACTAATTTTCTTTTGTGTGTGATCCATTGGGTTCAACATCTAGCCAGCAGTAAATCCAAGCTTGTGTCAACCTAATCTAATTAGGTTCAAGACATATTAAGCTCATGTGTTACAATTAATTAGAACTTTTTTAATTAATTACTGAATTAAACTCTTTAATTCATAAGAACCTACAAGTCAAGATTGACGTCTGGCAATATGTTATGACTATCCAGAAGATGTAAAATTTTGGTAGAATATCAAAATACCCTTCCGTGGTGAGTTACTATGTAATTCAATCATTCGATCATACAACATTCACAAGAAGTCATGAGTATGGAATCATGTCAAATCCAAATACCTATTCATATGTATTTTGATTTGATGATGATGACTCGGTTGATAAAATATTGAAATATTTTTTAATTTTCATCCTATTTTGGCCAAAGACTTTCTGAGTCATCATCTTTTGAGATCTCATAGGATATTCTCTTCTCTTATAAGGAGTGACCGATTTTTTGTTGACTATTCACAACTTTTATGCATACTTCACTATACTCAGAACATTCCAGACATGTCTCCGAAAGTCATGCTAGAGTATGAACCAAAGTATAAACTATATGCATAAGGTACCATAGTGATCTCAGGTTTAAGGATCATCTGTACCACTTTCACTGGAGAATCATCTTTTGACATGCTAATAAGGCTCCATCAGATGTTCTTTCTGTGGATTAGTTCAGTAAACTCATTCTCTAATGAGTACTCACATTTTTGTATTAGTATCTCCACAAGTGATTGTAAAGTCAATCACCTTCTCCATTGAGCATACATAAGATGTGTCAGTCTTATTGGTATCATCGATTCCCAACTCGATGATCCTACGACTGGAAACGTTTAAGATCGAAGCTATCGAGGTTTTAGGTCTCACTGACATGATTTCATCATGGTCCTAAAATCATTGTCCTAATCTATGGGGTTCGTCATAATCTTAATCAAATCATAAATGAAATAATGAGATGCAGTATATGATGAAACACAATACTTCATATTATTTAATGAATAATCATGTCATGTATGTGAGTAGGAAGATCACTAAAAAAAGTTTTATCGTATTATCCATGCGATTGGCTTGTAGGACACTATTCTTTCATCAGGTTCTAGTTGTGGTCTCTGTGTCTCTTCCTTTCCTGTCTTTTTCTTCCCTTTCTCATTCTCTCTTCTTGCCTTCCCTCTCAATCCTTCCTCGCCTTTCTATTTATTAATTTGATGTGCTGGCATATTTTCCAACATGGACAGATAGTTTGTGTAGCGTTGCTTCTCCCAAACTAGAATCACCTTATGCACAAAGCATTCTTCCATCACAATAACAGAATTAGGTAATGTGCTTATGTTTGTTGGCCTTAGCTAGTAGCAAATTATCACACAAGGTCATCCGGTGCACTCATAGGCTCTTATCACCTTATCAATACACTTTGCCTGATGTCTAAACTTTTTTCTTACATTGTTCTTTGATTTTGGTTTGTATAGAGCCACAAACAAATCATATATCATCAGCTTTCTATATCTGTAGTTACAATCATATAAGTGATGGGCTCGACCTTAGCTACAAATATGATTAGTTCGTGCTTGAGATTAGAATCTTATTTCGCACATAATAACCCAATATTATATATTCATTGGTTCTGGTATATTACTCAAGAATTTTAATGGCATCCCATATTAGTAATTTAAAATATTCTCATACTCATGGGTATCATAGTTTCATCACAAAGGAAAAAAAAGTGAGAATGGTGAATGTGGCAACATGAATGGCTTATGGGGTTTATTACAACAACTCAAGTCAAACATGAGAAGGTAGTGCATTTGTAGCTATAAAAACTATATTTGGTATGCTCGTGTGTTATTTCGTGCCAGGCCCGAAAAGACATAGCAAAGAGAGAAGGGTAGATGGAGAATTGGAGAGGAAAAGAGAAGGGTGAGGGAGGGGAGGGAGAGGGCGGGGAGGCCGAAGGTGGTCGTCAAAGGACCGTGAGGGCCTCGGATGACTGGAGGAGTAGACGAATATGAGATTCAGAGAGAGAAAGAGAGAGGATGGAGGGAAGGAGAGGGAGAGGATGGACAGCTGCCAGCCAGCCAGTCCTCTCTATCTCCTTCCCTCCCCCTACTCTCTTCCTCTCTCCAGGGGAAGGCAGAGCTCTAGTGGCCTTGGTAGGCTCCGACAGCCTCCTTGGCCTTTCCCTCTCCTTTCTTCCCCTCTCTCCCCCCTCTTTCCTTCTTCCTCTCCCCATCCTTGCTAGTGTCTCATTTTGAATGCTGGAGCCACGTCGGTCAACTGTTGATATGGTTCGGCATGCTCGAACTTGGTGGATGGATGTATGTGTCCATATATGTATATATTGTTGGACAAATACATGCATGTATGCTTATATGTTTGTATCATGCATGTGTCTGTCCATGTATGGATGGATGGATGGATGCATGCACGTATGTATGGATGGACGCATGCATGCTTGTATGTATGTATGTATGTATAAATGATGCTTGTGGTCTCAAACACAATGTACTTGTACTCATATTTGTAATCTAAAATATTCTTCAATACTTGTAATTGTCTTCTACCTAGAGTAATGGGGAGCTTTGGAACTCCACATATGTTGGGTCATTGCATTGTGGACCTATGTGAATGGATTGCACTATCAAAAGTAGTTTGTTACTTTGTAATGAAAAGGTTTTGGAGGCAATGTTTTTACGATAACCTATACTACTCTAAGAACAATGCCTATTCACAAAAGATTTTCTTTCAAAAGTGGTTTCTTGTTGAAAGGTCTTGGAACCAACTTCTTGCTTTCCTTGTAATCTGATCAATCCCTTTCTCTCTAATCTATATTGGCAAAAGGTTTGATTTTGTTGGTTCGCCACACCTAATAGTGATGCATGCACAACTCTTGTGTAAGGCGGCCTAATACCATCCAAAATTTTATGATGGACAAGGTTTCCAAGTGGGATGTGTAGTTTTGGGTGGAAAAGTTGTGGATCTTCCTATGGTTTGATAGATGTCCCTTTTTTGATTGCTATAGAATTAGTCATCTAATTGATTGATCGCTCTTCTTGAGAAGACCATACTTGAAATTTTGCTCTTGTATTTCATCAGATAACATTCATAGTTTAATAATTATTTATTCTCATTGGTTTCATGAAGAAGATAGCATCTTAAAGTTTGTATGGATTGTGTTTGCAATGAATACCACTTTGACTCAGAACCTAGAGCTAGAGTTTTGAACAAAAGCAATCAAGTAGCCTGGTGGTTCCAAAAAAGGGGCTTTAGATGTTGTTTGCCATTCTGAATTGTTTGATAGTTTTAGGTATAATTCTAGAAAGGAGAAAATATAGGGAGCTTTAAGGTTAGGATTTCATGAGGTTTTTAGATAGTTGGAAGGTTGAAGAAATCTGATAAATGGCTTTCCATGGAAGTTTGTTGTTTTTTGAGGTTTTCTTATTGCCAATAATAAAGCGATAAAGATGATGGTATGGGTTCTTTGCAACTTGACCTATATTTTATGATTGTGGTTTGTAAGGATTGGAGTTTATAGGTGAGGTGACATTAAAGAAGAGATTCATATTGTGTTGGCCTATGAGGGTGACTGTATCAGAAACTGTGATGGGACTAGCATATCTGATCTTATTGTTGTATAAGGGAAAAAAGGGCGAAAGGAAAAAGCTTCAAATTAGGACTGCCAAACTTCATAATGCTTGTATATTGACTTAAGTTGGTGGGGCTGTTGGGTTGACTCAAGGGCTTTATGTTAAGGCTGGATTTAGAGACAAAAGGAAAAAAGATCAGATTTACTATTGAGTTTTGTCCTTGTCTTGATAATGCTTATTGTTAATCCTTTGTCTCTTCTTCATTCTATGGATGCTGGTGTTTAAAAGATTTCCCCATCTGCATCACATGAACTTTCTCCTTATGTCATATGCTTGAACAATGTTTAGATTGTAGCTCTAGTTCAAAAGCATTTGAATATTATTAGCACTGACCTGCTACAAACTTCAATTGGGATTCACCTTGATGCACATTGCTTTTACTAGATATGTGTAAACAATCTCTTTTAATAGGGACGTAGATTGTATAATTTGCAATAATAGTTGCAACCTTAGTTTAATGCAACATTTATATTACGTGCAATATATTAAAATTTTAGTATAGCTGCTTCCAACAATCATGTTTGGGATGTCCCTTTACTTTTTTCGGAATGAGTGTAGAAATGGATTGATGTGTGTAGTGGTTTTGTAATTGGCTTATACGATTTACAAAAGATGAGCGCTTGTAGTCAAGCATCATTAAATAACCTATTTAGAAACCTTTCATGAGGGATGATGTAAAATTTGGATAAACAAAAATAATAAAGGGGAAAAATGTTTAGATTTCTTGATTGATTTCTTCAATAATTGCCCTCCTTTCTAGATGTATATTGAAATCTTAAAAAATTATAAATTATATAATAGAAATATTTTTTTTATTTTTTTAATGATATTAATTTCCTATCTTCTTGATATTTTGCCCCTAGGCATCAAATATTAGAACCTGCAAATTGGTCGGGTCGACCTGTGATCCAATACGATCCGAACTTGATTGGACCTAACTCAATCTATAATTAAAGACTTGTGGATTGGGTTAGGTTCAAAAATTGGACTCGATCTAAAACTAGGTCAGATCTGGATCTTCTATTTTTTTCTGATTGAACTCTGATATCATTGGGGTGTATGTGTCAACCCTATCAAATATAATGATCCCCTTAACTCATGCCTTTCTTTTCTAATATTGGTCCTCTCACAATCAAGCTTCCTTAAGTCTTAACTGGTGTAAACAATAATTTACAACCCAATAAGTGCCAATTTAAGTTTCCCACAATGCTTGGCTTACTATGGAAGCTTGACATATTTAAAATGTTTACCACAATGGCTTGGTCTCTCTTTCGATCACTTGGCTTATTATGGTAGTTTGGATAGATTATTGTGGCAACTTGGGTGTTATCCTCTAGTTTCGGAGCATACAAGGCAATATGAAATCTTCAGTGAAGCCATATAAATCCTTATTGATGAATCAATAAATCGGATGGGGGCACACAAATCCTTCTTCCTATTGATATACATGAGACCGTATAAAATCGTTGAGGTCATTTGATCAAGCATCCTTATATCATTATTGATAATTTTAATGAGGCCACATATATCACTTATCAGATGTCTAAAAGCTTCCTTATCAATAGTTTGAACAAGGCTGAATATAACATTGACGCACCTTAGGCTACGTTTCGATGGAAAGGGAGGAAGAAGACGCATGAAACAAAGAAAAAACAGCAAAACAAAGAAGGAACCCTCTTCGTTAGAATTTTATTTAAATAACACGAATAAACTGATTACAACATCGGTCAGGGGGCCTTATAAACTAAAAGTCCTGATTCAACTACAAGAAGGAATTCGAAATAAAATAAAACAAAAAAGAAATCAAAACTAGACTCTACATTGGACTAGGACTCTTGTGCTTTTTCATTGATCTGTCAAACAATTGAATTAGGCTCTGAAACTCATAGTAGCGATGAAGCAGCCAGCCTCATAGAGCTCTTCGAAATGGGGTCATAATAGTGATTTTGACATCAGATGAGAAAATTATGGCTGTTCTAGCTCGATAGTGTCGAATCAACAGGATTAGGTGCAATCAGCTAGATTTTCGATACTTTCGGGTCCTGTCCCTCGCATCTAGCTACCGATCTGTCAGGATGTCTGCATCATCCTCCTCGGATTAGGAAGAACTCATGCTTGAGTTGGAAGCCTCCTTATCTGATGAATCATCTGTATAAAGAATTAGATGCTTCACGTTAAATATATTAGAGATTCAAAGATGGCTGGGTAGCTTCAATTGGTAGGCATTGTTGTTGATCTTCTAGAGTATCTCGAGAGGACCAATCTTGTGCTTGCTCAATTTGTTGTATTCTCCAACTGGATACCGGTCCTTGGTTAGAACAACCTATACATAATCGCCAACTTCAAAAATGAGCTTCTTTCGATGTTTGTCGGCGGCCTCTTTGTACCTAACATTGCTGACCTTGATTTGTTCTTTTGACGGATTGATGGATGGTTTGGATTTCTTCACCAAAATTTTCAGTTTTTTCGCTGGATCTCCCCCTTGAAGTGATTGGCGTCAAGTCCAAAATACTACTTGAGTTTGATCTGTAAACCACCTGGATCAAACTGTATAGTCTATGTTCTGGTTCACTGAATGGTTGAAAGCAAATTCAGCCTGCGCCAAGGCCAAGTCCTATGGCTTAGGACGGTCACCAGCAAGGCTCAACAGATTTCGCAGGCTTGTATTAATTGATTCGATTTGGCCATCTTTTGTGGATGATATGCTAAGCTGAATTGTAGGGATGTACCCAATTTTGTCCATAAGTTCCTCCAAAAATGACTCATAAATTTGGTATCTCGATTAGAAGTGATGGTTTTGGGTACTCCGTGTAGGAGAACAATCTCCTTGAAGAACAACTGAGCAATATTAGATGCATCTAAGGTTTTGCGGCAGGCTATGAAGTGCAGCATATTTGAGAGTCGATCCACAACCACAAGCACTGAATCGCATCATCTTTGCGTCACAGGTAACACCAACACAAAGTCTATACTGACCTCCTCCCAAGGATGATTAGGAATAGGCAGAGTGTATAATCCAGCATTAGTAGCTGTACCTTTTCACACCTGGCACATCTGACATCGCTGCACATGTCGAAACACGTCATGCTTCATCTTCGGCCAGTAGTACTGTCTGTGGATCAGCATGAGGGTTTTATCTTTATCAAAGTGATCTTCTGCATAGAGTTCCTGTACAATCTTCTCTCGCAAGGAACAATTGGGTATACAAAGCTGCACACCAAGAAACAAAAAACTGTCCTGCACCTAGTAATCAATCCATTTTTTAGTCTGGACTGTCTGAAAAATATTGGCAAAGTTTAGATCTCTGGCATAAAAATCCTTCAATGCATCAAAACCAACTATCTCCACTCGAAGAATACCTAAAAGCTTGGCCATTCTGCTCAGCACGTCCGCCACTCGATTCTGAGCATCAGATTTGTGCTTCGCAACAAAGTGAAACTCTTGCAAGTAATTCACCAACTTGATATGCCTACGGCTTAGCTTTTTCTGACTGTTGATGTACTTCAGGACCTCATAGTCAGTATAAAGGATGAACTCTTTCTGGATTAAGCAGTGTCACCATTGCTGAAGTGCACTAATCACAGCATAAAATTCAACATCATATGTGGAATAGCTTAGTTTGGAACCTAATAATTTCTCGTTGTGGAAGCAAACGGGTCGCCCTTCTTGGCTAAGAACTCCACCAACGTCTGTAGAAGATACGTCACACTCCATCTTGAAGATCTTGAAAACAAATTGGTAAAAAAAGAACATCAGCAGAAGCAATTTTTCTTTTGATCTCTTCGAAGACAGTCTGCGCTTTAGGGGTCTACTGAAAATGCCTCCCTTTCATACAATCTATCATGGGAGACATGATGGAGCTGAAACTCCTGATAAATTTTCGATAAAAGGATGCCAAGCCATGGAAGCTCTACATTTCGGTGATATTGCGTGGAACCGGTCAATTCTGGATGGTCTGCACCTTCGATGGATCTATTTGTAGCTCTTGAAATGAGATGATATAGCCAAGGAAGGTTAGACTATCTGCCATGAAGCTGCACGTGGTATTGGCATATAGTTTTTTTTTTCTCAAGGTACCAAGAACTTCTTTAAGATGATGCAGGTGAGCTTCTAGAATAGGACTGTAGACAAGTATATCGTCAAAATAAACCACGATAAATTTATCGATGTATGGTTACAGCGTGTGGTTCATCAGCCTCATAAAGATGCTCGGCGTATTGGAAAGCTCGAACGGCATCATCAACCACTCATATGGGCCCTTTCTTGTCTTGAAAGTTGTTTTCCACTCGTCTCCAGATCGAATCCATAACTGATGGTAACCACTTTTTAGATTAATCTTTGAAAAGATGTTGGCTCCAGCTAGCTGATCCAGCATATCATCCAGCTTTGGGATCGAAAATTGGTACTTGATGGTGATTCAATTAATTGCTCAGTTGTCTATGCATATACGTCATGTATTGTCTTTCTTGGGAACCAACAGAGCAGGCACTGCATACGGACTTATGCTCGGTTTGATGTAGCATTTGTCCAGCAGCTCCTGGACCTGCCTCTGCAACTCGTGGTATTCAGCAGGGCTCATGCGGTATGCCGGTTTGTTTGGTAGGCTTGATTTTGAAATAAGATCAATGTGATGAATATCTTGTTCTAGTGGAAGTCTTGCGGGCAATTCTTCAAGAAAAACATCAGAAAACTCTTGAAGGATAGGACATACCAGAGATGGGATTTTTTTCAACCAACTTGTTCTTTTCCACCACTGTCAAGATGTAACCGACCTCCACTACTTTCTTCAGATAGGAGTGCTTCGTCAGAAGATTGATGCTGTCATGTGGCTTTGATTTAGGGATATCTTCTTTCATCGAGGTCAGGGTGATCTTCTGATTGTCATTCCAGAAGGTGTAGATGTTCCGACGTCCATCATGTGAGCACCACGGTTATATTGCCATGGCCTCCCCAGAAGTAGATGACAGGTGTCCATGCCAACGACGTCACACTAGACTTTGTCGAAGTACTTTTGCCCTATTGAAAATGACACCAGGCAACAGCTATTGACAACCACCTCGCTTTCTTTTTGGAATCAGGATAGCTTGTAAGGATGGGGTTGTTTTTTAGTGGACAAATTTAACTTCATGATAGCCTCCCAGGAGATGACGTTCTCGCAACTTCCTCCATCAATAATAACTTTACAGATTTTTTTCTCAATTATACAGCAGGTATGAAAGATATTGGTCCATCTCCAATCTTTTTTTTTTAAAGCAAGCAGGCTCTTTCGAACCACTAAAGCATCGCCTTTATCTCCAAATAGCATGGAATCATCCTTCTCGTCACCTTCATCATAGGCAAGCTTTTGGTCCTCCCTAGATGGTTCTCCTTTAATCAGCAGATGCTTCTCGGATCGTCCCGCAAGCTTTTTACAGTTATTCTGCGTGTGTCCAATCTCATCGCAATTGTAACACCGCAGAGTTGATGATCCAGCTGCGGTTGGATTTGAGGATCTTGTATCTACAATACGAATAGGAGGGTTAGTAGTATTGCGCTGTACGTCCCTTTGATTTCCCATCGCTTGATTGCTACGTGAGGGAGTTTTAGATCTGGATATAGGTCTTTGTCGCAATTGCTCCTTAATGATTACAGCACGGGGGTATGCCTTTTTAACGGTCCATAGGATGTGGAGTCTTGAAGCATCCAAGATCTACTGCCATAGTCCTTCAAGATATCTCGCGACCATTTGTTCTTTGTTCTCCGCCAGATCGTTCCATACGACCAATTGGTGAAATTCTTCCGTGTAATCATCTATGGATCTAGGCCCTTGACGGAGGTTCTACAGGCATCGATATAAGAACTGCGTGTAGTTGAAGGGCAAAAATTGCTCCCTCAACGTCTTTTTCATGTTCTCCCATCCTATATTTTCAGTTTATCTTTGCGCTTTTTTTTTTCAACTGTTGCCACCAAATAGAAGCCTGGCAAGTTAATTTTAAGGCAACGAGTTTTATCTTTTTGTCGTTAGGTATCTTCTTGTACTCGAGGATGCGCTCGATCTGATCCAGCCCTTGTACTCGAGGATGCGCTTGATCTGATCCAGCCAATCAAGGAACACCTTCATTTGTAGACTATCCGAATATTCAGATAGATCTGCTTTGATGGAATTGAACTAGGGGGTTGGACGCTCGAACGAATTACCTCATCTTTCACATCGGCATGTGGGAGCAACTCTGGAAAGGGTTCTCGAAATCTGAAGCCTCTTCCTTAGATCTACGATCTTCTGGATCTACCTCAAATCTCGCCTTTGATTTCCAACTGCGTAAGACGTGCAGTTAGCTCCATCATTTGTCTCAAATCTTTACACTCCAACATCAGATCTCGTTCCTGCTGCGTGATTTCATCATGGGCCGCCGCCGCCTGATTTGCAAGTTGGTTCTTCTTGTGGCCATCACCCACCATTTGGACTGCAGAGAAGAATCTCTGTTCATGGATCTACTGGGCTCTGATACCAACTGATGCAGTCTAGGCCACGTTTCGATGGAAAGGGAGGAAGAAGACGAATGAAACAAAGGAAAAACAGCAAAGGAAAGAAGAAACTCTTATCTCTGAAATTTTATTTCAATAACTCGAATAAACTGATAACAATGTTGGCCAGGGGGCCTTAATAATGGACTAAAAGTCCTGATTCAACTACAAGAAGGAATTCGAAACAAACTAAAATAAAGAATAAATCAAAACTAGACTCCATGTTGGATTAGGACTCTTGCGCGTTCTCATTGACCTGTCAAATAATTGAATTAGACTCTAAAATTCGTAGTGGTGGCGAAGTGGCCAGTTTCGTAGAGCTTGAAAAGAATTTTTCGGAATAGGGTCAGAATAGCGATTCTAACACCGGATGAGAAAGTTATAGCCGTTCTAGCTCGGCAGTATTGAATCAACAGGATTAGGTGCAATTAGCTAGATTTTTGACCCTTTCGGGTCCTGTCCCTCGCATCCAGGTACTGATCTGCTAGGACGTCTGCATCAAACACCTCTCTAGAGGTCCACATATATCTTCAAGTAAGGTATTCATTTTAGTTATCAATTCTTTTCATATTGTAAGAAAAAACTTTTCATATTTGATATAAAATAAAAACCTATTTGATATCAAATAAAAAATAAATATACTTTATTTCATTCTTTTAAAATAATTCTTAAGAAGTTACTATTTAAAATAATTGAAGATATTAATAAATTCTACGTATTCTATATGTATATATAAGTAATTGTTTTAGGAAAAAGGGTTGGCTCAAGATTATTTTTTATTTATGTTGTAATTGTAGAAACTATAAAAGGTAGACTAATGTGATTTAAAGGATAGTGTTTCATATAGAAGATGTATCATTAATTATCCAATACTTGTAATTACGTTATGGGCTAAGGCATTATTGGCTTCATTATTGTTTGATTGTGGAATCAAAGCACAGTGAAGGTTGCGAACCATGGAAAAACACCCATGAATTGCTTTGTTCTATCTTAATGGAAAACCCAGAAGTTTAGAAAAAGAAAGGAGAGAAAGTAAGCTGCATATATAACATATCTGATTTCAAGAGGTGAAATGGATTTGCTTGTTTGAAATAATTCTTCCCTGCATGGCTTTGTTGCTTGCTTGATCCCTAGATAGGTTGCTGCTGCTCTTTCATTCTTATAAGGTTTCAATTATCGGCACTGGAGCGACTTCTAGTGACTAGCCAGAATGAAATGCCAATGTACATGCTGAGCAGTAGTGAGACTACATCCCCCCGCCCCATTAAAAAAAACTTCAAAAGGCCTTTTTGTAATTTGGAAAAGAACTGATAATGCAAACAAGTTCCAAACAAAAATTGAATATGCATATGGATTTCACTTGTCATGGCCATCTACCAATTCACAGGTCACCTCTGGTACAGGTTCGAAACGTATTGCCAGGATTTTTCCTTCTGTGTCCCAATGCGGAGTCTGCTTTGAAGGAGGGTGTTAAGGAGCAGATTGTGGGTAAGTTGTGGAGCCTGGGCTTGCAGTGGAAGCGTGCTGGTTTGATTGTTAAATTCTCTAGATATTACTTGGCAGGTGACTGGACTCATGTGACTCAGCTCCCGGGCATTGGCAAGTGGGTGGATCTAACTTTAACCTCTTTATTTCCATCAAATGGTTTGAGGTTATTTTTGTGTTTCTTGTGCAATTATCCAATCGTCTGGCTAGCTTATTTATGGTGGGTTGATATATGTTTTGATGTGTCTTGTCTACTCCACAGGTATGCTGCTGATGCATACGCCATATTTGCTGCAGGCAAGCTACAACAGGTGAAACCCCAAGACCATAAATTAGTTGAATACTGGAAGGAAGTTGGGCGAGATGTTATACAGAAATAGCTGACCATTACCAGTCCTTTTGAAGCTTAGTTTTATGTTTGAAATGGCCATGTTTTGTTCACTTTTGAGTTGCTGGTGTCGGCCAGTTTGAGACGTCTGACTTTTGTCTTTTTTGATGTAAGGAATGGCAAGAGGTACAGATCTGGTTTAGCTTTATCTAATTTTGTAAACTATGATTTCTTGTGTCTATGGTTCAAGTTATTGCTGATGGCATTGCTTGGATTTATGTTATAGGTTAGGTTTACGCATCGGAATTCCTAATAGATAGTTTGTGTTGTCTGATGCATGTGAGTGGACAATGTTTGGCAGTGGTAGAAATATACATGTATTGCATGGAAAGACTGATCGCCTGTGATTTATTGGTCAAAATGGGACGGTTGCTCTTCCTTTTTCTTCTATATGTTGCAAACTAGATTTCCGCTTTCAAGATAATTGTGAAATTTTGGCCTGAAAATTAAAGTCGGGCTTTGGGCGCAGTAGGCTTGTAATATCTATACATGACTTGGTTTCAGCGCGGCATGAGCTTGAACGTGGACCCAGCTTGAAACTCGGGTGGAATTGACTTGAATGGAACTAATGTAAGGAATTAAATCTAGCTCATTTTTTTCTTTTCTTTTCTTTCTTTTTGAAAGTAACAATTTTTAGTAAATCTGAGAATGAATATAATTGATTTGTCGATAAACTTATTGTTGGGTATAAAATATCCCCCAATCGAAGTGCGTGATGGGAGTGACCTTTCGGGGATCCAGCTGGCCTTCGACCTCCTGCAACATCTCTTCAAACTTTTCGGGTGGTCGAGCTTTCGCCACACTTCCAAGTTTTGCCGACAGGCAGGATCGCGCCAGCGTCGACCGGATTTCGTCCCTGACTTTCATTGCAGGTGGATTTCATCCGGACTCCCACGGGAGTCGGACTTCGCCCCTGACTTTCATTGCAGGTGGACTTCATCCGGACTCCTATGGGAGCCGGACTTCGCCCCTGACTTTCATTGCAGGTGGACTTCATCCGGACTCCTACGGGAGCCGGACTTCACCCCTGACTTTCACTTACAGGTAAACTCCGTCCGGACTCTTACGGGAGCCGGACTTCATCCCTGACCTTGATTACATGTGGACTTCGATCGGACTCCTACAGGAGCCAGACCTCGTTTCTGACTCCAGCCACAGGCAGACTTCGTCCGGACTCTTACGGGAGTCGAACTTCGTCCCCAACCTCAACTGCTGGAAGGCTTCACCCGGACTCCTACAGTAGTCGAGCTCCGCCCGCGACTTCACTTACAGGTAAACTCCGTCCGGACTCCTACGGGAGTCGGACTTCGTCCCTGACCTTGATTGCAGGTGGACTTCGACCAGACTCCTACGAGAGCCAGATCTCGTCTCCGACTCCAGCTGCATGCAGGTTTCGTCCGGACTCCTACGGGAGCCAGACCTCGTCTCCGACTCCAGCCACAGGCAGGCTTCATCCGGACTCCTACGGGAGTCGAACTTCGTCCCCAACCTCAACTGTTGGAAGGCTTCACCCGGACTCCTACGGGAGCCAAGCTCCGCCCGCGACTTCACTTACAGGTAAACTCCGTCCGGACTCCTACGGGAGTCGGACTTCATCCCTGACCTTGATTACAGGTGGACTTCGATCGGACTCCTACGGGAGCTGGATCTCGTCTCCGACTCCAGCTGCAGGCAGGCTTCGTCCGGACTCCTACGGGAGCCGGACTTCGTCCGGACTCCTACGGGAGCCGGACTTCGTCCCCAACCTCAACTGCTGGAAGGCTTCACCCGGACTCCTACGGGAGCCGAGCTCTGCCCGCGACTTCACTTACAGGTAAACTCCGCCCGGACTCCTACAGGAGCCGGACTTCGTCCCCGACCCCGACTGCGGGAAGGCTTCGCCCGGGCTCCTACGGGAGCCAGGCTCCGCCCATGACTTCGCTTGCAAGTAAACTTCGTCCGGACTCCTACGAGAGCCGGACTTCGCCTCTGACTTTAATTGCAGGTAGACTTTGACCGGACTCCTACAGGAGCCTGATCTCGCCAGCTACAGGCAGACTTCGTTCGGACCTCTACGGGAGCCAGACTCCGTCTTCTATTTTCGACTGCAGGAAGACCTCGTCCGTGCTTCTACAGGCGCCGGACTTCGCTTCCGACTCCAGCTACCGACTCCAACCGAACTTCGGCCGACAAGTCTGGACCCCCTGGCAGGCCACGGTAACGGACAGCACTGCTCCACTCCCTGCGGCGGACCCTACGCAGCTCCACTCCCTGACAGGCCACAATAATGGCCACGATTCTGCTCCACTCCCTGCGGCGGACCCTACGCGGCTCCATTACTCCCTGGCAGGCCATACTAACGGCCACGATTTTGCTCCACTCTCTGGCGAGTTGCGACAACGGACGCCGCTCCACTCTCCGCGACTGATTTCACGTGGCAAGCCATGATGACAGCCACGACTCCACCCCATTACTCTTCATGATAAACTCCTCCTGACTATGGGCAGCCCACTACCAGACGGTTACAAACATCACTATCAGTCTGTTGCTCCCTCCGCCTATAAAAAGGGGACCCCAGATACGTTATTCTCTAAGCTCTATTTTCTATCCCAAAACTCTGCTAAAATTTTCGTTCGAGCACTCCATTCTTGTTTAGGCAGAGAACTGACTTGAGCGTCGGAGGGTCTTGCCGGAGCAACCCCACCTCCGGTTTAGACTTCCTTTGCAGGTCCCGACGGCGATCGCGACTCACTCGACTCCAGCTTTTCCGACGCAAGCGGATTTTTGCACCAACAGGATTGGCGCTAGAGGAAGGGGCCTGAACCTTCGCAGTACCCTTATTCTTAAAGGAGCACTCAACGGGATTGCCCCCGGGCATCTTTTCTGGTGCCCTCCCCTCCTTCCTCCACTTGGTCTTTGCCCGATGCCTCCCCGTAAGGCATCCACACGGCGATCCACGGCCTCCGCGGCTAGATCTCAGGCTCCGACCTCACCTCCAGTTTTCCAGCCTCCTCCTCCTCCTCCAACAACGGCGGTCGGCGCGGAGCAATTTGATCTGCTGGCACAGCAGGTCAGAGGCCTCACCGAAGTTGTGCAGGCCATGCAGCTGCAGCAGCAGTCGCAGGCATCAGTGCGCCTAGAAAGAGTGTCACCGGAACACCAGAATCCGATGGTGGGGTGGGCCACTTGGGCCAGCCATCCCGTTTTTCCCGGGAAGACGAACCCGAGGGTGGAGAGCCCTCAATCGGATCACGACTCCACCCCTGGAAGATCTCTGCCCCCATTCTGCCAGAGGACCCTCGAGACCCGAAGTCGAGAGGATTTTCTAGACTGGAGACTCCAGGAGATGAACCGGCAGATCGAAGAACTCCGCCACGCTCCCCCCGCTTATGGTGAGGATATTTGCACTGACCCTCCCTTTTCTCAAATGATCATGCAGGAACCGATCTCGCCAAACTTCAAACTCCCCCAGTTCGAAAGCTACGACGGGACTTTGGACCCGGTTGATCATCTGGAGGCCTTTCAGATGATGATGCTGCTTCATGGCGCACCCGACGCCATTCTATGCCGAGCCTTCCCATCCACCTTGAAGGGAGCGGCGAGAAACTGGTACTCGATGCTGAAGTCGGGTACCATCTTTTCCTTCGATCAGATGAGCTACCAATTTGTGGCCCATTTTGTCAGCAGCCGGCGCCCCCGGAAGGGTTCGGAGTCCCTCATTAATATCAAGCAGAGGGAGGGGGAGTCCATTCGGGTCTACATCAACCGTTTCAATGTTGCAGTGCTGGAGGTCTGAAATTTGGATCAATCGGTAGCAATGGCCGCTCTGAAGGGCGGCCTCCAGAAGAATGACCTTTTGTTCTCCCTAGAGAAGAAGTACCCCAGGGATTTTGCCGATTTGTTAGCTCGGGCTGAAGGGTACGCCCGAGCGGAGGAAGCCTTCAAAATGAAGGATGAGGAGACTGCGAGAGAGCGGCAGGTGGGAGACTCGAGTAAGCCTGCAGTCGAAAAAAGGCCGAGAGAAGCTCGACCGCATTCTCGATCCCCTCCTGGGCACAAGCGTGTCCACACTCCTCCCCGGGTACGTAGGCAGGGAAGCCCGGATCGTGGGGTTCGGCGGGGTTCTCCACCGGAAAGATTCCGCAACTACGCCCCCCTCAATGCCTCGAAGACCCAGGTACTGATGGAGGTCAGGGAGCAGCTCCCTAGGCCAGAGAGGATGCGCACACACCCCGGGAAGCGTAACCCCAACAAGTTCTGTCTCTACCACCGCGACCACGGCCACGACACAGAGGAATGCATCCAGCTCCGAGACGAGATCGAGGAGCTCATCCGGCGAGGTCGACTCGACAGGTTCATTCGATGCCGACCTGAGGGTAGAGAAGATCGGCCAAGGGCCCTGCTGCAACCTGAACCGCCAAGGAGGGAGGAGCAGCCCGGAGATCGACCTCCAATCGGGACCATCGACTCCATCACCGGAGGGCCTCAAGGAGGAGCAGACCTTCCACGACCATGGAACTCAGAAAACCTGTAAATGTACTACTCACGACTTTGCTTTGAATCAAAATTTCTTTCGACTTTGCATGTCCTTCCCTTTTGGCATGGACTTGTTACGATCGAGGATAATCCCTTCAAACAATCGAAACAAGGTCATGTTAGGAATAGGAGGAGAACCTCGTCCTAACATGAGCAAAATGGAAGTCCGATCGTTTTAAGATCGGATCGGGGGAGAGACCCATATAACGGCCCTTAGGTGCCCCCATGGCCACATTAGGAACAGGAGGAGAACCTCGTCCTAACATGAGCAAAATGAAAGTCTGATTGTTTTAAGATTGGATCGGGGGAGAGGCCAATATAACGGCCCTTAGGTGCCCCCATGGCCACGTTAGGAACAGGAGGAGAACCTCGTCCTAACATGAGCAAAATAGAAGTCCGATTGTTTTAAGATCGGATCGGAGGAGAGGCCCATATAACGGCCCTCAGGTGCCCCCACAGCCATGTTAGGAACAAGAGGAGAACCTCATCCTGACATGAGCAAAGTCAAAGGCCCAGTTCTTTTAGATCGGATGAGGGGAGAGGCCTTACAACGTCCTTATGCGCCTCCACAGCCATGTTAGGGACAGGAGGAGAACCTCACCCTAACATGAGCAAAGTTGAAGGCCCGGTTCCTTTTAGATCGGATGGGGGAAGAGGCCTTGCAACGCCCTTATGAGCCCCCACAGCCATGTTAGGAACAGGAGGAGAACCTCGTCCTGACATGAGCAAAGTCAAAGGCCCGGTTCTTTTAGACTGGATGGGGGGAGAGGCCTTACAACGCCCTTATGCGCCCCCACAGTCATGTTAGGGACAGAAGAAGAACCTCGTCCTAACATGAGCAAAGTCGAAGGTCCGGTTCCTTTTAGACCGAATGGTAGGAGAGGCCAAACAGTACCCATATGTGCCCCCACAGCCATGTTAGGGACAGGAGGAGAACCTCGCCCTAACATGAGCAAAGTCGAAGGCCCGATTCTTTTAGACCGGATGGAGGGAGAGGCCCTTGCGACGACCCTTATGTGCCCCCACAGCCCCGTTGGGAACAGGAGGAGAACCTCATCCTAACCCGAGCTGGGATCGACTACGTCAAGAATAGAAGGAGAACCTCGTCCTGATGATGACAAAAACCCGACTGCCCAACAAAATTGGATAAGGGGAAAAGTCTCCTCAATGGCACTTCTACACTTCTATGCGATCCCTCAAAAAGCAAGGGGAGGATCCTCACTCGAAAAGAGGAGAAAAATTAAAAAGAAAAGCGACGAATTACATCGGCAACAGATGAAAAGCAAACCACACCAAAGACCTAGGGAACCTCGTCTCAACAAAGACGGGAAGTTCCTACCAAACATCCCCGGCCTCTAAGAAGGCTCTCGACACAGGTCAAGAAAACAGCAACATCTTCGAGGCAATGCGGAGTTCGGGTCACCAAGCTCGAGCCTACGGCCATGGACGACGAGAAAAGCAAATCAACGTGGCGACGACTGGGCACCTCCAAACGACGTCAATGTCGGATAAGTCAAAAGACAAAAGAAGTTCGACGGGCGATAATTTAATACAATACGTGGACGAGGTAATACAAAATCTTCTTTTGATTCCATTTGCGTAATATACACCACGAAGCCCGGAAGGCCAAAGGAGGAAAAACAAAACGACAAAAGCAAGACAAAACAACAAAAGGGAAAATGTATGCATGAAAAGACGGGAGGCCAAAAAGAGCCCTAGGGAAGCTCTGCTCCTTCCGACCTCGAATTATCTGCTTCACCCCTTATCCAGGACTGCCTCAGATTTTCAACTTCTTCTTCTAGCTCTCTCTTTTTCAGCAGTGCATCCTGGAGCGCCCGACGGAGTCGCTGGCTTTCGTTCTCCGCCTCTCGATGCCTCTTTCTCAGGACCTCGGATTCTGCCTCCGCATCCTTGACGTCCTGCTGTTCGCATGCCAGCTGGATCTTCAATTGCTGCAGCTCAGCCGTCCTCTCCCCAAGGGCGGCTAGGGGGTCAGAACAAGGGTCGAGAAGCCAATTAAATGAAGATTTGCTCATCTCGAGAAAGGACCCCAGGGAGTCCCAAACCTGCTGCTCAGGATCGGCGCGGTCGATCCTCTCGATGACTTCGGGCAGAATGCAGCCGTCGATCAGCCGCTTGATCAAGTCCCTGTCATTAAAGGATTTCGGAGCAACTGAAGCCAAAGAGATATCTAAGAAGCGGAAGAGGGTGACAACAAAGGGCGAAAGCGGAAGTCGGAGTCCGGCACGAAACGCCTCCTGATACAGGCAAAAATGATCGGAGGGAGAGTGCTAGCCCGGTCAGAGGGACCAGGAAGCTCCAGGTCGTACTTCGGAGGAACTCCATATTGAACCCTTATCAGTAGGAGTTCATCCGGAGTCAAGGAACAGGGAATAGCACCCGGCACAAAAATCGGGCGAAGCTCGGTCCCAGGAGTGGGTTCGTCTATAGGATGGGGCTCCTGGGGGGCTGAGGTGGAAGAACTCCCAGAACCGCTAAAGGCAGAGATGCTAGAAGATATTTCGAATAACTTCAAACGAAAACCCTAAAGATCCCAGAGAAATCAGGCGGGACAAAGGACGAGAGGTCGCGGGAGACCAAATTAGAGGAATGCAACAGAAGAGAATAGAGGAGAAAAGGCCCCTAAATGGCAAGAAGAAAAACGAAGGTTCTGGGACTAACCTAGATCGCTCTGAAGGATGCAGAGAGGCGAGGACAGGGATGACTCGAAAGATGCCTAGGGCTAAAGAAGACGCCAAGGAGGGTCAGGACTCTCAAAAAAAAGGCGGATGCCGATAGAACTTTCAGGAGGAAAGACGGGTTTAAATAGACCCTGGGATCCGGTGCCATAATGATCGCGAATCCCCCAAGCCGACCCGCGCTCGACACGGTCCCACTCGCCACGACGGGCGGCTAAAAGTGACTGACAGCTGATGGAGTCATTACTGCACCGTACCTGGGCCAGCGTACCAGCGAGAATTTTGAAGGGTCCCTTCGAATCGCCCCGATTCGAAAAGACTCCAGCACGCGCGCATTTAATGATAAAATATCTGGGGGCGATCGTACACAGGATTCAAGGAGATAACTTCGGCTGCGAAAACTTATCTGTACTTCTCTCATTCGAAATTCGAACTCGAAAATAGGGGGACTGGTGTTGGGTATAAAATACCCTCCAACCGAAGTTCGTGATGGGAGTGACCCTTCGGGGATCCAGCTGACCTTCGACCTCCGGCAACATCTCTTCAAACCTCCCGGGCGGCCGAGCCTCCACCACACTCCCAAGTTTTGCCGACGGGCAGGATCCCGCCAGCATCGACCGGACTTCGCCCCTGACTTTCATTGCAGGTGGACTTCATCCGGACTCCCACGGGAGCCGGACTTCACCCCTGACTTTCATTGTAGGTGAACTTCATCCGGACTCCTACGGGAGCCGGACTTCGCCCCTGACTTTCATTGTAGGTGGACTTCATCCGGACTCCTACGGGAGTCAGACTTCGCCCCTGACTTTCATTGCAGGTGGACTTCATCCAGACTCCTACGGGAGCAGAACTTCGCCCCTGACTTTCACTTACAGGTAAACTCCGTCCGGACTCCTACGGGAGCCGAACTTCATCCCTGACCTTGATTACAGGTGGACTTCGACCGAACTCCTACGGGAGCCAGACCTCGTCTCCGACTCCAGCCACAGGCAGACTTCGTCCGGACTCCTACGGGAGTCGAACTTCGTTCCCAACCTCAACTGCTGGAAGGCTTCACCCGGACTCCTACGGGAGCCGAGCTCCGCCCGTGACTTCACTTACAGGTAAACTCCGTCCGGACTCCTACGGGAGCCGGACTTCGTCCCTGACCTTGATTGCAGGTGGACTTCGACCGGAATCCTACGGGAGCCAAATCTCATCTCCGACTCCAGCTGCAGGTAGGTTTCGTCAGGACTCCTACGGGAGCCAGACCTCGTCTCCGACTCCAGCCACAGGCAGACTTTGTCCGGACTCCTACGGGAGCCGAACTTCGTCCCCAACCTCAACTGCTGGAAGGCTTCACCCGGACTCCTATGGGAGCCGAGCTCCGCCCGTGACTTCACTTATAGGTAAACTCCGTCCGGACTCCTACGGGAGCCGGACTTCATCCCTGACCTTGATTACAGGTGGACTTCGATCGGACTCCTACGGGAGCCAGATCTCGTCTCCGACTCCAGCTGCAGGCAGGCTTCGTCTGGACTCCTATAGGAGCCGGACTTCGTCCCCAACCTCAACTGCTGGAAGGCTTCACCCGGACTCCTACGGGAGCCGAGCTTCGCCCGCGACTTCACTTACAGGTAAACTCCGCCCGGACTCCTACGGGAGCCGGACTTCATCCCCGACCCCAACTGCGGGAAGGCTTCGCCCGGGCTCCTACGGGAGCCGGGCTTCGCCCACGACTTCGCTTGCAGGTAAACTTCGTCCGGACTCCTACGAGAGCCAGACTTTGCCTCTGACTTTAATTGCAGGTAGACTTTGACCGGACCCCTACGGGAGCCTGATCTCGCCAGCTACAGGCAGACTTCGTTCGGACCTCTACGGGAGTCGGACTCCATCTTCTATTTTCGACTGCAGGAAGATCTCGTCCGAGCTTCTACAGGCACCAGACTTCGCTTCCGACTCCAGCTACCGACTCCAACCGAACCTCGGTCGACAAGTCTGGACCCCCTGACAGGCCACAGTAACGGACAGCACTGCTCCACTCCCTACGGCGGACCCTACGCAGCTCCATCACTCCCTCGCAGGCCACAATAATGGCCACGGTTCTGCTCCACTCTCTGCGGTGGACCCTACGCGGCTCCATTACTCCCTGGCAGGCTGTACTAATAGCCACGATTCTGCTCCACTCCCTGGCGAGTCACGACAACAGACGCTGCTCCACTCCCCGCAACTGATTCCACGTGGCGAGTCATGATGACAACCACGACTCCACCCCATTACTCTTCATGATAAACTCCTCCTGACCATGGGCAGCCCACTGCCAGACGGTTACAAACATCACTATCAGTCTGTTGCTCCCTCCGCCTATAAAAAGGAGACCCCAGATACATTATTTTCTAAGCTCTATTTTCTATCCCAAAACTCTGCTAAAATTTTTGTTCGAGCACTCCATTCTTGTTGAGGTAGAGACTGACTTGAGCGTCGGAGGGTCTTGCCGGAGCAACCCCACCTCCGGTTTAGACTTCCTTTGCAGGTCCCGGCGGCGACCGCGACTCACTCGACTCCAGCTTTTCCGACGCAAGCGAATTTTTGCACCAACACCTATGTTTCACCATCATTGAAGCATGCATCTAGAACTTCTAAATTATGTATGAATTTAATTAAGAAAATAGTTTCATCACAGGGAAGCATGAGTCTTGCTCTAAATTGTTCAGGTCTACTGACCACTTGCCATCGTTATAGACCATCCTCTTCATTGTGAGAAACATATAAAAGTTGAAAATGGATAAATTGTAATATCCAGAGGTCATGAGGATCAAGAACCTTGGATGAGGATGAGGCGAGCAGTTGGTTTTGATTGCTTATAAGTCTCATACAGTGCATCACTAAGACTTGATACTCATGTTTTGGTTGCCTGTCACCAAGATCCTAAGAAGCAACCAAAGATTGCTATTGTTAATGCAAGATTTTTGTTTTTATGTATACATCTCTGGTGTTTATTGTTGGTGCCCAAGACCTAATTTGATGAAGTTAGTGATTTAGCGAATAGAGATTGGTCGGCTCGACTGGACTTGGACCATGTGATATGAGATTTGGTTTGTAAAAATGAGAAGCAATCAGAGGCTGTCGGAATGTATTTGATGGGGCACTTTTCAATGCTTAAGCCAGGTAGAGTTTTAGTAGAATAAAGGAGATTTGAGAAGTAGAACAATGAGCCAAGAGGGAGGTGAAATTCTCTTATATGGAGATAAACCTCGAAATCGATTATAGCCAACATGGCACAACCGATAAATCAAAGTCCATCGAAAAACCTATGGCAAGTAGACTTTCTTTGTCTATGGTGTTTAGGGCTGATCTGGGCGTTAGAGAAAAGATCTAGTAACATCAATCACTTCAAGATCTTTGGCCAACTATTTAGGTCCCCTGACCACCTCATCCAATTCTTTAGCTTACCATCTAGCTCATTGGCTTGGGTTAGATCGATCATCAGTGGTAACAAATTGGCACTAGAGAAAGGATTCCGATACCATCACCGGAGTTTTGCTTAATGATAACCATCATGAGATTCAGAAAGGCACAAGTGGTGCCAGTTGAAACCGTTCATCTTGATGTGCCTATAAAATCTAATGGTTCTATCCAGATTCTTGAAGTGTTGTACCTTCTCCTAAGGCATAGATAGGCTCAATGGTCATTGTCGATCGATTTCAACTCATGCTGTAGGTCCAAGCATAGATCACATAGTGCAAAGCCTGCAGGAGGCAGCTACATAGCAATAGCAACAGTATGAGACCTACATATGGGGCAATCATGGAGCCCTGCCATGATCGAGTCTTCCATCTCCTCCATGGAGTTTGGGGTGGAGTTACCACTCTTACTTCCTAAGCTTTGGGAGAGCTCCCACGAGCACTGATTTTCTTAGTGGAGCCTAGAGCGAGCCTCTCACTGCTGCCATCCTAGTCCACAGAATTCGACGTAGGTGCCCCACAGCTATCACTCTCATCCATGGAGCTCAGGACGAGATAAGAAGTACTCACCATCCACTTCTTCCTTACAGGACTTGATTGCTAGTGATTCTTTTTCTCCTTGACTTGAGAAGGCTTCCATAAGGAGAGATGACCTTGATTGGAAGATATAGGAGGTGGACTGGTATCTTGATGTGATGTAGCAGCATCCGCCAGCCCTAGGGAACAATCTGGAGTTCTCCACCAAACCTCCATTCTCGGTAAGGATCTTGGAGGAGCCCATTCCTTCTTGATTCAAAATGCCACAATTAGAGATCTATGATGGTATATCACCGATCCCTACAACTATCTGAAGAGCTACAATCTGGGAGGCCATCAACTCGTTGATGTGCAAGGCCTTTCTTGCTACTCTTCAAAAGACCATTCGGATATGGTACACCAAGCTTTTTATACCATCATAGGAGGGCCAACTGTCGGTGGTATTGGCTCATCCGCACGGAAGATTTTTGCCTAGACGGCTGAGACTAGGAGCCCAGTAGCAAAGAGGTAGAGGTCGGGCAAGTTGACCTTCACAGAGCCAATGCTAAGAGCATCCAAACCCCCCACAATGATGTTATTGTAGTTTCCTTAACCATTGCTAACTTTATGTGAAATATATTTTGGTTGATAATGGAAGCTCAAGAGATATCTTCTTTTACAATGTCTTTTGCAAAATGAATCAATTGAAGGATTGATTTCAAAAGATCAAGTCTCCTTTGGTCGGGTTACTTGAAGATCCAGTCTTCATAAAAGGTGTCGTAGCTCTTCCTATCACTACTAAAGAGACACCAAAGAAGGCCATGGTGATGCTTGATTTTTGGTGGTCAAGGTCCTCTCAGCTTACAATGCTATACTGGGTGATCCAGCCTAAACACTCTGCATGCCATCATTTTTACCTACCACTTGTTGATGAGATTTTCTACACCTAACAGTGTAGGACAAGTCTGAGGTGACCACATACTTGCTCGATAATGCTATGTTGCCACCTTTAAAGCAAAAAGATCGATGGAGATGCTGCCAATCAAGGGCATTGATGTTCGAGATGAACCAAGACAATAGCATGGGGAACCAGCCCAGGAACCCCTCTCAGTCCCCCGGCAAGAGATCCATGCAGAATGATGCAAATGGGGGCTCAATAGAATGAAACCTCCAGAGCTTAGCTTATGAATTTTCTATAGGCATTTCTCCACCTTCAGTTTTGATTTAGTGAGAGCCAAATCTCCTAAACAGGGGAAGCCCTAATCCAAAAGGATCACTGAACTTGATATGGATCACTTTGGCCATTATGGGAATGGCTAGATAGGGTCTAGGAGTGAAATCCACCACATTGAAAAGTCAAGTTGCAAGCCAAATTTTTAGTGGCCATACTTGGTCAGACAATATCTGATTTCGGAGATTTTTTTTTTTTTAAATGGGTTGGTTTTTGAGTTCTATGATTTGATGTCGTCCCATTAAGGGGGTAGCGTCCCTTGTGATCGAGCACAAATTTCTTCCTTTGGGGCCCAAAATGGGTCGGTCAAACCAAAAATTTTCTTTTTGGGTAAGATTTTCATCCGACATAGCTTCCAATCTGAGAAAAATCTGGTGAAACAATAGAAAGCAGAGTTGATACAAAAATCAAGATCTACTTTTTGAAGAGTTTTAGCTTTTCTAGATTATTTCTATCATATATGTCTATTTTAGGTAAAAAAATCCAACTAAAATTTGGATGTTCAGTCTAACTAAAATTATTCAAGGATAGAGGTTTATTTAGAAGCAAAAGAAATCTAACCTGAATTGTGTAAGGATAAACCTCATTATTATGAATAAAGGATGTATATCTTATTTTTAATAGAAAATGAGAAAGCAAAGAGACTTGAGCTCTACTTTTGAAAATTCTTTCTCTTTTTGTACTTTTTTTTACGAGATTCGAGTTGAGCAGGTTGAAGAAAATCTTCTTTCTCTCTAATCAGATCACTTCAATATTCGATGTATACCTTAGAAGTCAGATTGGCCGACACTTATAATACTTTCTTAAGACATATTTTGTAATATCGATTTATAATTAATAAATTAAATTTATTTCTCTTCAGATTTGTATTGTTAAGTATCTCTGAATCATCTATTGAGTTAATGGGTATAATGACACATATTCTCAAGAGTTAAAAATTTGAGACATGTGTCATTATAATTAACTCATAAATTACTATTGATTATAGGATCATCATAGAGACGATGTTTGATCTAGAGAGATTGGTACACAATCACTTTTTTAGGATAGATGAGTCTTGAATCTATAATGTGGAGACACCGGAACGAGAGTGCAAGGGCTTGTTAGGAATAAGAATACTGAGCATGACCAAACACGAGTAGCGACTAGGATGTCTATCTACTCATCAATGACTAACTCGATACTGTGGTATTGTGACTAATTTTTCGACCTGCAGTACCTCGACTATTCACAGTGAGATTGCTATAGTTTGACCACATCATAATTCGATCTCCTATTCATATGAAATCTTAAGGTGTAATTGGCTGCAGTAGACTCACTGTAGGAATAAGATGCACACTAAGATAGAATCTATCAACCTCGGTAGATGAGTAGTCCTATGTAGATCATGAGGCTGAGTCTCACAGCCTATGGCCATGATAGTGTGAAAAATAGAAAGGTATTTCTATTGGGTTTCACATCAGACTTGAGTGGATTGATTCTAATATATGACAAGAATCAGGTTTATCGAGTTATCCTTAACCTATGTCTTATCGAAACTCACGATAAAAAAATTGAATCATACGTTAATTGCACTTAGAGATTCATCATTTAGTTTTGCTGGATTGCTATCATATACTGCTAAGTGTCACTACTAGATTGTGAGATCAATTAAAATTATTTTGATGATCAATGATTCCTAATTAACTAAATTGAAAAGAGTTTCGATCCATTGAAAAGAGTTTCGATGATGTTGCTGATGGAGATCACAACATATCTCACTATTTGATAGAATTGGACCTATAGGGTCACATAAATAAGGGTATTGGTCTAGGATTGCATAATTGGGCTAAGTGCAGTCTGATTGGGTTATGATCAATTGAGTCCAAACTTTAGGTTTAAGGAAGCCATGCTAGCATACGATTAAACCTATTTTCTCCAACCTAATTTGAGTTTCCTATTAGATAGAACTAAACCAAATTGTAGCAAGCTCATTTTGGACACCAAGAGTTGGAGTCCCTGAAGCAAGCCTTCCATGTAAGAATTAAGAGATAGGGAGGGGGTGCCAACTGTTGGTGCCCCATATTTTTCATCTTGTGGTTGGCGCCTCACATTTTTCATTGCATGTTTTTTTCGTAGATGGAGTGGCACCCCATATGGATAAGATTCAAGAGGTAGCGCCACTTGTGGATAAGGATGAGAGGATAAGAGCTTCATCCCTATTAGAATTTGAAAAGTTCAAATTTGATTAGAGGATAAAAGATAAAGCTCTGTCTGAATTTGAATTTGGATTCAAATTTGAACTGTTTGAATTTGAAACTAAGAAGATTGAATGGGGTAACAACCACCTTATCTTATCCCCATGCCATCTAATATTTCTTGATGATTTTGTATGATAAAATGAGAAAAAATTCATGGTGGGTGGTGCCTTAGCAGAGTCCTACTTTAAGGCATCTGATCTGATTAGATGCCTATATAATGGGTCCCCTTTTGATCGGCAAAATAGATTTTCATAAGATAGAAAATTCTCACGCCTCCTCCTTTTCTCTCCCTCTCCTCTCTCTGATCTCAGACCTTCTTCCATATCTAAGAGTGTTGGATGTGCCATCTGGTGGGTTCGAAGCATCGAGCCGTCAGATCTATCCAGAGAAGTGAGAAGGCTGCGATCGAAGGCTGATAGGAGCTCTACCGAAGATCAGATTGAAAGTAGATCAAGGGGCTTGCTGATCTATCTAGGAGTTGGCAGATTGATCAAAGAGAAAGTGTCCTAGTTCTATAGATATCAGACACGTACGCGGTTTAACAGCAATCTTTGAAAATCTATGGATCATCAGATTGCGGAGTTCGTTTACCCACACAAGGTGATATGATTACCATTTGATTTAAAGTAGTTTAAATCTCTAATTTTATATCTCTAATATTAGATGCATGATCGATCTAGCCATGATCGAGATTTGATCTCGATCTAATCGCACATTCAATCAAAAAAAAAATTTGAAGTCTGCTGCATCCTAATTTGATCGATCAGATGTGCGGTCATTCCTTTAGCTGGTATCAAAGCTAGGTTGCAAGGATCATGAATCTAAGATTAGGATCAGATCTAAATCAGATTAAATATGAGTTGTGTTTAGATCTAAATTAAAAAGGAGATTAGATCTGATTGATACATGCAACTGAAGTTAGATTAGATCTAGATTTCAACCTATTGATATGATCAACATGTTTTAAATTTGATCTGATTTTTATGATTTAATTAGGATTGATTTTTATATTTAATCTAAAAGCTATGATTAGATCTAAAATTTAAGATTAAAAGATTAAAAATTAGTAACCTAATTAAGTGCATAAAATTTAACATAATTATTATGTTGCATGAGATGCATAGATCTAGTTAATGTCTTAGTAGCCTAGTACTCAAAAAGAGTACATCACCAGACCGTCCGGTCATAAAAGGAAGTAGGGATTAAAGTCCCTCTCTTGCCCAATCAATAGATTCTCTTATGGTATGTAGGGGTGCCACTGTGATGTCTCTTGAAAAAGAACCACGAAAAGAAAATAATTTATTTTGTGCAAAACCCTAGATCTAAACTGTTTAGGATCGAAACATGAATCAGAGTTTTATGTATGAGATACATAATTAAGTGTTTAGATTTTAAAATAGTTTTGACATCTAAATTAAATCTGAATTCATAATGCACTTAATTAAGATCTAAAATTGAGAATTAAAGATCTAAAATTAAAGCAATTGTGTTTTGTATGGTTCAATGATACAAGTAGTGATCACATTGAATCATTACAACCCTGGATGTAGGGTGTATCATGAATCAATTGATATGGTTGTGATTACAATTCGTAGTGGGAAATTGAAGCGAACTCAATCTCGAATTGGTGGACTAATTTGATGTCAATACAAGAACATAGATAGTGGTTATTTAATTAGAACCATTGCCACAGACAGTGGGGAGCCTTCTACACATCTTATCTTATCTGATCATTTTGAAGATCAATTTCGATGATAAAGTACTTTTGGTTGAGTCCACTTCAATTTGCATTACACCATGAATCCAATCTTGGTCAGACCAAGTTAGGATCACTTTAGTGGAACCATTCTAATTATGGATCTACATGAGATGTAGTAAACAACTAGATCTAAGAGACCTAAATAAAATCTTCTTAATTAAATAGTAAGTCTAGCGATCTTCCACTACTGTAGATGTGTGGATCCTTTCAAATATTGACTGTTTTTGGGTTATAGTGGTTCAGTTGCATCAAAAAAGATGCAACTACTCTATAGCATGAGATGCTCTAGATAAGGATTGGATTGGACCCAATAACAGTTAGGTGAGGGATCCAATGACGGCTTTATATCTGCTAGTGAGCGGTCGGTCTGACTTAACTAGAAAATAAGGCCAATAACTGTTAGGTGAGGCTTTAGGACTTAGAGATCGAAGTTGGCTACAATATGTTTAGAAAAATATTGGACAAGAGTTGTCCACCTATCGGTTGACACATTATCAATAATTGTTAGGTGAGGTGATGTGCCAATCAGTGGGACCACACACCCAATAGCAACCTTAAATCGTGGAGGTTTTCATTTCTCCACCTAAGGAGTGTGGATGATTCGAGAAAGTAGTGGGAGTTTAGATTTATTTTTAAAATAAAATTTTTAAAATAAACTAATTAAGTCAATTATAAAATCTAACTAGAACCTTTGTCTCTCTTATAGGAAATATTTGCTTCAAACCCTATTACCCACATCCTAGACACCAACAGGCTGATTGGACCTAACTTTAAGGATTGGCTTCAGAATCTTAAGATCATCTTAAGCACTGAGAAAATAGCCTATGTACTTGATCAAGACCTCACCCTCTTGCCAGCTTGTCCAACTCTTGATCAGAGAGCATCTCATGAGAAGTGGTTGGACGATAATAACAAGGTTAGATGCTACGCGTTGGCCTCAATGTCTAACGAATTACAGTGCCAACATTAAGACATGAAGACTGTTGGGCAGATTCTGACTCGTCTGGAAGAGTTGTATGGTGAGTAGAGTATCAAAGCAAGCTATGAAGTATCCTAGCGACTCTTCAAAGTGAAGATGCATGATGGATAGTCAGTCCATGAGCATTGTTTGATAATGATCAAAGATTTAGAGGAGCTTGAGAAGCTCGGCATGTTTATGGATAAGAAGTTATAGATTGACCTCATTCTACAATCCTTGACTGATTCATATGCTCAGTTTATAGTAAATTTTCATATGAATAAGATCCAGTGCATTATAGCTAAGTTGGTCAATATACTGGTGATCACTGAGGGTACCTTGAAGAGTTCAAGGGGCTCTGTTCTCACTATGGAGCAGACTTCTTCCAAGAAAAAGTCTACTAGAAAAAAAAAGTCTGCAAAGAAGTAGAAGGCCGAGAAGAAGCTGAAGAAGTTTCGAAGAAGAAGGCTGTTGAGAAAGAAAAATATTTCCATTGTAACAAGGATGATTACTAGAAGCAAAACTGCCCTAACTACCTGACTAGCTTGAAGAACAAGAAGGTGCACCTTTTGAAGGTATGCTCATTATAGAAACTAATTTGATGGTTTCTTCTACATCTAGTTGGGTTATAGATTCTGAATCTAGTACTCACCTGTGCACTATTTTGCAGGATCTTAAGGATAGTAGGTGAAAGATAGGTGCCTTAAACCAATCAAATTTGTATTTCGATGGCACTTATCTTTATAAAATCTTAACTTATGTATTGTTATTTATATATTAATAAAGGCATTCTTTGACTCATCATTTACAATTGTGTTTTTTTTTTTATTTAAAAGATAATGATGAATCCTATAGATTAAGGCAATAGTTTTGGAATCATGAAGTGGTCATGCCTATAAGACCCGAAACTCTAAAACTCTAATCTAAAATCATTCCTAATCATAAGAGCATTGAGTTAGGGATCAATATTTTGGATAAACTGGCACGTCCTATGTATGCTCAATGAAGAGGGTGGCTGATCTTATAAGCTACTTATGTGAGACATTAATACAAGGATGTGGGTACTCATTAGGTAACGAGTTAATTGAATTGACCTATTAAAAGAGAACTTATTATGGAACTCTTACTTACATATCAAAAGAAGATTTTCTAAGTGGGAGTTATACAACTGATCCTTAGACCCGAGACCACCATGAGATTTTATTCACATGAACCCATATTTTAGTTCATGCTCACTCATGACTAAGTCATGAATGGGGTGTTCTAGCTATGATGAATTGTGTATGAAGATCATGAGTTCGATCAACAAGGAATCGAACCCTCCTGGTAAAAGGAGTTGTCATCCTAAGTTATCTCGTCAAATTATGACTCAGTAAGTCTTTGATCAACACAGAAGAAGATTAGAAATGATTTCTAATACTTCTTTAATCGAGTTTTCATTAGTAAGATGAGATCCACATGAATAAGTGTTAGGATTTGACTTAATTCCATACTCATCGCTTATTTAGGATGAAGATTGATCGAAGGATTGAATTGCACGGTAACTTGCCACTAAAGGATATGTTGGTGCAAAAATCCGCCTGTGCCGGAGAAGCTGGAGTTGAGGAAGCCGCGGTCGCCGCCGGGACCTGCAAGGGAAGTCTAAACCGGAGGTGGGGTTGCTCCGGCAAGACCCTCTGACGCTCAAGTCAGTTCTCTGCCTCAACAAGAATGGAGTGCTCGAACGGAGAGTTTAGCAGAGTTTTGAGATAAGGCAAAAGGGCTTAAAGAATAACGTATCTGAGTCCCCCTTTTATAGGCGGGGGAGGCAACAGACTGATGGCGACATTTGTAACCGCCTGGTAGTGGGCCGCCCACGGTCAGGGGAATTGATTGCGAAAGATAATGGAGCAGACACGTGGGCATCACTCCGACTCGCCACGTGGAATTTGTTATGAGGGGTGGAGCAGCGTCCGTCGTCAGGAGAATCGCATGGTATCCGTCGCAGGAGGCGGAGCAGGTTCGTGGCCGTCACTGTGGCCTGCCAGGGGATAGTGGAGCTGTGCGGAGTCTGCCACAGGAAGTGGAGCAGGGCGGCTATGGCTACTGCGGCTTGTCAGAGAATGATGATACTGCGCGGAGTCCGCCACAGGAGGTGGAGCAGGGTCGCGGCCATTTTGAGGGCCTGTCAGGGGTCGTGGATCTGTCGATTGAAGCTCGATAACGATCGAAGCCCAGTTTCTGTTGAGGTGCGGGTGAGGTCCTCCTGGCGGTAGGGGTCGTGGGCCGAGCCTGGCTCCCGTAGGAGTCCGGACGGAGCTGCTCTGATGTCGATGGCGGAGTCCGGCTCCCGTAGGAGTCCGGGCGGAGCTGCAGCTGCTGTCGGCGGTGGAACCCGGCTCTCGTAAGAGTCCGGGCGGAGCTGCGCTGCAAACAAAGTTAAGGGCGAAACCCGGCTCCGATAGGAGTCCGGATTGAGCTTACCAGCAGTTGATACTGAGAGCGGAGCCTGGCTCCCGTGGGAGTCCGGGCGGAGCTGTTCTGATGTTGGCGACGAAGTCCGGCTCCCGTGGGAGTCCGGAGGGAGCTGCGCTGATGTCGTCGGTGGAGCCCGGCTCCCGTAGGAGTCCGGGCGGAGCTGCACTTGCTGATGGCGGTGGAGCCCGGCTCCCGTAGGAGTCCGGGCGGAGCTGCACTCGCAAATGGCGGTGGAGCCCGGCTCCCATAGGAGCCCGGGCGGAGCTGCACTTGCTGATGGCGGTTGAGCCCGGCTCCCGTAGGAGTCCGGGCAGAGCTGCACTTGCTGATGGCGGTGGAGCCCGGCTCCCGTAGGAGTCCGGGCGGAGCTGCACTTGCTGATGGCGGTGGAGCCCGGCTCCCGTAGGAGTCCGGGCGGAGCTGCACTTGCTGATGGCGGTGGAGCCCGGCTCCCGTAGGAGCCCGGGCGGAGCTGCACTTGCAGATGGCTGTTCTGTCGTGGGTTCCGGCTGTGGGTATTTTATACCCAACAATACCCAACACCAGTCCCCCTACATCCGAGTTTTGAATTTCAAACGAAGGAAGTACACAGAAGTACAGCCGGAACCGTCCCTTCGAATCCCGCGCCCCGTCGCTCCCAGATATTTTGGTATTAAATGAGCGCGTGCCAGAGTCTTTTCGAGTTGGGGCGGTACGAGGGGACGCTTCGAAGACCCCGCAGGTATGCTGGCCTAGGTACGGCGCAATTATGACCCTGCCAACCGCCAGCCGCCTTCAGCCGTCTGCCACGGGGAGTGGGACACGTGTCGGATGCGGACTGGCCCGGGGGGATTCGAGATCATTATGGCGCCGGATCCCAGGGTCTATTTAAACCCGTCCTCCCCCCTTCAGGCGCCCCACTCCGCTTCTGATTTCTTGCTGGCGTCTGTCATCTCCCCGAGAGTCTGCTCTAGCGAACGCCCTCTCGAGCCGTAGGCGCCTTCCGTTTCTCGCTCCCCAGGCCCCCAGAGCAAGATAGGTTAGTGCCCACCTTCTTCTTCTTACCGCCTAGGGTCCTCTCCTCCTTCCACTTCTTTTGTGTCTTCTCCTGAGTTGACCTCCGGCGTCTCCCTCCCTTCTCGGCTTGCTTTTCTAGGGTCCTTTTGGTTCTCCCCCAAAGAAAAATGTCTTCCGATTCTTCTGCCCCCGTAAGTTCTGGGAGTTCTTCTGCTTCCAACCCCCAGGCCCCTGTCTCTACGGACGAACCCACGTTCGGGGCAGGGTCTCGCCCGGTTTTCGCATCGGGCGCCATTCCTTGTTCGTCGACTTCGGACGAACTTCTTCTGATAAGGGCTCGGTACGGGGTCCCTTCAGAGTACGACCTGGAGCTTCCTGGCCCCTCTGACCGGGCCAGCGCTCCCCCTCCTGGTCGCTTTTGTTTGTACCAGGAGGCATTCCGTGCCGGACTCCGGCTTCCGCTTCCTGCTTTTGTTGCCGCCTTCTTTCGTTTCTTAGACATTTCTCTCGCCTCTGTCGCCCCGAATTCCTTTAGGTTTTTGATAGGGTTTCTCTCCCTCTGTCATATAGCCGAGGTCCAGCCTTCCCTCTCCCTGTTCAGACATTTCTACACCTTCAAGCGCCATCCTTCAGCGAAGGACTGGTGGTACTTCTCCCCCCAGTTCGGTAAGAAGGGGTTGCTGAAGGGCGCCCCTTCTTCGATTTACAACTGGAAGGGGAAATTTCTCTTCATTTACTGTCCGACCCTGGAACTGGGCCTGCCCCCTTGGGGGTCTCTGAGGGATTCCGTCCGCCGAGCTCCCAGCCTGGGAGAGGACGACCTTCAGGCCACCCAGAAGCTCCTGAGTTACCCCGCTCCTTCCCTTCCAAACCTACTGAGGGAGCAGCTTCTCTTCAACATCGGCCTGAGACCTCAGGATCCAGCAAGTATACATCTTTCCTTTTCTTGTCTTCTTCTTCCCTCCTTTTTCCTCTTTTCTCTTTCTCTTTTTTCTTTCTTCTTTCTTCTCTCTTTTTTTTTTTTTTTTTGGTGCCGCTTTTTCCTTCTTCTTTTCTTTTTCTTTTTTTTTTTAGCAATGGACGCCGAAGCCACACGGATGCTCGCCAAGGCCATGAGAGCCCAGAAAAGGAAGGGTGCGACGACTTCTGGCTCGGCGAAGAGGGCCAGGGTGGAGGAGACGAGCTTGGCTGCGCCCGTCCAGGCGACCCCGGCAATCGACATTCCTTCGGATGCCGAGCCAGCGGCCCCCCGGGCTCCCTCAAGGAGCCCGCCGACCGAGGTCCCCATTCCGGAGGTCCGCCCCGCAGAGGCGCCCGCCGCGGGGAGGAGGAGAAAATCGGTGGTCCGCAGGCCGAGCAGCCACCGAGCCGCCGCAGACGAGTCCGTCTGCTCCGAGGGGGGATCGGAGAACCCCTTCAACGACAAGGCCCTGATCCGCCGGCTGCTCGATGGTTGCATTCTGTCCGATGTCGTGGAGAGGATCGACCGTGCCGATCCCGAGCAGTGGGCCTGGGACACCTTGGGGTCCTTTCTTGAGGTAAGCGGATTTTTATTTGCTCAGTTGCTCGGTCTTTGTTGTAATTCTCTATCTGTCCCTGCAGATCGGGCACCAGCTCTTCGCCTATGTCGAGGCGTCGGGCCGCATGAGAAGGGATCTTCTTCGGGCGGAGGAGCACTGCCAAGACGAGGTTGCTCGTCTTCAAGCGAAGACGGCCGAGGTGGCCGCCCTCCGGGAGGCCCTGGAGAGAGAGAGACAAGACCGGGAAGAGGAAAGACGAGTCCGGGAGGAGGAGAGGCGAAGCCTGGAGGAGTCGGCAAGGAAGGCGGAGGTCGAGGTCGCCCATTTGGCCGAGCAAACTCCGGTTCTGGTCTCGAAGGCCAGGACCCTTGCGGTGGAGGAGTTCAAGACCTCCGCGGAGATGAGGGAGCTGAACGTCCAGTTCGGCTTGGAGGCGTTCACCAAGGGGTTCGAGCTCTGCCGAGAGAGGGTGGCCAGCAGATACCCCGACCTTGATCTCGGCTTTTTGGAGGAGTCTGACGACGAGGCCGCCCCTTCGTCCGCCGCTGCCGCAGTCGCACCCCCCGCGCCGGGCTCTCCACCCCCTGCCCCCGAGGTCTGAGACCTCCGACCTTGTATCTTTCTTTTGTCGCCATATTTCCTTTCCGCTTGTCTTCAAAATTAATCAATAAAGTCGAACTTCTTATTGTGGATGGCCTTTCCTTCCCCTGCTCCTTCTTTTCTGCCTTTCTTCTTGTAACGAGTTGGTCTCTGACGTTTGCATCTTCCGATGGCAGTGTCCTGCCGAAGCACTTTCCTTGCCCCTGGGGGTCCCGCTGAAGTCAACTATCCAACGGCTAAAAAAGGAGGTCCTCCACCTGACGAAGAAGTTGAAAAAGTCGGAGGGTGAGCTCCGCCAGGCGAAAAAATGCTATACCGAGGCCGCCGCTGAGGCCGCCCACTTCAGGAGTCTCCAAGTGAAGGCAATCATGGACTACAGCCAGAGGAAGGCGAACTTCGCGAAGGAGCTCGAAGAATGCACGAAGAGCGCCAGCGACCGAACTTGGGCTCAAGAAGCCAGGATCAGCGCCCTTAAGGTGGAGCTGTCAGCTGCAAAGAGGAGGATCGGCCAACTGGAGGGGAACTCATCCCGGCTCATAGCGCGGGATGAGCAGATATGGTCACAAAAAGTTTCCGACCTCCAGAGGCAGCTTCAAGATGCTGAGGTGAGCCACGACGTGCAGCGGGCCAGCTGGCGCCGGCAGGTAGAAGAGTACAAGGGGAGATTCCGTCGATCGGCAGACGAGGTGATTCGTCTCCAGGGGCAGTTGGTTACTAGGGTGCAGCTTGCTAACGCCCAAGATAACGAAGAGCTCCAAGCCCTGAGAGGCACTGTCGAAGGGATTTCTGTCTCCCTTGGGGAGAAGACAGCCGAACTTCAACAAGTAAAAATCCAACTGGGACTCGAGCGGAAGGCCATCGCGGACGCAGAGGCGGAGTCTGAAGTTTTGCGGAAGTGGCATCGGGAAGCGGAGGCTGAGAGCCGGCGACTTCGTCAGGCGCTCCAGGATATGCTGCAAAAGAAGGAAGAACTAGAGGAAACAGTGGAGAGCCTGAGGCAGTCCTGGTCGAGGGATGGAGGTGATCACCCTAGGTTAGAGGGAGCAGGACCTCCTTAGAGTTCTTTTGTAGTCACCCCCTTTTTGTAGCTGCCTCCTTTTCTTTTCTTGTCGTTTTGTCCCTCTTTCTCTGGCCGTCCTGGCCCTGTAGTACATATATCGAAAATGAGGAAAAAGCATTTTGTGTTACCTTGTCCGCGCGTAGCACCAATATTGTCGTTCGTTGACCCTTTCTCGTCGTTTGGCCTGTTTGGCTTAGAAGTCGTCGTGGGAAGGGGCTCTTCCCTTCCATCCGATCTCGTCATGTGGCCAAGCCTCGCCACCATTCTTAACCCTTGCTGGCGAAGTAGCGGATGGAGCCCGGCTTTCTTGGCGGCGGAGCCCGGCTCCCGTAGGAGCCCGGGCAAAGCTTTCCTGGCAGCGGAACCCGGCTCCCTTAGGAGTCCGGTCGAAGCTTCCCTGGGCGGTGAAACCCGGCTCCCGTAGGAGTCCGGGTGAAGTTTACCTTGACGGTGGAACCCGGCTCCCGTAGGAGTCCGGGTGAAGCTTCCTTTGGCGGCGGAACCCGGCTCCCGTAGGAGTCCGGGCGAAGCTTCCCTAGGCGGTGAAACCCGGCTCCCGTAGGAGTCCGGGTGAAGTTTACCTGGGCGGTGAAACCCGACTCCCGTAGGAGTCCGGGTGAAGTTTACCTTGGCGGCAGAACCCGGCTCCCGTAGGAGTCCGGGTGAAGCTTTCCTTGGCGGCGGAACCCGGCTCCCGTAGGAGTCCGGGTGAAGCTTCCCTTGGCGGCGGAACCCGGCTCCCGTAGGAGTCCGGGCGAAGCTTCCCTTGGCGGCGGAACCCGGCTCCCGTAGGAGTCCGGGCGAAGCTTCCCTGGGCGGTGAAACCCGGCTCCCATAGGAGTCCGGGTGAAGTTTACCTTGGCGGCGGAACCCGGCTCCCGTAGGAGTCCGGGTCTTCCATTTTGCTTGAGCCGGCGCGAGGTTCTCGTTATCAGCCTGGCTTGTGGGGGCGCGTTAGGGCGCTGTAAGGCCTCTCCCCCCTCCGGTCTAAAAGAACCGGGCCTTCAACTTTGCTCATGTCAGGACGAGGTCCTCCTCCTGTTCCTGACATGGCCGTGGGGGCACATTAGGGCGTTGCAAGGCCTCTCCCCTTATCTGGTCTAAAAGAATCGGGCCTTTGACTTTGCTCATGTTAGGACGAGGTCCTCCTCCTGTTCCTGACATGGCCGTGGGGGCACATTAGGGCGTTGCAAGGCCTCTCCCCCCATCCGATCTAAAAGAACCGGGCCTTTGACTTTGCTCAAGTTAGGGCGAGGTTTTCCTCCTGTCCCTAACAGGGCTGTGGGGGCACATTAGGGCGTTGTAAGGCCTCTCCCCCCATCCGGTCTAAAAGAACTGGGCCTTTGACTTTGCTCAAGTTAGGGCGAGGTTTTCCTCCTGTCCCTAACAGGGCTGTGGGGGCACATTAGGGCGTTGTAAGGCCTCTCCCCCCATCCGGTCTAAAAGAACCGGGCCTTTGACCTTGCTCATGTCAGGACGAGGTTCTCCTCCTGTTCCTGACATGGCCGTGCTTTTGGAGGAATCATATCCGGTCATAATACATCCATGCTAGGTGGGAGGAGCATGTTAGCTAAAAAGAAAGGTAGATTCAAAGCGAAATAGTAAGCGATACATTTACAGTATTCCCGCTCCTTCTTGAGGCCCTCCGACGATGGAGTCGATGGTCCCGATAGGAGGCCGGTCCCCGGGCTGCTCCTCCCTTTTCTGCGGTTCGGGCGGTGGGAGGGCTCTTGGCCGGTCTCCTCTACCCTCAGGCCGACGGTGGATGAATCTGTCGAGCCGACCTCGCCGGATGAGCTCCTCGATCTCGTCCTGGAGCTGGATGCACTCTTCGGTGTCATGGCCGTGATCACGGTGGTAGAGGCAGAACTTGTTGGGGTTGCGCTTCCCGGGGTGCGTGCGCATCCTCTCCGGCCTAGGGAGCAGCTTCCTGACCTCCATCAGTACCTGGGCCTTCGAGGCGTTGAGGGGGGCGTAGCTGCGAAACTTTCCTGGCGGGGAACCCCACCGAAACCTGTTGTCCGGGCTCCTCTGCCTGCGTGCCCGGGGGGGAGTATGGGCGCGCTTATGTCCAGGAGGGGACCGAGAGCGAGGTCAGGCTTCCTTTAGCCTCTTCTCAACTGCGGGCTTACCAGAATCTCCCGCCTGACGCTCCCTCGCCGTCTCTTCATCCTTCATCTTGAAGGCCTCTTCCGCTCGGGCGTATCCTTCAGCCCGAGCCAGTAGATCAGCAAAATCTCTGGGGTACTTCTTCTCCAGGGAGTACAAGAGATCATTCTTCTGAAGGCCACCTTTCAGGGCGGCCATGGCAACCGACTGGTCCAAGTTCCGGACCTCCAACGTCGCGATGTTGAAGTGGTTGATGTAGGCCCGTATGGACTCCCCTTCCCTCTGCTTGATGTTGATGAGGGACTCCGAACCTTTCCGGGGACGTCGGCTGCTGACAAAATGGGCCACGAATTGGTGGCTCATTTGGTCGAAGGAGAATATGGTGCCCGGCTTCAGGGCCGAGTACCAGTTCCTTGCCGCTCCCTTCAAAGTAGACGGGAAAGCCCGGCACAAGATGGCGTCGGGAGCACCATGAAGCAGCATGATCGTTCGGAAGGCCTCCAGATGGTCCACCGGGTCCGACGTCCCGTCGTAGCTTTCAAACTGGGGGAGCTTGAAATTCGGTGGGATCGGTTCCTGCATAATCATTTGGGAGAAGGGAGGGTCAGTGCAGATATCCTCACCGTAAGTGGGAGGCGCATGGCGGAGTTCTTCGATCTGCCGGTTCATCTCCTGGAGCCTCCGATCCAGGAAGTCCTCTCGACTCCGAGTCTCGAGGGTCCTTTGGCAGAACGGGGGCAGGGATCTCCCAGGGGTGGAGTCGTGGTCCGATTGAGGGCTCTCCACCCTTGGATTCGCCTTCCCGGGAAGGACGGGGCGGCTGGCCCAGGTGGCCCACCCCACCGCCGGGTTCTGGCATTCCGAAGATGCCCCTTTCGGATGCGCTGACGCCTGCGGCGGCTGCTGCTGCATTGCCTGTACGGCCTCGACGAGGCCCTTGACCTGCTGCGCCAGCAAGTCAAACTGCTCCGCGCCGACCGCCGTCGCCGGAGGGGGAGGAGGAGCTGGCTGAGAGATGGGAGGGGAGGTCGGAGCCTGAGACCTGGCCGCGGAGGCCGTGGACCGCTGGGTGGACGCCCTGTGCGGAGGCATCGGGTGTCGATCTCGCGGGGGAGGATTAGGAGTAGATGACGGAGAGATGGCCGGAGACGGCTCCGTCGAGCGCTCCTTCAAGAACAAGGGTGCTGCGAAGACACACGCCACCCTTCTTCTAGCGCCAATCCTGTTGGTGCAAAAATCCGCCTGCGCCGGAGAAGCTGGAGTTGAGGAAGCCGCGGTCGCCACCGGGACCTGCAAGGGAAGTCTAAACCGGAGGTGGGGTTGCTCCGGCAAGACCCTCCGACGCTCAAGTCAGTTCTCTGCCTCAACAAGAATGGAGTGCTCGAACGGAGAGTTTAGCAGAGTTTTGAGATAAGGCAAAAGGGCTTAAAGAATAACGTATCTGAGTCCCCCTTTTATAGGCGGGGGAGGCAACGGACTGATGGCGACGTTTGTAACCGCCTGGTAGTGGGCCGCCCACGGTCAGGGGAATTGATTGCGAAAGATAATGGAGCAGACACGTGGGCATCACTCCGACTCGCCATGTGGAATTTGTTATGAGGGGTGGAGCAGCGTCCGTCGTCAGGAGAATCGCATGGTATCCGTCGCAGGAGGTGGAGCAGGTTCGTGGCCGTCACTGTGGCCTGCCAGGGGATAGTGGAGCTGTGCGGAGTCTGCCACAGGAAGTGGAGCAGGGCGGCTATGGCTACTGCGGCTTGTCAGGGAATGATGATACTGCGCGGAGTCCGCCACAGGAGGTGGAGCAGGGTCGCGGCCATTTTGAGGGCCTGTCAGGGGTCGTGGATCTGTCGATTGAAGCTCGGTAACGGTCGGAGCCCAGTTTCTGTTGAGCTGCGGGTGAGGTCCTCCTGGCGGTAGGGGTCGTGGGCCGAGCCCGGCTCCCGTAGGAGTTCGGACGGAGCTGCTCTGATGTCGATGGCGGAGTCCGGCTCCCGTAGGAGTCCGGGCGGAGCTGCAGCTGCTGTCGGTGGTGGAGCCCGGCTCTCGTAAGAGTCCGGGCAGAGCTGTGCTGCAAACAAAGTTAAGGGCGAAACCCGGCTCCGATAGGAGTCCGGATTGAGCTTACCAGCAGTTGATACTGAGAGCGGAGCCTGGCTCCCGTGGGAGTCCGGGCGGAGCTGTTCTGATGTTGGCGGCGAAGTCCAGCTCCCATGGGAGTCCGGAGGGAGCTGCACTGATGTCGTCGGTGGAGCCCGGCTCCCGTAGGAGTCCGGGCGGAGCTGCACTTGCTGATGGCGGTGGAGCCCGGCTCCCGTAGGAGTCCGGGCGGAGCTGCACTCGCACATGGCGGTGGAGCCCGGCTCCCGTAGGAGCCCGGGCGGAGCTGCACTTGCTGATGGCGGTTGAGCCCGGCTCCCGTAGGAGTCCGGGCGGAGCTGCACTTGCTGATGGCGGTGGAGCCCGGCTCCCGTAGGGGTCCGGGCGGAGCTGCACTTGCTGATGGCGGTGGAGCCCGGCTCCCGTAGGAGTCCGGGCGGAGCTGCACTTGCTGATGGCGGTGGAGCCCGGCTCCCGTAGGAGTCCGGGCGGAGCTGCACTTGCTGATGGCGGTGGAGCCCGGCTCCCGTAGGAGCCCGGGTGGAGCTGCACTTGCAGATGGCAATTCCGCCGTGGGTTCCGGCTGTGGGTATTTTATACCCAACAATACCCAACAGGATATTTTTAAAATTTTTATTAAATTTTACATCTTTTGGATAGGCATGATATATTGCTAGACATCAATCTTATCTTATAGATTTTTATAAATTAAAGAGTTTAATTCATGAATCAATTAGAAAGAATTCTAATTGGACAACTTGAGTCGGCATGTGATTTGACCTAAATTGATTAGATTGATTTTAATCTAACTTGATCAATATGCACCTAGATGTACTGCCAGCTAGATGTGAAATCTAATAGATTACACATCAAGAAATTGATCAAAGAATCAATTGGATTCATTTTATGGGTCAATTAAATCTATTTGGGTGGCTAATTAACAAGCTAGCACTTGTTGGCTAACTCAAGCTCCTAGCCAAATTAGATTTGGCTTAAACCTTATTTAATTGGGGTTACCTATTTATCTAAGACCCTGATCGGATCGAGTCTAAAGGGGGTAACCAAGTTTGGGCATCCCCAAGCCTTATCCACACCCATATCAAAGAGTCCAAAGGGGCTTGGATTCTGGGCATGCCATATTTGTGTGACGAAATAAAAGTTATGTGAAAAAGGACCAAGAGTCCTTCTACATATTAATCACTTATTTTTAATAAATCTCAGATAGATAAGGATGCCTTCCATGTCTATTTGAATTTTGATAAGATCAGGATTTATTTTTTATTTTGGCATGGAGTTTTGTATGGACGCCAATACATGGAAGGATGCCATAATATAAATTGCTAGATCATTTGGTTCAGTTAAGAGGTTTTAAAAATTCTTTTAATTTGAAACTAAGATCCATATGGAGCCCTCTTAGCCCTTTATCTAGGTGGCACAAACTTTAAAGTTTTCCATAGCCAAATGGGGTGTCAAATGCCCCTTATTTCTTGGCATGCATCGGATGAAGTAACGTGAGGAGTCACGACTTCATGCCAGAATTTCTTCTCATTGGGACATAGTCATGCCTCAAAATTTATGCCATCAGAAGCCCTGTTCAAAGAGCTTTCTAGATGGCAAACCTAAAAATTTCTTAATTTAAAAAAGAATATTGAAAGCTGATCAGATTGCAGGCAGATGTGAGCAGAACCTGAATCAATGTATCTAAAAATTAAGAGTCCTTCTCAAATAAGTATCTTAATTTTTGGATATGTTGATTTGAGGGATACATGAAGAGGCATATCTGAGCCCTTTTTTGTGCCTCTTCTGCTCTTATAAATAGGACTCATTCTGAGAGTCTAAGGCACTTAAACTCTCAGATAAAATCAATCCCTCTCTCTTCCTTGTCTTGTTAGGACATAGTTCTTCTATTAAGACAAGTCTGTTGATTTTAAGATAAGACTTAGGAAAAGAGTAAGAGGCAATTTTAGTTCTTCTATTAAGACAAGTCTGTTGATTTTAAGATAAGACTTAGGAAAAGAGTAAGAGGCAATTTAGAGAGTAAAGAGAGTGAGAAAGAAAGACTAAGGGTTCATCTGAGAGGAGTCTTGGTCCGGGTTAGGCTAAGAGGCTCAATTGATGAAGCAGTTCATAGATAAGGTTCTGTTGGAGTAATTCTTTGATCAACTTCTTGTGTGGATCAATGTTGGAAGACTCACACTTGGGAGTCTTATGGAATCGATTACCAACTTCTTTCCTTTCTTCATCGACTTAATAGGTATGAGTTCTATACCTATTAGTTATTATTTACTACATGGTTAAGGGGGTCCTAGGATTTTGATTTTTGGGAGACTTGAGTTTTAAGAAAAAATTTTTGAAATCTATCTTCCGTTGCACTCTCTTGAACCCAACAATGGTATCAGAGCCTTCCTTAATCAATGCAATCAAAAAGTATTTTTTAGTATATACATATGTTTAGAACTAGTAATCCATCATTCTAGAAGGTTGCCCTAGCATAGCAGTGGACATCTGCTATGTGGTAAATGGTTGTCTTAGAGTGATGAAATAACTATTATCTTGCACACCATATGATGTTATTGTTACTTGGATTGTAGCATGTTCAAATTTTATGTTATAGTATAAGGATGTGCATGAAACCATGAAAAACTCTCATTAAAATTATATTAAGTTATAGTGATAAGCAACCCTAAGCTAACTAATTCTTGAATCGATTAAATCAATTGATGTCTAGGAGTATTTCAAGTATAGTGGTTTTTTTAATTAATTTTGTTTTTTGGCCTGGCCAACTTGTTTGTTGTGTATGACTGTATGAAAATGAAGGATCTAACTTAACTATAATTTTATAGTTTGTGGTGTAAGCATAAGGCTATAAGAATTTTTAGAGGCAAGAATATTGTTGAGAGTTGCATGGATGCAATTGAAAAGGATATCCTACCTTTGAACTCCTAGAGGTTTGTTGTGTAACTAGAAGACTGATATGAGAAATTATGATCTCAACCCCACTTCAGAAACTAGGATAGGATTTCTCATTTACCATAGGAGAGGGTTATGGTATCTGATAAAATTATGGAAGACACAACTAAAAAGAAGATCTTATCTTGTTGTGAATGTCATATGAGTGGTTTGATTATATATTCTTGTTATGTAGATAATTTCATTATGGCTTCTTTACTCTCATTGTGAAGTATCTTAGATTATAATAAGTTGACTGATCTGAACTTTATGGACTGGATGAAGAACTTGCATATTGTTCTTGCGTAAGAAAAGATCTCCTACATTTTGGATACTCCCAGCCTTGATTCTATTGGAAAAGATGATATCGAGGAGAAGAGAGCCACATATAAGATGTGACAGAATGATAGTACTACTATCAAGTGCATCATGTTGGCCTCCATGAGCAACGAGCTACAGAGGTGACATAAAAAAATGGATCTTCAATCCACACACCTTAACCTTTAGGAGATATATGGAGAACAAAGTCAGACTGCTAGGTATGAAATATCCAAGCAGCTTTTTCAAGCCAAAATGACTGAGAGCACACCGGTTAAAGCCCATGTGCTTAAACTCATTGACTTGACCACTAGATTAAGTCATTTAGATTTTCATATGGATGGTGAATTCAGTCAGGATCTGATATTGCAATCTCTCATAGACTCCTCTCAGTTTGTAATCAACTATCATACGAACAAGCTGGACACATCATTGCCAGAGCTACTAAATATGCTTAAGGTAACAGAAATCCACATTAAGGGAGAGAAGGGTACTGTTCTCCTTATGAACAAGAAGAAAACTGGCAAGAAGAGTTCAAAACAAAAATTGAATTCTAAGAGTAGCACCTTCAAGAAGAAAAAGGCAAAAGATGCCACCTGTTTCTACTGCTGCAAACCAGGACATTGGAAAAGGAATTGCAAGAGTTTTCTTGCAAACGTGAAGCAGGGTGCGAGTATTGCATAAAAAGATATGTATATGATACAAACCGCTTTATCATTAAGTCATTTAGCTAGTGATCTATGGATATTAGATACCGCTTGTAGCTCACACATCTACAAATCTTTATAGGGACTACAGAAAATTTGAATGCTAAAGAAAGATGATTTTAGGCTGTTCGGTGCTAGTGGAGAGACCATATAGGCCGAAGCTATAAGCATCTACCTACTAAAGTTACCTTCTGGTAGGGTTTTGAAATCGAAAGACCACTACTATATGTCGAAGATAATTAGGAATATGATATCTGTACCCTTGTTATTAAGATAAGATTTTGAAATAAATGTAAAAGATAATAGTTAGTCTATTATTCATTCTAATAAAATCTTTGGAATTGATTTTATTGAAAATGATCTTCTAATTTTGTCACTTAGTGATGGAATTTTTCATATTAATACAAATATGAAAAGAAAAGGAGAGGATATCAATGAGACATACCTCTGGCATTGCCGTCTTGGTCATATCAGTGAGTCAAGAATAAATAAATTATACAAAGATATGTTCTTTGACTCATTTGATTTTGAATCGTATGGGACTTGTGAGTCTTGTCTCATAGAAAAAATGACTAAGACTTCTTTTGTTGGACATAGAGAAAGGGCAAATGAGTTGTTCGCTCTTGTACACTCTGATGTATGTGGGTCTATGATCACTCAGGCTAGAGAAAGATTCTTCTATTTTATCATATTTACTGATGATCTATTTAGGTTTGGATATGTATTTCTTATGAAACATAAATCTGAAGCTTTTGATAAATTTAAGAAGTATCAAAGCTATGTCGAGAAACAAACTGGAGAAAGTATTAAGATCCTTCGATCTGATCGAGGAGGAGAGTACTTATCCAATGAATTTTTTGATCATCTTAAGTCCAAAGATATTCTTTCTAAATGGACCCCTCCTTACACACCACAATTAAATAGTATAGCAGAAAGGAGAAATCACATCTTATTAGGTATGGTACGGTTCATGATGTACTTCACCGACCTACCAATATCTTTCTGAGGATATGCCTTGGAAACTGCTGCATATGTTTTGAATAGGGTGCCTTCTAAAGCTGTTTCTAGCACTCCATATAAATTATGGAAGAGTAGAAAGCCTAGTCTTAAGCATCTTAAGATTTGAAACTATCCGACTTATGTCAAAAATAATTTTGGACATAAGTTAAGCGCTAGATCCAAAAAATATAGTTAGTAGGCATGCTACTTTCTTGGAAAGGGAGTTTATCCAAGAAGGGGCTAGTGGGAGGACAATTGAACTTCAAGAAGTTGATAACCTACAAATAAACATGGACAGTCCTCAAAAAAATCCTCAACCAGTAGTATCAAATGAAGAAGGACATCCACAACACACACCTCCTCTCTGTAGATCAAAAAGAGTTCGTCATTTACCTATAAGATATGGCTTTATCTTTGGGAATGACAATGAAGCCAGTATCATTGAGAATGATGATCCATTGACATATTCAAAAGCTATTATGAGCAAGGACTCTGATAAATGGTGGAAAGCCATAAAATCTGAAATAGACTCCATGATGACCAACCAAGTATGGACTTTGGTTTATTTGCCTGAGGGGGTAATCCCAATAGGCTGTAAATAGATCTTCAAAAAGAAAATTAGAGCAGATGGCCAAGGTAATACCTATAAGGCTAGGTTGGTGGCGAAGGATTTTAAACAAAGATAAGAAATTGACTATAATGAAACCTTCTCACCAGTGGCTATGCTCAAGTCCATCAGGATTTTGCTTGCAATAGCTGCATACTATGACTATGAAATCTAGCAGATGGATGTTAAGATTGCATTCCTCAATAAAAATCTTGAAGAAGAAGTATACATGACATAGCCAGAGGGATTTATCTCAAATGAGACAACAAATCAAGTATGCAAGCTAACAAAATCTATTTATGGATTAAAGCAGGCATCGAGGAGTTGGAACATCTGCTTTGATGTTACTATCAAATAGTTTGGCTTCATCAAAAATGCGGATGAACCTTGTGTGTATAAGAAAATAAGTGAGAGTGCCATTGTCTTCTTAGTTTTTTATATTGATGACATATTACTAATTGGGAATGATGTCCCAATGCTTCAATCGATCAAAACTTGGCTATCAAATCAATTTTTCATGAAAGACATGGGAGATGCATCCTATGTATTGGGTATTAAGATCTATATAGATAAATCTAAAAGGATGTTAGGCTTAGCCCAGTCTAGGTACATAGACCTTGTGTTGAAAAGATTCAACATGAAGGCAAGTAAAAGAGATTACTTGCCAATGAGTCAAGGCATACATCTCTTTAAGAAGATGTCTCTTAAGACACAAGAAGAGAGAGAAAGAATGAATTCTATCCCTTATGCTTTGGCTGTGGGATCTATTATGTATGCCATGCTATGTACCAGGCCCGATGTGGCTTATGCTTTAAGCATAGCCAGTAGATTTTAAGGCAATCCAGGAGAAGAATATTGAAAAGCTGTGAAGAACATTGTTAAGCACCTGAGAAGGAGTTCAAGATATTTTTTTAATCTATGAAGGATCAGAGCTAAAACTAGAAGGATATACTGATTCTAGTTTTCAGTCTAATCTAGATGACAGTAAATCAATATCTGGATATGTCTTTACCTTAAATAGAGCAGCAGTGAGTTGGAAGAGTTTCAAATAGTAGACTGTAGTTGACTCAATCACTGAGGTTGAATACATTGCTGCTAGTGAAGCCATCAAGGAAGCTATCTAGATGAAAAAATTCATCACTGAATTAGGATTGATTTCTGAAATTGAATGACCAGTACCCCTTTATTGTGATAACATTGGAGCCATTATTCAAACAAAAGAGTTGAGGTCTCACTACAGATCCAAGCACATCCTCAGATGCAGTCACCTCATTCGAGAGATTGTCAAGAGACAAGACGTATCTATTGAACGGATTGAAACAAAGAACAATATAGCATATCCATTCACTAAATTCTTACCATTGTAGCTGTTTGATTGCCATCTTGATAATATGGGTTTAAAATATAGGGACGATTGGCTTTAATGCAAGTGGGAGAATGAAAGATAGATACCCTAAAATCAATCAAATTTGTATTTCGATGGTACTTACCTTTATAAAATCCCTACTTATGTATCGACATTTATGTATTAATAAAGGCATTCTTTGATTCATCATTTATAGCTATATCTTTCTATATTTAAAAGATAATGATGATCCCCATAGTTTAAGGTAATGGTTTTGGGGTCATAAAGTGGTCATGCCTGTAAGATCTAAAACCCTAAAATCTTAATCTAAAATTATTCCTAGTCATAGGAGCATCGAGTCGGAGATTAATATTCTGGATAGACTGGTACATCCTATGTATGCTCAATGGAGAGGGTGGCTGATCTTACAACCTACTTATGTGAGATATTAATACAAGAATGTGGATGCTCATTAGGTAATGAGTTCACTGAATTGACCTATTAAAAGAGAACTTTTTATAGAACCCTTACATATGAAAAGAAGATTCTCTAAGTGGGAGTCGTGCAACTGATCCTTAGACTTAAGACCACCATGAGGTCTTATTCATATATACCCATATTTTAGTTCATACTTACTCATGACTAAGTCATGAACGGGGTGTTCCGGCTATGGTGAATTGTGTATGAAGATCATAAATTCGGTCAACAAAGAATTGATCACTCTTGGTAAGAGGAGTTGTCATCCTAAGCTATCTCATCAAATGATGCTCAAAAAGTCCGATCAAAGCAGAAGAAGATTAGAAATGATTTCTAATGCTTCTTTAATTGAGTTTTTATTAGCAAGATGAGATCCACATAAATAAGTGTTAGGGTTTGACTTAATTCCATACCCATCGCTTATTCGGGATGAAGATTGATCGAAGGATTGAATTTCATAGTAAATTGCCACTAAAAGATATTTTTAAAATTTTTACTGAATTTCATATCTTCTAGATAGGCATGATACATTGCCAGATATTAATTTTGCCTTGTAGATTTTTATGAATTAAAGAGTTTAATTCATGAGCCAATTAGAAAGAATTCTAATTGGACAACTTGGGTCGGCATATGATTTGACCTAAATTGATTAGATTAGTTCTAATCTAACTTAGTCAACATATACCTAGACCTACTGTCAGCTAGATGTGAAATCTAATGGATCACACACATTATGAAATTGATCAAAGAATCAATTGGATTCATTTTTTTGGTCAATTGAATCTATTGGCTAATTGACAAGTTAGCAGTTGTTGGCTAACTCAAGCTTCTAGCCAAATTAGATTTGGCTTAAATCTTATTTAATTGGGCTTACCTATTTATCTAGGATCCTGATTGGATCGAGTCTAAAAGGGGTAGCCAAGTTTAGGCATCCCCAAGCCTTATCCATGCCTATATCAGAGAGTCCAAAGGGGCTTGGACTCTAGGCACACCATATTTATGTGACAAAATAAAAGTTATATGCCAAAGGACTAAGAGTCCTTCTACATATTAATCATTTATTTTTAATAAATCTCAGATAGATGAGGAAGCCTTCCATATCTATTTGAATTTTGATAAGATCAGGATTTATTTTTTATTTTAGAGTGAAGTTTTGTATGGATGCCAATACAAGGAAGTATGACAGAATATAAATCGCTGGATTGTTTGGTTTGATTAAGATGTTTTAAAAATCTTTTTAATCTAAAATCAAGACCCATATGGAGCCCTCTCAGCCCTCTATCTAGATGACACAAATTTTGAAGTTTGCCATGGCCAGATGGAGTGTAAAATGCCCCTTTTTTCTTTGCATGTATGGGATGAAGTAACCCAAGGAGTTGTGACTTCACACTAGAATCCTTTCTCATTAGGATAGAGTCACACCTCAAAATTTATCCCATTAGAAGCCTCACTCAAAGATCTTTCTAAGTGGCAAAATTAAATTTTTTTTGATTTAAAAATGAGCATCGAAAGCTTATCCGATTGCAAGCGGATGCGAGTAGAACCTGAATCAACATATCTGAAAATTAAGAGTCCTCAAATAAGTATCTTAATTTTTTGATATACTGATTTGAGGGACATGTGAAGAGGTATATCTGAGCCCTTTTCTGCACCTCTTCTACTTCTATAAATAGGACTCATTCTGAGAGTCCAAGGCACTCAAACTCTCAAACAAAATCAATCCCTCTCTCTTCCTTGTCTTGTTGGGACATAGTTCTTCTATTAAGACAAGTCTGCTAATTTTAACATAAGGCTTAAAAAGAGAGTAAGAGGTGATTTAGAGAGTAGAGAGAGTAAGGAAGAAAGATTAAGGGTTCATCTGGGAGGAATCTTGGTTTGGGTTCGGCTAAGAGGCTCAATTAGTGAAGCAGTTCATAGACAAGGTTCTGTCGGAGTAATTCTTTGATTAACTTTTTGTGTAGATCAATATTGGAGGACTTACACTTGGAGGTTTTATGGAATTGATTACTGACTTCTTTTCTTTCTTCATCGACTTAATAGGTATGAGTTCTATACCTATTAGTTATTATTTACTACATGGTTAAGGGGGTCCTAGTGTTTTGGATGTTCGGAAGAATTGAGTTTTAAGAAAAAAATTTCAAAACCCATCTTTTGTTGCGCTTTCTGGAACCCAACAGTAGGAGGATGAGGGAAGGCAAGATAACTCTACGAGTTGAAAATGGAGCAAAGATTGCTACTGTGGCTATGGGGATGTACTCTCTACGGCTACCATCAAAAATTAGTTTAGTTCTTAGGGATTGTTACTTTGTACCTACTGTGAGCAGGAATCTAATTTCTATCTCTTATTTAACACAAGAAGATTATGTAAATAGTTTTTTTAAAGACCACTGTAATATTTATTTTAAAAATAAAAAGATTAGTAGTGGTTTTCTTATAAACAATCTCTTTCAATTATATGTGGATGTTTCTGTGAACTATAACGAGCATGATATGAATGCCATAAGGAATAAACATTCCAGTGATGAATTAACCAAAGGTACTTATGGCACCTAAGGCTAGGTCATATAGGAGAAAATAGGATTAATAGGCTGGTGAAAATCAAACTTTTAGGTCCGTTGACTACTGAGTCATATCCAGTCTGCGAGTCATGCCTTCAAGAGAAAATGACCAAGCTTTTCTTTATGGGATATGGAGAAAGGACCATGAGTTACTTGCTCTGGTACACACTGATGTGTGTGGCCCATTCGATGAACCATCAGAGAAGGTTATTTCTACTTCATAATCTTTATCAATAATTTTTCACGATATGGGTACATGTACTTTATAAGGTATAAGTCTGAAGTCTTTGAAAAGTTCAAAGAATTCAGAAATGAAGTAGAGAAATAAATTGAAAAATTTCTTAAGATTTTTTCGATCAGATCAAGGAGGTGAATACCTTAGTAAAAAATTTTTAGATTATCTTAAGGAGTACGGTATAGTCTCACAATGGACTCTGTCTGGAATGCGTCAACTCAATAGAATTTCAGAATGAAGAAATCGAATCCTACTGGATATGGTTCGATCTATGATGAGCTTCATTGATCTTCCTATATTTTTTTGGGATTATAGTCTATTAACTGCTATCTATTTACTGAATATGGTTCCATCTAGAACTGTTCCTACCACAGCATATGAGATATGGCATGATAAGAAGCCAAGTCTGGGTCATATTAAGATTTGGGATTGTCTGACACATGTCAAGCAACAACAGGCAGACAAGTTAGATTCTATATCCCTAAAAGCTTATTTTATAGGATATCCTAAAGAGTCGTTAGGGTACTATTTCTATATTCCAGAAGATCATAAAATGATTGTAAGTCAAAATGCCATCTTTCTTGAAAAATAGTTTATTCAAGATGGAGACATAGGAAGACAGATTGGGCTTGAAGAGAAAGTCTTTGAAGAGTCATGAGCTTCAGAACCTGAGGAACCAATTCAGTTAGAGCCAATCTATACATCTCCTCCACCTCGTAGGTCAAGTAGGATTTTTCGTACTTCTGAGAGATACTTAGGTATCATCACAGAGGATGTTGAGAAAATATTTCTCACTAAAAATAGGATACATGGTGATGACCCTAAAATCTATGATGAGGTGATATCAGATATCAACTCTGAATAATGGTTAGAGGCAATGAAGTCAAAAATTGACTCGATGCACTTAAACCAAGTCTGGACCTTAATGGATCTACCAGCAGGTATTGTACCTATTAGATGTAAATAGATCTACAAGAGAAAGATAGTTTTGGATGAAAAGATAGAGACCTTTAAAACTTGTTTGGTGGCTAAAGGGTATAGTCAATGCGAAAGCATTGACTATCAGGAGACCTTTTCACCAGTTGCTATCCTTAAGTCCATCCAAACATTGCTAGCTATGCAGCATATCTCGATAATAAGATACGGCAAATGGATGTGAAGATAGCTTTCCTTAATGGATATCTTGAGGAAGATATCTATATAGAGTAGCCATTGGGATTCACTTCCAGTGATGGAGATCATAAGATTTGCAAGCTATAAAAGTCTATTTATAGACTAAAGAAAGTATCTCGGAGTAGGAACGCATGTTTTAGTGATGTAATCAAATCATTTGATTTCATCAAAAATGAAGAGGAGCTATGCATCTTCGAAAAGGCCAGTGAGAGTGCTGTCACTTTTCTTGTATTGTACGTAGATGACATACTCTTTATTGGGAATGATATTTTCATGCTGACGTCGGTCAAACTTGTTGGGTTTCGATGGCACAGTGAAAGGGTTGGGTGTTTAAAATTTTTATTCGAAGCATCTGGCACACCGAATCCTAATACACAGAAACTCTTGACTATAACAATCAAAGCATAATTAAATTAAACTTGGATAAGAAGAATACCTATAGTGTTAGTTTCAATTTTCATAGAGCTTCCATTAGGCGCCAAAGATTTGCTCTCCAATGGTGATCCACACAGAAGTTGAGCTAAGAATAGCACTCCTTCTTCAACTTTGCTTCAAGAGTTCTAGTCCCTAAAACTCGACTAACCTTGTATCGATCAGGTTTCTCCAAGAACCTAACTCTACCTATTAGATTTATGTCCTAGAAATCAATATGGCTGACACAATGTAATAATTCTAGGACACAATTTTATACTTAATACATTGATTTGATCAATAAAAGAGTAAGCTTATTTTTTATTCAAGTGTGATGTGTCCTTGAATCATTAATGAAATTAACTTTCGATACATATTCTCAAAGTGTTGAGAATTAAAGACATGTATTTAATTTCTAAATACTTCTGATCATAGAATCATCATAAGGATGGTGATTGATCTAGATAAACTGATGCATAAATCACTTTCTTTATGATAGATGAGTCTCTAGTCTATTATGTAGAGACATAGGGCGACAAGTGCGGTAGTTGTTAGAGAACAACCAGTACTGAGCGTGACCATACGAGAGATCACTTGAATTTCTACTCGATCGTCAGTGATCATCTCGATGCTGTAGTTGTGTGACTGATCCTTTGACCTGAGATGATATTGCTGCTCGCAGTGAAGCTGCTGGAGTTTGATTGACATATAAATATGAGTCTTAATGAGCCCTTATAGTGGATATTGACGACAGTTGGTTCACTGTAGGAGCAGTGTGTATCAAGATGAGATCTATCAACTTTAGTAAAAAGGAGTAATCCTATGAGATTTAAAAGGATAAATCTGAGAATCTGTGGCCATAGTAGTGTGATTGATAGAAAAAAATTTTCATAGGAATCATATTTGAACTTGAGCTAATCGAATCTATCATATGACTGATGTTGAGGTTTGATGATTTATCCATAACCTACCATCTAGTCGGAACATGCGGTAGAGGGACTGAATCATATGTTAACTATACCTAGATGTTCATTTCAGTTTTATTGAGTTGTCACAACATACTGCTAGGTGTCACTGGTGGATTATGAGAGCTCACTAGGATTGTTCTGGATCGACAATCCTTGATGAGTTAGAGTGGAATTATTCCAATCCATTGAAAAGAGTTTCAATGATACTTTGATAGAGATCATTGTATATCTCACTATCAAATAGAATTGAACCTATGAGGTCACACAACAAAAAGATTAGGCTTAGTATTAATAATTGAACTTATGAAATGTTAATTGGATTTAGAAAAATCCGATTGGGTTCAAGATAACCTTGCTAGCACATGGTTGGACCCAATTTTTTCTTTATGTTTGAATTTTTTATTTGATAAGATAATTCAAACTTAATTATCTGCTAATAATCTAAATGAATTAAATTCACTGGACTTCAATTGTTGGGTGTCTAAGATTTTGGATCATATGAATTAAGGGTGCAAGTCCCCAATTAATTTTTTTGATAGTTATTCTTGGGTGCCACCTTGATTTGATCAAGTTGGGCATGTTTCATGATTAGAGGGCTTATGGATCCCATATGGGGCATCCCTTGTGTGCAAAAGAGGGTATGAAATAATGGGTGCAAGGACTTCAAGAGTTGGTGCCTAATAGGGTTTCTAATGTAAGTTGAATAACTTAAGTTATTAGGAAACCTAATGCAAGTAGGACTTGTATTATGAGATTGAATAGGATTCAATCCTCATGCCTATTTAAAGAAACTTCTTTTAAGGTCTCTAAAGCATCCAACCAGCAAGCCTCACACTATAAAGAGAAGCCCCCATGCCCTCTCTTCTTCTCCCTTTCTCCTCCCCTCTCTTCTCCTTGGGATGTCCCACAGTCCTCCTTTATTGGGCGTCCCACTTCTCCTTTATGCCAAGGCTGTTGTGCATCCTTTTTGCTACTGATTCTTAGTGTTTGGTAGTAGCACAAAGCAAGGGAGAAAGGCAAGAGAAGAAGATAAGAAGAAGATCAAGAAAAGAGATCAAGAGTTGATCGCGATCCAGGCTTCATTCAGAATCAGCAGGCTGAATTTTCTTAGAGAAAAAAATTCAACTTGAAGAGGGCTATTCCAGGCTGATCCTGAGTGGATACCCATAGAGGTCAGATACTTGTAGGGCTAGAAAATTTTTTTTTCTCTTTCAGATTTAGATTTGAAGAAAGAGATTGCGAAACAGGTATGCGACTTGATCACAATATGAATTTCAGCATATATCAATTTCAGCACATAAACTAGATCCTTGTAGTTTTATATTTTTATACATGCATGATTCAGATTAAAAGTATTTTAATCTTATATTCTACTATGATGTTTATGAAAGAAGAGTGCCCTATAAGCCAATCGCAAGTGTATTGCGATGGGACTTTTCTTTGTAATTTTCAAACTCATGTAATGATATTTGTGAGGCATTGATTCATCATTTTAGTTGCATCTTATTATGTCTAAGATTATAATAAACTCCAAAGATTAATACAATAATTTTAGGAGACATGAATGGGTCATATTGGTGAGACCTAAAACCCTAAAATTCGAATCTCAAACATTTTTGGTCGTAGGAACATTGAATCAGGGATCAATATTTTGATAGACTGGCACATCCTATATATGCTTGATGGAGAGGGTGGCAGATCTCACTAGCCACTTGTGTGGGATACTAATATAAGGATGTGGGTGCTCATTTGAGAAATGAGTCTACTGAATTGACTCGATGAAAAAGAACATCTTATGGAAGCCTTACTTGCATGTCAAAGATGGTTCTCTAAGTGGAAGTTGTGCAAGTGATCCTTAGACATGAGATTATCATGGAATCTTGTGCATATGAACTCATATTTTAGTTCATACCCAAGCATGGCATTAAGACATGTATGTGGTGTTTTGGATATGATGGAGTGTATATGGAGGTTATGAGTAGGTCAACATGGAATCGATCACTCCTAGCAAGAGGAGATCGCATCTTATGTATTCTCAATCCTAGATGACTCGAGAAAAATCTTTTGGTCAAAAGTAGGAAGGATATTAGAAAGAGTTTCTAATGCTTCTTCATTGGAGTCATCATTGGTTAATTGAGAATCGATATGAATATATGTTTGAGTTTGACATGATTCCATACTCATGAACATATTCAGGATGCAAGGATGATCGAAGGATTGAATTACACGGTAACTTACCACTGAAGGATATATTTGATATTTCTATCAAATTTTATATCTTTTGAATAGTCATAATATATTGCTAGACATCAATCTTGACTTGTAGATTTTTGATCGAATTAAAGATTTTAATTTGATCGCCAATTAGAAAGGATTCTAATTGTTGAACTTGGGTTAGCTCGATTAGACCTTAATTGATTAGATTGGAATCTAATAAAATTAAGTCAACTTATATCCGAACCTACTACTGGCTAGATGTAAAATCCAATGGGTCATATACATATAAAAATTGGCCAAGGATCCTTTTAAAAAATGTTGATTGAAATTTTGGATTCAATCAGGGTTTCGGTAAGCATGCTAGCACGTGTGGAAACCCTTGCTATTTTGGAAATCAATTTGGTCTAATCCCTTGCTAATTAGCTAGCCTAATTTGGTAAGTACTTGGATTAAGTCATGCCACCTGGAAGCAACCCAAAATGAGGCATCTAATCCCATGTTAACACCAAAATATGAGGAGTCCAAATTGAGAAGGACTCTTGGCGCAAAAACTGTTTGCATGCAAGTGTTGGCGTGAGCAGAAGAGAAAATCTTTTTGGAATGGGACTAAGATGTGTGTGATAGCTCACATCACTCTCCATCCTCTGGTTCACATCTCAAAGCATGAGATGTATTTTTTATAGAATTTTTGGGGTAGAGGAAAATTGAAAAAGAGAAGAATGTCTCGCGCGCATGTGCAGAAGCATCGCATCTCTTTATGATTTGGAGAGTCTTTCTCCTAACCAAATGCTTTCAAATTAGAATAATTTTTTTTGATAATGTTTCACATTTTATAAGCTATTTTTGGTGATTTTTTTGAAATTTTTTCGGACTTATCAGATGACCAAACGGATGCTGGAATCTTCCTCATGTGCATGCATGTGCGGTGATCAGACTTCATGTGAAAGGATGTGAGATCATATCTCTTCATGAATTTTTTTGATCTCCTTATTAGGTGATCTGAGATCAAGATTGAATCTCTTTTCACATAGATTTCTATGGATTTTTTTTGATCTAAGAAGGGACATAAAAATATCCCTTCTCTAGTCGCATGCGTAGCTAAGGGTGCTGATCGATGTATCATTGATAAGAGTCCTTCTGCTTGAAGGAACTCTTATCTCTGATAATCAGATCAGATAGGCCTTTTGGATGAGATGTGTCTAAGAAAAGCAACAGGAGGACCCCCATCGATCTCGACTTACCAGGCCAATTTGAAAAATTATCTTCAATTGGATTGCTTAGCGGTTTGATTTAGCCCATGCTGATTAGATCAGTCATATGATGATTGATTAGATGAGACTTAAACCTAAACCTCTCTATAAATATTAAGTCCATAGGTCTTCCATTATTGTAGATGTACGGGCGTGCTACTGGTGTTGATTGTTCTCGACTGGTCATAGTGGTTCAGTTATCTCGAAAACATGCAACCACTTTATTGGCAAAGAGTTGCTCTAGGGTAAGGATGGGGTTGGGCTCAATAACTATTAGGTGAGGGACCCAATGACAGTCTTGTACCTACTTATGAATGATGGATCGGGCTTAACTAAGAAGTGTGGGCAATAACTGTTGGTGAGCCCACATAACTTAGAGACCAAGTAGCTGCAACATGCTTAGAGAAGTATCTGGGCAATGAGTTGCCTACGCATTGGTGTGTATGTTACCAATCTGTTAGGTGAGGTGCATGGCATCGGTGGGATCACAGCACCTACTAGGAATCTTTTATCACATTAGGTTTTTCATTTCCTTCTTGAGGAGTGGAGAGATCTAAAAAATTAGTGGGAGTCATGGTTTGCATCTTAAAGTCTCTAGAAGCAAATTTAATATTAAGTACAAAAGTCTAACTTGAATATCCACTCTCATAGTTAAATCATGTCAGCCTCAAACCCTCTAGCCTGCATTCTTAAAACCAATCATTTGACTGGTACAAATTACAAAGATTGATTCAAAAATCTCAGGATTGTCCTGACCTCAGAAAAATTAGGTCATGTACTCGATCAGAAACCCATAGTGTTACCAAACTATCCTACTATTGAGCAAAAGGTTGCTTATGAAAAGTGGACGTATGAGGACAATCGGATCAAGTGCTATATACTGGCTTCTATGTCAAATAAGTTGCAAAGCTAGTATGAGCATATGCCCACTACCAGAGCTATGATCACTCACCTGCAAGAGTTGTAGAGCCGTACAGCATGCTTCAAGGTATCCAAAAGACTCTTCAATCTGAAGATGTGTGAAGGGCAGTCTGTCCATGAGCATTGTATGATAGTGATCAAAGACATTGAGGAGCTTGAGAAGCTCAGGCTAGAAAAATAAAAAGAATTACAAATGGATCCGATCCTTCGATTGAGAAGAAGAAGATAAAATTCACTAAGAAGCAGAAAAAGGAGAGCAGGCCAAAAAAGGAAGTTCTTAAGAAGGCCGAAGCAAAGGAAAAGAGTTTTCATTGTGATGCTGAAGGCCACTGGAGTAGGAACTGTCCACTCTATTTGGAGAGCCTAAAGATCAAAAAGGGTGGTAAACTTTCTGAAGGTATGCTCATAATTGAATCTAACTTTATGATTTTTTCTACTTCTAGTTAGATATTAGACTCTGACTTGAGTGCTCATATATATACCTCAATACAGAGTCTAATAGAAAGTAAGAGATTGAGAGAAGGTGACATGATCCTTCAGATCGATAATGGAGCAAAGGTCGCTGTAGAGGCCATTGGTACTTATCTTCTTCGATTACTGTCTGGCTTTAAATTAGATTTGAAAGATTGTTATTATGTTCCTGTAGCTAGTTCGAATTTAATTTTCGTGTCTGTGCTAGCACAGGAAGGTTTTAAAATTAGTTTCAATAAAAATTTTTATTCTATTTATTTACAAAATAAATTGGTTGCATGAGATCTTTTGATTGTCAGTCTATATCACTTGCATGTTGATGCGAATGTAAACTTAAATGAATAAATAGTGAGTGCCATAGGTCAAAAGAAATCCAAAGATGAAATTAACCAGAAGTACTTGTGGCACCATAGACTCGGCCATATTAGAGAGGACAGGATAAACAGACTGAAGAAGGATGAAATCTTTGGCTCTCTTAACCTAGAGTCATATCTAGTTTGTGAATCTTGTCTTCGAGAAAAAATGGCTAAGTTATCCTTTTTAGGACTTGAGGAAAGAGCCACGGAGTTACTTGCCCTGGTACACATCAATGTGTGAGCCATTTGATGTGCAGGTCAGGGATGGTTATAGCTACTCATTACTTTTACTGATGATCATCTAGGTACGGATATGTGTATCTTATGAAACACAAGTCTGAAGTATTTGAAAGGTTTAAGAAATTCAGACATGAAGTAAAAAAGTAAACAGAAAAACTCATTAAGGTTCTTCGATATGATCGAAGAGGTGAATATCTTAGTCAAAAATTTCTCGGGTATCTTAAGGATAATGACATAGTCTCTCAATGGACTCTTCCTGGAACACTTCAGCTTAATAGGGTATCTGAAAGGAGGAACATGATCCTATTGGATATGGTCAGGCCCATGATGAGCTTCACTAATCTATCTTTATATTTTTGGAGACATGCCTTGTTAATTGTAATTCACTTGTTGAATAGGGTTCCATCAAAATTCGTTTCTACCACACTGTATGAGATATGGTTCGGTAAGAAGTCGAGTCTAGGTTATTTTAAGACTTGAGGATGTCCGATCTATGTCAAGAGACAGATGGCTGATAAACTAGAAGATAGATCTTTTATAGCTCATTTTATAGGGTATCCAAAAGAATCCACGGGATACTACTTCTACTTCCCATAAAACCACAATGTGATTGTGAGTCAAAATGTCATATTCCTAGAAAAATAGTTTATCTAGGATAGTGGCAATGGGAGGTTAGTTAAGCTTGAAGAGAAAGTCTCTGAAGAGCAAAGAGCTATAGACTTCAGGAACTCGTTATCCATGAGCTAGTAGTTGATGTTCCTCAACCACCTCGTGGATCTAACAGGATCTCTCGACCTCCTGAAAGGTACATGGATGTGCTTACAGAGAAAGTAAAGAAAATGTTCCTTATGAGAGTAGGAGTCATGGTGATAATCCTAACACCTTTGACGAGGTGATGTTTGACATCGATTTCGAGAAATGGTTAGATGCTATAAACTCAAAAATTGACTCGATATACTCAAACCAAGTCTAGACCTTAGTGGATCTACCTAAGGATATTTTACCCATTGGGTGTAAATGGATCTACAAAAAGAAAATAGGTGTCGATGGTAAGGTAAAGATCTATAAAGCTAGTCTTGTGGCTAAAGATTATAGTCAGCACGAGGGTATTGACTATCAGAAAACCTTCTCTCCTGTAGCCATGCTAAAATCTATCCATACTTTTCTTGTTGTTGCAACTTACTATGATTATAAAATCTGACAGATAGATGTGAAAACTGTCTTCTTGAGTGGATATCTTAAAGAAGATACATATATGGAGCAAGCTATGGGTTTCACATCTGATAATGGTGATTACAGAGTCTGCAAGCTGCAAAGGTCCATATACGAATTAAAGAAAACTTCTCAGAGTTGAAATCATCATTTTGATGAAGCGATCAAATCATTTGATTTCATCAAAAATGAAGAAGAACCATGTGCATACAAAAGGATTAGTGGGAGTGCAATAATTTTTCTCGTATTGTACGTGGATGATATTCTCCTTATTGAGAATGATATTCCTATGCTGACCATGGTCAAAAGATGATTGTCCAAAGAATTCTCTATGAAAGACCTAGAGAAAGCATCCTATATTCTTGGAATAAAGGTCTATAGGGATAGATTTAAGTGGATTCTAGACCCGTCACAAAAGCTATACATAGAGAAAGTGCTGAAGAGGTTCAATATGGAAAACTCTAAAAAAAGATTTTTACCTCTTAGGCATGGTATTAATCTTTCCAAGACGATGTGTTCGATCACATCTGAGGACATTCAGTGCATGAGTAGGATTCTTTATACCTCGGTCATAGGGAGCCTCATGTACGTCATGCTATGTACTCGACTTGATATTATCTTTACTGTGAGTGTCATGAGCAGGTATCAGTCAAATCCAAGCGAGGAGCACTGGATAGCTGTGAAGAACATCCTTAAGTACTTGAGAAGGACTAAAGATTTATTCTTGATCTTTGAAGGAGATTCTAAGTTGCGAGTGGAGGGGTATACTGACTCAGATTTCATATTTGATCCTGATGATCAAAAGTCTACGTCAGGATATGTGTTCATTTGTAATAGTGGCGCAGTCAGCTAGAAGTATTTCAAGCAACCCATCATAGCGGGTTCGACCATAGAAGCTGAGTATGTCACTGCTTTGGATGTTATAAAGGAAGGCTTCTGGTTCAAGAAGTTCATTATAAAACTTGAGGTTATGACATCAGATGCCATACCACTTTACTATGATAACAATGGAGCCATAGCACTTGCTAAAGAGCTGAGGTTTTATAAAAAATCAAAGCATATCGAGTGACGGTATCATATTATACGCGACTATCTTGAAAAAAAATATGTCGAGGTGCAAAAAGTAGACTCTACAGACAATGTGGTAGATCCACTGACAAAGCAATTGAGCCAGCCAAAAATAGAAGTCCACCTTTAGAAGATAAGACTTAGATTAGTGGCCAATTGACTTTAGTCCAAATGGAAGATTGTTAGATGTATATCCTAGAAGCCAATATAGCTGACACATTGTAATAACTCTAGGATATAATTTTATACTTAATACTTTGATTTGATCAATAAAAAGAAAAGTTTATTTTTTATTCAAGTATGATGTGTCCTTCAATCATCCATGAAATTAACTTTCGATACATATTCTTAAAGTGTTGAGAATTAGAGATATGTGTTTAATTTCTAAATACTTTCGATCATAGAATCATCATGAGAATAATGATCAATCTAGATAGACCCGCATATAAATTATTTTCTTCGAGATAGATGAGTCTCTAGTCTACTGTGTAGAGACACAGGACGACAAGTGTAGGTAGTTATTAGAGAACAATTAGTACTGAGCATGACCATATGAGAGATCACTTTGATTTCTACTCGATCATCAGTGATTATCTCGATGCTATAGTTGTGTGACTGATTTTTTGATTTGAGATGATACTGCTGCTCGTAGTGAGGCTACTAGAGTTTGATTGACACATAAATATGGGTCTCAATGAGCCCTTATAATGGATATTGACGATAGTTGGTTCACTGTAGGAGTAGAATGTGCATTAAGATGGGATCTATCGACCTTGATAGAAAGGAGTAGTCCTATAAGATTTGAGAGGCTAAGTTTAAGAATCTGTAGCCACAGTAGTGTGATTGATAAAAAAAAAATTTATAGAAATTATATTTGGACTTGAGCTGATCGAATCTATCATATGACTGATGTTGAGGTTTGACAATTTATCTATGACCTACCATCTAGTTGGGACTCATGATAAAAAGACTAAATCACACGTTAACTATACCTAGAGATTTATTTCAATTATATTGGATTGCCACTATATACTACTAGATGTCACTGGTGGATTGTGAGAGCTCATTAGGGTTGTTCTGGATCGACAATCCTTAATGAGTTAGAGTAAAATTATTCCGATCATTGAAAAGAGTTTCAATGATATTTGATAGAGATCATTGTATATCTCACTATCAGATAGAATTAAACCTATGGGGTTATACAACAAAAGAATTAGGCCTGAAATTAGCAATTGAATTTATGAAGTGTCAATTGGGTTTAGAGAAACTCAATTGGGTTCAAGGTAACCTTGCTAACACATGGTTGGACCCAATTTTCTCTTTATATTTAGATTTTTTATTTGATAAGATAATTTAAACTTAATTATCTACTAATAACCTAAATGAATTAGATTCATTGGACTCCAATTGTTGGGTGTCTAAGATTTTAAATCATATGAATTAAGGGTGCAAGTTCTTAATTAATTTTTTTGATAGTTATTCTTGGGCACCACCTTAATTTGATCAAGTTGGGCATGTCCCATAATTAGAGGGCTTATGAATCCCATATAGGACGTCCCTTGGGAGTAAAAGAAAGTGTGAAATAATGGGTGCAAGGTCTCCAAGAGTTAGCGCCTAATAGGATTTTTAATGTAAGTTGAATAACTCAAGTTATTAGGAAACCTAATGCAAGTGGGACTCATATTATGAGATTGAATAGGATTCAATCCTCATGCCTATTTAAAGGGACCTCTCCTAAGGTCCTTAAAGCATCGAACCAGCAAGTCCAACACCACAAAGAGAAGCCCCCATGCCCTCTCTTCTTCTCCCTTTCTCCTCCCCTCTCTTCTCTTTGGGACATCCCATATGTCCCCTCTTGTTGGGCGTCCCACTTCTCCTCCACGCCAAAGCTATTGGGCATCCTCTTTCTTACTGATTCTTAGTGTTTGATAGCAGTACAAAGTAAGGGAGAAAGGCAAGAGAAGAAGAGAAATAGAAGATCAAGGAAAGAGATTAAAAGTTGATCACGATCCAGGCTTCGTTCAGAATCCGCAGGCTGAATTTTTTTAGAAAAAAAATTCAACTTGAAGAGGGCTGTTCCAAGCTGATCCCAAGTGGATACCCATAGAGGATAGATACTTGTACAACAGAAGGACTCTCCGAACACGAGGAGTCGCATGAGTCAATCTGCGCGTGCACTGAGTATCCAAATTTCTTTTCTATTTTCAACATCTCAAAAAATTCAAAAAAATTACAACTCATGCTTTGAGATATATACCAGAGGATGGAGGATGATGTGGGCTACCACATATATCTAAATCCCAATCCAAAAGGACTCCATCTTTCTGCTCACGCGAATACACGCGTGCCCTCATTTTTTGCACACCAAGAGTCCAACCAAGCTTGGACTTTTGGTTAGGATGCCCCACAAGGCAATGTGGCTCCTTCCAAAGTAGCCACACCCTGATCCAAACCCAAATTAGCCTATGGCTCAATTTGGTTTGATTAGAAAAGAAGATTCAAACCGAATTTCAATCCGATTCAAGGAGCTAGGGTTTTCACACATGCTAGCATACTTGTCGGAAATCCTGATTGGATCCAATATTTCAATCAACCTTATCAAAAGGATCTTTGGCCAATTTTTTTTATGTATGTGATCCATTGAGTTCTACATCTAGCCAGCAGTAGATCTGGATGTAAGTTGATCTAATTTGATTAGACTCCAATTTAATCGATTTAGGTCCAATCGAGCTAATCCGAGTTCAACAATTAGAATCTTTTCTAATTGATAATCAAATTAAATTCTTTAATTTGATCAAATCTACAAGTCAACATTGACGTCTAGCAATATATCATGAGTGTCTAAAAGATTTAGAATTTGATGGAAATACTAAATATATCTTTCAGTGGTAAGTTGCCATGCAATCCAATCCTTCGATCATCCCTGCATCCCAAATATGTTCATGAGTATGGAATAATATCAAACTCAAATGCATATTCATATTGATTCTCTATCGATCAATGATGACTCCAATGATGAAGCATTAGAGACTCTTTCTAATCTCCATCCCACTTTTGGCCTAAAATTTTTTTGAGTCATCTAGATATGAGAATTCACAAGATGCAATCTTCTCTTACTAAGAGTGATCGATTCCTTGTTGACCGACTCACAACCTTCATACACACTCCATCATATCCAAAATATCTCGTACATATCTTAATGCCATGCTTGGGTATGAACCAAAATATAGGTTCATGTGCACAAGATTCTTTCATGATCTCAGGTCTAAGGATCACTTGCACAACTCTCACTTAGAGAACCATTTTTGACATGCAAAGCTTTCATGAGATATTTTCTGTCGACGAGTCAATTCAGTGGACTCATATCCAAAGGAGCATTCATATCCTTGTATTACTGTCCTTACACAAGTGGCTAGTGAGATCAGCCACTCTCTCCATCGAGCATACATAGGATGTGCCAGTCTTTCTGAAACACTGATCTCCAACTCAATGCTCTCACGATCAGAAATTTTTAGGATTAGGGTTTTAAGATTTTATGTCTCACTTGCATGACCCATTCATATCTCTTAAAATCATTACTCTAATCTTTGGGGTTCATCATAATCTTAGACATAATAAGATCCAGCTAAAATGATGAATCAATATCTCATTTTATTATCAAAAAATAAATATTATTATTTGAGTTAGAAAATTATAAAGAAAAGTTTCATTGCAACGTACATGCGATTGGCTTGTAGGATACTTTCTTTCAATCTCCCACTTACACTAAAGCCAATCACCTCTGTATTTCAGTCCCATACAATCAGGATGGTGATCAAATAGCTACTGTGGTATAACCTTAGTGAATGGATCTGCTATATTGTTCTTTGTGTCAACTCGTTCAAAGACAACATCTTATCTCTCTATAATTTTCTGAATGAGATGGAAGCATCTGAGGATGTGCTTGGATCTTTGATGAGACCTAGGCTTGTTAGCTTGAATAAAAGCCCCTGTGTTATCATAATAGAGTGGCATTGGTCTTTTAATCTCAGGAACGACTCCTAATTTCATAATGAACTTCTTCATTCAGATAGCTTCCTTAGCGACTTCACTAGCAACGATGTACTCTATCTTAGTGGTTGAGTCAGCTACTGTCTACTGCTTGAAACTCTTTCAACTCACTGCTCCATCATTTAGGAAAACACATATCTTGATATTGATTTGCTATCATCCGGATCAGATTAAAAATTAGAATCTGTATATTCCTCTAGTTTTAACTCTAATCCTCCTCCATATATAAGAAAAACGTCTTTAGTTCTTCTTAGGCACATCAAAATATTTTTCACAGCTTTTCAATGATCTTTCCTTGGATCAGCCTGAAATTTGCTAGCTACACCTAAAGCATAAGCTACATCAGGCCTGGTACGTAGCATGGCATACATAATTAATCCTACAATCGAAGCATAAGAGATTTCGTTCATCCTCTTCCTCTCCTCTGGTGTCTTAGGATACATTTTCTTGGAGAGATGTATACCATGACTTGTAAGTAGGTAACCTCTCTTACTTGCCTCCATATTAACTCTCTTTAACACAAGATCTATGTATCATGATTGAGATAAGTCTAGCATCCTCTTAGATCTATCTCTATAGATCTTTATATCCAGTATATAGGATGCTTCACCCAAGTCTTTTATGAAAAAAATTGTAATAAATTTATTCATCAAGTATTAGTAAATTAATGAAGGATTAATTAGCAATTAGATTAATGATTAGCTCAATTTGATTGAGCAAAGAGAATTAAATAAAATCTAATTAAATTAGATTCAATTAGATTTGATCCAATTAGATTATGAGATGATCTAATCGCTAAGGGAGAATTATCCCTGATTTGATCAGAACTTTGATTCAATTAATTTTTAATTTGATTGAGATTTGATTAAAAATTTATGAATCTAATTATATTAGATTTTATCTATTTTATTCAGGCTAAACCAGATGATGTTTGGTAAATATTCAAATAAGGAAATTAACAATCCATATTGGAATGAACTCTTCTCCCTTACGCACCTAAGTTTGACGCCCACCTTTCTCCATGCTATAAAGCTTTTTGCATAAGATTTTTTCACACCAAAGAGTTCTTTCTCTTCTCTATCTCACATCCAAATTTGGGTAGGATCTAATTTTATTTGGTATGTTCAAATCTGATTTAAAATAGGATACCTTTTAGATAATGTTTGACATTATCTACAACCTCTCCATGCCACTTCCTTTTATTCCATTATTTTGTGTGACAAAATAAGAGTTCTTCATGATGGGAAATCAGATAAGATCTGGTTTCACCATGAAAACTAAAAGAAGGGGTGTCATATATTTCTTTTGGGTGTCGAAATTGAGAGGAGGCGACAAAAGGCAAGTAAGAGTCCAAAAACCCTAGGACTCTTCACCTAACTCATTACATGCCTAAATAAAAGGGTTTTTATTTTGGTTTTGTGTGTGTAAGAGAGAAGAGAGAGTGCTCTTCATGTTTGGGGTCTTAGGCATGAGTTCTTGGTGTGAAAAAAAGAGGAGAGTCCTCTCTCTTAGTTGTGCACAAAAATCTAGTTTCTAGGGTTTTGGTCCTAAGGGTTTCGGAAGAGAGAAAAAATAAGAGAAAAAATTATTTCTTCTCCATATTTTTTTGAAATTCTCATCTCCTCTAGAAGTCCATCTTCAATATCTAGAAAGATTCCAAAGATTTGAAGAAAGGATCCAGATTAGCCAAGGAGAAGGTCTTCGTGCAAGATAGTACTCTCGAGAAGATCGATCAAATCAGGACTTCAAGTGGACTTTTTGTAGAGACCGGACGTATGTGCAGCTGCAAGCAACCAGCGAGGACCCTCTCTACCATGTCTTTCAGCAATGACAATCATCAATCCACACTCAGGTATCAAATTCTGAACTCAAATAGATGCAGATTTGATCTACCGCTTACATCCATGCATGCAGATTTTATCATGTGATTATTTCAGATTTTATATGCAACATATCATGTTATAGATCCTAGAGTAGGTTAATTTGATAATTAAATCATATACATATTAGATTAATATGATTAATCTATTTACTTTTTACTATAATTTATTTAAAAAAAAAATTAAAATACATGCATAAAATCGCCTACATTTTCTAACAATGGTATTAGAGTACTTGGTTCATTATGACATGTTATATGTGCTTATTATATCTAAAATTTAATTTAATTTAGATCTGATATGTGATATCTTAGATCTAAATTTGATTAATGGTTGATCACACAAACTGACATAAGGTTGTCCTACTGTAGGGTTTATCCCTTATAGTGAACAGGTTGTCCTAGTTTGTGCTAATCCTTGATTAAATTTATTTTTTTTATATTGCATGTGATATTTATGATCTAATTTAGATGTGATCTAAGGTTGTGATTAGATCTGATGTAATTTAGATTAGGTCTAAATTCATGCATATATGATATGTGTTTAGATTAGATGATTTGATTAGCAAGTACTTGGATTGGGTTAATCATCAAGCCGTTCGATCATAGGAGCAAGAAGGATTTAAAGGTCCTCTCTTCTCATTCGATGGGGTGCTCTTATGGCATGTAGGGGTGCCATATGATTAGATCCCATAAAGAAGAACGTGAAAGGAGGAACTTACTTTTCTGCAAAATTCTAGATCTTGAAATCTTAGGTTTGTTGTATGTGATACAAAGTTGTATGAAAAATAAAATATCTAATCTATATAATTAAAATTATTTTAATCATAAGAAAATAAAATCTTGAATCATAAAATATTTAGATGTGATCTAAAAGGTGTTTATGATTAATTTTATTTTAAGATTATATAAGATTTTTTAGATTCAAAACTCCTTGAATCATGCTTGCACGATTACTGAGCTGACCTAGTTTTGAACTGAGTTGACCTAGTCCCCTTGTGTAGCTAGCTCGATATTGATTGAGTTGACCCAATTTCAGAATAAAAAATTTTTACATAAAATTTATTATAAATTATTTACAAAATAAAAAATTAAATTTGTTTCAAAACCTAAACCATGTTGATGCAAAAATTTAATTAAGAATTAAGTGTTGGATTGATTAGATCTTGAATTGTAATTTAAGATCTAATGATATTACATAAAACATGGGGCATGGGTTAGCTCAAATCAGGTCCTTTTACTTGGGTTAGATCTAAGGTTAGAATCAAAGAATTAGTGGACTAAATAGAGAAATTGATTAAATCTAACTAAATATTGAATTAGATTAAATCAAGATTTTTCTAGAACCAATACAATAGCTGTAGATGATCAAGCCCATATCTTTGATTAGACCAAATGAATCTTGATTGTAGCTCAGTGGAATTCGAATCATTAGATTGGTCAAATCAAAACTAATTAATCAATTGATGTCTAAGATAAGTTTGATATTTTGATTGATAATTTTTAATTAGGAGCAGCTTACCTGACCATTTTGATGGTGTCTAAGGCAAGCTTAGCAGACCCTCCCACCAATCTCACTTATCTGGCCAATTTGATGAATTATATCTTGATGAGACCGCTAAGTGATTCAAGTTGATCCATGCCATTAAGATTGATCAGTGTGACTGATCTTGGTGCCATTTCAATCAGCATGACCCTAATCCGATTCAATGACTTAGTGAAGTCAATGGAAAGATTATGGTTTACTAGTTGATCTCTTCTCATCTCTTCTCTAAACTAATTAAATCTTCTAAATTATTGGGTCCATAAAAATAAGCTACCTATGGGGATAACTAGATCATAGCCTCTCATTAAGTTGGGAGATAATGGGTCTATTAGTATGATGATCATTGGAGGCCCAAAGGTCTGGTGTTCATCTGCTATTAAAATTATCATTCATAATATGATGACTTAATCAAGTCTCTCTATCAAGTGCTCAGATTAGCCAACCAAAGTTAGGCTTGATTATTTGATAGTTAGATTCATAAGTATGATCATGTTAATGGTTGGACCTAACTAAAGCTTGTAGAGAAGACCAAAGTCAACTAAAAAGTTATCTAAGACTAAATTAATTACTAAAAATTATTTACTAAAATAATTGGTTAAAAATCTACCTATAGATGTATATGGATGAGCCGGCCAAAGTCGAGCTCATGTGTAGTCTGTGTGGATTCTAGTACCAGCTAAAGAATTAGGATAATTCCTCAGATTGGAGGTAGAGGCTATCAATTTGACTAAAATAGTGGGAGAACTTTTCACTAAAGTCCAAGTCTTTAGACTTAATCAATTCATAAACATAGAGGTCTTATATTTTCCTTCTAGTTATGGCTAGATGTATGTTGCTCCATTCACTGTTTGACAGTGACTTATTTATAGGATCCAACTTCGATAGATGGTATCGAAAGTTGCAAATAGTTCTAGAGTATGAATGGATCCTAAATATGATTATAATCCAGCATCTAATATTCTTACATCCAACACACATGATGCGATCAAGGTACTTATTAGAAGTGGCTAAATGATCATATCACCATGTGGTATTTTTTGAGAGCAGCAAAGAACACGAATTTAGTTATAAATTTGATGATGCTCAGTGGGAAGAAATCTTTCAAATATTGAAAGAGTTTTTTTGCATCTCTGAAGATATATCTTCAGTGAGGTAATAATTTTTTGAGAGAGAATAGGAAAAGAAAGTGCAAGAGAGTCATGCTTGAGCTAAGGAGCCTGAACTGACAAAAGAGTTTAAGATTAACCTAGTCTAGCAGAGTCCCTTGATCCGAATAGGCTAAAGAAGAGAAATCAGCAAAGGATTGCTGGACAAGATACTTATATGATAACACCTTATGATTTCTCTGTCTGTGACACTACTACCTGGATATTGGATATCAGAAGTTCATACAAATTATTGTAACGACTTCAGATTAGTAGAAAGATTGAAAATCGTAAGAGGTTCCTGAATGTTGGAGATGGAAGTTATGTTCCAATCTTAATTTTAGGAATCATCGAGCCTATTTTTAATTTTAATAATATTATTTTAGTGATTTTCATCATTATCTAATGATTTTGTGATATCATTATAAATGATGTCAAAATCATGGTGGACAACTACGAAATGACATTTACACAACCTATTTGTGTATAGTACATAACAAACAAACTCCTTAGAGTAGATTATATCATAGATACCTACCTTTGACAATTTAAGCTCAGTCATTTAATAAGAATAGGATCAACAGAAGATAATTCTTGAAGTCAATGATTATGAATCATTGTCAACCTGTCAGTCTTATCTCCTTAGTAAGATGACTAAGTCACCTTTTACTGAAAAAGATGAACGAGCCAATGATGTTCTGAATCTGATACATATTGATGTATTAGATCTATGAATATGTTTACCATAAATTTAAATTATTTAAAATATTTAAATAATTTCATAATAGGATAAAAAAATAAACTGGGAAGAGCATTGAAACTCTTCGATCAAACTAAGGAGGAGAATATTTTTTTGATGAGTTTTTTGACATATCTAGAAGAGAATAGGATTCTCTCTTATTGGAATCGACTTTGTTAGACATAGTTCGATCCATGATGGTGTTTACAAGCCTACTAGTCTTCTTTTAAGGTTATGCTCTTGAGACTACTTATTATGTTCTGAACTGGATTTTGAACTAATCAGTCGTAAAGACTTTATATGAGATATGGACTAGATGTAAGCCGATACTTTCTTACTTTAGAGTTTGGGAGTATTTGTTTTATATCAAGTATTTATAGACGGATTAGCTTGAATCCCGATCCTATATATATTATTTTGTAAGATAATCCCAAAGAATTTAGGGGATATAACTTCTATCTTGCTAGAGAACAAGAGTTGTTCGGCATTCCTTTCAAAAAAAGAGTACCTTAGTGAAGGAACTGATGTCTTTAATATGAAACTTATGAAGTTTGATAGATAGAAGAACTGACACAATCTGATAAACCCATACAACCAGATTTGATTAGATCAAACTCGAAACCCATTGTAGAAGCACCATTAAGAAGATTCGGTAAAGTACTACATCCGTCGGATAAACACTTTGGTATCTTATTTTGGAATGTGATCTTGTTGAACTCGATGAGAACAATAAAGATCTGATCACCTACATGGATGCCATGCAAAGGTTCGACTCCGATTAGTGGCTTGGTGCCATAAAGTTCGAAATGAAGTCCATGAAGATCAACGGTGTATGGACACTCGTTGAACCACTCGAAGGGGTAAAGCTCATAGAGTGTAAATGGATCTTCAATAGGATCAAAGGGTGCAGATGAGAAGATGGAGACCTACAATGACTATCTGGTTGCCATGGATGTTGTCAATGTTATGGTATTGACCATAACGAGATATTTTCTCCTATGGCAATGCTAAATATTTCAAAATTGGAACGTGCATTTTGATAAGTGATCAAAACGCATGGCTTTATTGAGAATGAAGAAAAATCCTGCAAATACAAATGGATTAATAGTTCTATGAGTGTATTACTTGTTTTGTATGTAAATAAAATTCTCTTAATCAGAAATGATATTTCTTACATTATAGAGAATAAAAATTTTGCTGTTATCATAATTCTCCATAAAGAACTTGAGAAAAGCATCTTTTATCCTAAGGATGAAGATCTATAGAGATAGATCTAAGAGGCTGCTTGAGTTTTTTCAGTCCAACATATATATGGTGTTTATGAATAGAATTTATTCTATCATATACATCATGTATGAGATCGGATATGGTATACTCACTAGGGTAGTGAGTGGATACCTGCAAGATTTGGATGAGAATCATAGGTAGGTCATCCTTATGTATTTTAGAAATACTAAGGATCGACGACTTGGTTATGGAGAATCTGACTTAAAATGTATAGAGTATGACTTCAATTTTTAGTTGGACATAATAATAGCAAGAATGTGTTGGAATACATCCTTACCCTAAACAATGGAGAATTTGCTGGAAAAATTTCAAACAGAAAATTATAGCCAAATTTAATTTGCAAGGCAGAATGCAAGCAGCATTTGATGCTTTTAAAGAAGCTATGTAATTGTAGAGGTCCATTGGCAAGCTAGGAGTGGCACCCTCCAATGATGATTCTACTATATTATACAGCACTAAGCCATAGCTCATGTCTTAGAGCCGAAGTCCCATTAGCTTACTAAACATCTTGCATCGCTACCATCTTATTTGAAAAATCTGTTAAGGTGACGTCAATCTTTAGAAGATCGATGGAAAAGAGAACCTGACCAATCCATTTACTAAAGCCTCAATATCTAAGAATTTTGAGATAATAAATCGAAGATGGGTATATGATACTATACTGATTGGCTTTAGTCCAAGTGGGAGTTATTCGAAATTATGTCCTAAAGCCAATCTTTTGACGATTGTGCTAATTATAAATATAAATAAATTGATCAATAATAAAAGTTATTGAATCTTTTTCATCATAAGGTTACATCTTCTAATGAACTCCTATGTTATGATGAAGTCCTTAGGATTACTTTGATCGATAAAGGAGAATTTATTGTGTAATCCATAAACTGATTCATGACCAAATGATATGCTATTATTGGGATGATAGCGATATCAAGTATAGGTCATTGTGTAACATATGTATTGGTTGTCCTCATAACCAAATAGTATGACGACACTGGTATGACATGCAGGTGAGATGTAGGAGTACATCGTCACTAAATATGATCAAATACGGAGCACTCTACTGTCAAGGATAGCTTGCGAAGGATATGGGTATAAGTGTCCCTTCGATCTGAGATTACCACGGTGACTTGCAAAACTTACTGTACTTTAGTGCTAAACTATCTGAGTTTATAATTCAGTAACAAAAAATTTCTGGATGCAGTCAAGTACTTGTTGAGTGAAGATGGGATTGACCCCTCCGAATTAATAGGAATTAATGTATCAATGTATTTCAATTTTGCAAAATCTAAGCTCGAATAATCTATATGATGGATTTGAAAGATTAGAATATAATGTGGATAACTTATCTAAGATTGACGATTAAATTCTAAGTCTTCTTGAGTATTAGTATCAAAGAGATAAATTATACGATAACCATATGCTAGTAGATTCTTGAATGTTGCTTCGCCATCATTTGATCTATCCGGACATCAGGTCACCATTGCTAGATGGTTACATTGATTAGTTTAGAAATTTATTCTTATGCTACTAGCTTAGGTTCAAACCCATGAGGTCACACTTAAAAGAAGTTTCTGACTGATCATATGGTTGATTAACAATTGAGAATTGTTTAAGGGCATAATCGTCAAATTGATTGATGGTTAACCTTATGCAAAAGTTATAATAGATTTATTCATCAAGTGTTAGTAAATTAATGATAGATTAATTAATAATTAAATTACTAATTAGCTTAATTTAATAGAGTAAAGAGGATTAAATAAAATCTTATTAAATTAGATTCAATTAGATTTGATCCGATTATGTTATGAGATGACCTAATCGCTAAGGGAGATTATCCCTGATTTGATCAGGACTTTGGTTCAATCAATTTCTAATTTGATTAAAATTTGATTAAAAATTTATGAACCTAATTAAATTAGATTTTATCTATTTTATTTGGGTTAAACCAGATGAGATTTGGTTAAGATTCAAATAAGAAAATTGAGAGTCCATATTGGAATGGACTCTTCTCCCTTGCACACCTAAGTTTGACACCCACCTTTCTCCATGCCATAAAGCTTTTTGCATGAGATTTTTTTACACCAAAGAGTCCTTTCTCTTCTTTATCTCACATCCAAATTTGGATAGGATCTGATTTTATTTGGTATGTTCAAATCTGATTTGAAATAGGATATCTTTTAGATAATGTTTGACATTATGTACAACCTCTCCATGCCACTTCCTTTTATTCCTTTATTTTGTGCAACAAACTAAGAGTTCTTCACTATGGAAAATCAGATAGGATCTGGTTTCACCATGAAAAAATAAAAGAAGGGGTGTCATATATTTCTTTTGGGCGTGGGAATTGAGAGGAGGTGACAAAATACAAGTAAGAGTCCAAAAACCCTAGGACTCTTCACCTAACTCATTACATAGCTAAATAAAAGGGGTTTTATTTTGATTTTGTGCATGTAAGAAAGAAGAGAGAGTACTCTTCATGTTTGGGGTCTTAGGCATGAGTTCTTGGTGTGAAAAAAAGAGAGGAGAGTCCTCTCTCTTAGGTGTGTGCAAAAACCTAGTTTCTAAGGTTTTGGTCCTACGAGTTTGGGAAGAGAGAAAATAGTTTCTTATCCATATTTTTTTTTAGATCCTCATCTCCTCTAGAAGTCCATCTTCAATTGCTAGAAAGGTTCTAGAGATTTGAAAAAAGAATCCAGATCAGTCAAGGAGAAGGCATTCGCACGAGCTAACACTCCCAAGAAGACCGATCAGATTGGAGCTTCAAGTGGATTTTTTGTAGAGACTGGACACGTGTACAGCTATGAGCAACTAGTGAGGACCCTCTCTACCATGTCTCTCAGTAGCGACGATCATCGATCCGCACTCAGGTATCAAGTTCTAAACTCAGATATATGTAGATTTGATCTACCACTTACATCAATTCATGTAGATTTTATCATGTGATTATTTCAAATTTTATATGCAACATATCATGTCATAGATCCTAGAATAGGTTGATTTGATGATTAGATCATATGCATATTAAATTAGTATGATCAATCTATTTACTTTTTACTATAATTTATTCAATTTTTTTTTTAAAATACACACATAAAATTGCCTATATTTTTCAACATGAAAAACATCAAAATTATTTTCAAGAGTCGCTTCACGCAGAAGGACTCTTCAGAATTAATTCATTAGTGTTATTCTGAAAGGTCATGAAGCTTTTTACGGAGCACCTATTTTTCTCCACCCTTGATCCACACACAAAAACCCATCCAAGGGCCATCATTGGAGGCACCAATCTGGTTTAGGCATGGGAAAAGTTTGAGATTAGGTTGGCATGTCATAAATTTAAGAGACCATAACAAATTGGACTTAATATGGTGCATGGATTAGGGTGCAGCTAGGGTTTGAACCAAATTCAAATTTGATTCTTATCTTGATCTACTTAGCCAATCTATCAGATGGCTGACCAAAACACCTCATGCACCAAATATTTTTAGCATGAGCCAAAGTGGATAAACATTAGGAAGGGGCATCCCATCCCATGGGATGCTAATCTCAAATCTGCGCACACTTGAAACTCTCCATGCGACAGATAAAATTGTCTGGGTTGTGGAAGCTTGAAATTATGCACCAACAACCTTGACTCAATCAGCCAAAGGTTAGTCAAGTTAAATCCAAATCAGATTTGTGTTTAATTAGATTTAATTAGCCCAATCTGGAATCAATTTCGAATTCGATTCGAAACTAGGAGTTAGAGTTTGCAACACATCCTAGCATGTTCATCCTGCAACATGATCTCATCCAATTAGACCCTTGATCAATTTTTTTTGTGTATGATCCATTGGGTTCCACATCTAGCCAGTAGTAGGTCTGGATGCACCTTGACCTGATTTGATTAGAATCCAATCTAATCGATTTAGGTCCAATCGAGTTAACCCGAGTTCAATAATTAGAACTCTTTCTAATTGACGATCGAATTAAACTCCTTAATTTGATCAAACCCACAAGATAAGATTGACGTCTAGCAATATATCATGTCTATTCAAAAGATATAAAATCTTGATAAAAATATAAAAAATATTCTTTAGTGGTAAGTTACTGTGTAATTCAATCCAGTGATCTCACTGCATCTTAAATATGATTATGGATATGGAATCATGTTAAACCCAATTTCATATTCATACCTCTCTCAATCTTGTAATGATGATTCAATTAATAAAATATTAAAAATCTTTTCTAATTTTTATTCTGCTTTGATCAAAAGTCTTCTTGAATCATCATATAATTAGAGCAAATAGGATGTGATCTCCTCTTACTAGGAGTGATCGATTCCATATTGACCTACTCACAATCTTCATGTACAATCCACCATATCCAGAACATTTCGTATATGACTAAATCATGAATGAGTATGAACCAAAATATAGATTTATGTATACAAGATTCTGTGATAGTCTGAGGTCAAAAAATTATGTGTTGGGTATAAAATCCCCCCCCAGTCGAAGTTCGTGTCAGGAGTGGCCCTCCGGGGGTTCTACCGACGTTCGACATTTAGCGACATCTTTCCGAGCCTCTCCGGTGGCCGAACCTCCGCAACGTTCCCAAGTTCAGCCGACGAATAAACTCCCACCAATGTAGGCCGGATCCTCCACGATGGGCGGACTCCTACAGGAGCCGGACCTCGTCCCCGACTTCAACTGCAGGTAGACTTCATCCGGACTCCTACGGGAGCCGGACTTCATCTCCGACTTCAACTGCAGGTAGACTTCATCCGGACTCCTACGGGAGCCGGACTTCATCCCCGACTTCAACTGCAGGTAGATTTCATCCGGACTCCTACGGGAGCCGGACCTCGTCCCCGACTCCGGCTGCAGGAAGACTTCATCCAGACTCCTACGGGAGCTGGACTTCATCCCCGACTTTAACTGCAGGTAGACTTCATCCGGACTCCTACGGGAGCCGGACCTTGTCCCCGACTCCGGCTGCAGGAAGATTTCATCCAGACTCCTACGGGAGCCAGACTTCGTCCCCGACTTCAACTGCAGGTAGACTTCATCCGGACTCCTACGGGAGCCAGACTTCATCCCCGACTTCAACTGCAGGTAGATTTCATCCAGACTCCTATGGGAGCCGGACCTCGTCCCCGACTCCGACTGCAGGAAGACTTCATCCGGACTCTTACGGGAGTCGGACTTCGTCCCCGACTTCAACTGCAGGTAGACTTCATCCGGACTCCTACGGGAGCCGGATCTCATCCCCGACTTCAACTATAGGTAGACTTCATCCGGACTCCTACGGGAGCTGGACTTCGTCCCCGACTTCAACTGCAGGTAGACTTCATCCGGACTCCTACGGGAGCCGAACTTCATCCCCAACTTCAACTGCAAGTAGACTTCACCCAGACTCCTACGGGAGCTGGACCTTATCCCCGACTTCAACTGCAGGTAGACTTCATCCGGACTCCTACGGGAGCTGGACTTCATCCCCGACTTCAACTGCAGGTGGACTTCATCCGGACTCCTACGGGAGCCGGACTTCGTCTCCGACTTCAACTGCAGGTAGACTTCATCCGGACTCCTACGGGAGCCAGACTTCATCTCCGACTTCAACTGCAGGTAGATTTCATCCGGACTCCTACAGAAGTCGGACCTCATCCCCGACTCCGGCTGCAGGAAGACTTCATCCGGACTCCTACGGGAGCCGGACTTCATCCCCGACTCTGACTGCGGGTAGACTTCGTCCGGACTCTCACGGGAGCCGGACTTCCGCCCTGAACTCCTGTTACAGGTAGACCTCACCCTGAATTCCTATAGGGGCCAGACTTCGAGCTCCTACGGCAAGTGGTCCTCGCCTGCCGCCTTGATGCCCCAGGGCACCCAACAAGATTTGCAGCATCCGAGTTCCTCTCAAATGGACAGCTACCCCTCTCCGTCAGGCACCTCAACTGAACCTCAGCCGACAGGCCTGGACTCCCTGGCAGGCTACAGTAACGGCCACGACTCTGCTCCACTTTCTGTGACGGATCCCACGCGGCTCCATCAGTCCCTGGCAGGCCACAATAACAGCCACTACTCTGCTCCGCTCACTGCGGCGGATCCCGCACGGCTTCATCACTCCCTGGCAGGCCACAGTAATAGCCACAACTCTGCTCCACTTCCTGCGACGGATACCACGCGGCTCCTCCACCCTCTGGCAAGTCACGACAACGGATGCTGCTTCACCCCCCGCAACAGACTTCACATGGCAGATCACGGTGATGGCCACGATTCCACTCCACTACTCTTCGTAACAAACTCCCCCTGGCCCCGAACGGCCCACTGCCAGATGGTTACAAATGTCGCTATCATCTATTGCACCCTCCGCCTATAAAAAGGGGACCCCAGATACGTTACACTCTAAGCTCTCATCTTCTATCTCAAAACTCTGCTAGATTTTTTGTTCGAGCACTGCATTCTTGTTGAGGCAGAGAACTGACTTGAGCGTCGAAGGGTCTTGTCGGAGCACCTCCACCTCTGATTTAGACTTTCTTTGCAGGTCCCGACGGTGACTGTGGCTCCCTTAACTCCAGCTTCTCCGACGCCGGCAAATTTTTGCACCAACAGGATTGGCACTAGAAGGAGGGCTTGAACCTTCACAGTACCCTTGTTCTTAAAGGAGCGCTCAACGGAACCGCCTCCGGTCATCTTTTCCGACGTCCTCTCCTCTTTCTCCCATTAGATCCTCGCCCGATGCCTCCCCACAAAGCATCCACGCGGTGATCCACGGCCTCCGCAGCCAGATCTCAGGCTCTGGCCTCACCTCCAGTTTTCCAACCTTCTCCTCCTCCCCTAGCAACGGCTGTTGGCGTGGAGCGGTCAGACGATCGACTTTCGATGGATTTTGCCAACACCATCTCGGGAGAATCCCGATAAGGAGCAACCGGCGTATTGGCCGGACCTCCCAAGCGATAAAAGATTGAGGAATCCATAACCTTTACTGAAGAAGATGCTCGGAGAGTTCAATTTCCTCATAACGATGCAGTTGTAGTTTCTTTGAATATAGCTAATTACGATGTCTGCCGCATTCTTGTCGACTATGAAAGTTTGGCCGATATTTTATTCTACGACGTCTTCTCAAAAATATCCATCCTTGACGGCCATTTGGGACCGATTAGCTCTCCTCTGGTAGGATTCACCGACGATGCTGTCCCGATGGAGGGGGTAATAACTTTGACTGTAGCTGCAGGTCGATATCCAAGGCAATCCAGGGCTTTGGTGAATTTTCTGATGGTGAAGGCGCCGTCAGCCTACAACGCAATCCTCGGCCGACCTGGCCTCAACGCTCTCCGGGCCGTAGTGTCAACCTACCATTTGAAATTGAAATTCCCTACCAACCAGGGGGTCGGAGAAGTCAGGGGAGACCAAGCCCTGGCTAGACACTGCTACAACATAGCCTTGCAAAGAAGTGACCAATCTGACCTCTGTCCGGTTGATGGGCTGGACGCCGACGACGATCTCGCTGAGGAAAGGGGCGGCCCAATCGAAGATCTAGTTTCGATCCCTTTGAACGATGGGAATGCGGAGCATGTGGTGAAGATCGGCTCCAACCTGGGGGAAGAGGTGCGGACGCATCTCATTGATTTTCTACAAAAGAATGCGGACATTTTCGCTTGGGTTCCAGCAGACATGCCGAAGATCGACACAGAAGTCATGGAACACCATCTGGCCGTCGATCCAAAGCATCGACCGATGAAAGAAAAAGTCTGAGGTCATGCACCGGAGAGGCAGAAAGTGATAGCCGAAGAAGTGGACAAACTCTTGAAAGTCGGATTCATTAGAGAAGTCAATTATCCTGACTGGATTTCCAACGTCGTTGATGTATTGCATTTTTATAGTAATTATTATTATTAGTTTTTAATGATTTTGATGAAATTGGTATAATAATTAACTAAATAAATGTAAGAACCTGATATGTTTTATGTCAATTGCAGGTAATTGAGCCAGGTCACACCTAAATGGGCTTAACCATGTTTTAAAGGTCAAATTAAGTGAAATTGGTTGAGTCCGATTCAGCAGGGTTTGTCATCCAGAGTTATCAGGTCTTGCATCAAAATCAGAGTCCACCTCAAAGCAGAATAATCAAATCAAGATATCAATGGACCCCACACCTTATCCTTTTTGGCATCATCATCCAGAAAAGAAACTAGAGGTGCAGAAAATAAATCAAGCAGTTAATCTCTCCCATCTAGTCAACCAATCTAAATTCTAGATATTTTGGTGTGAGGACCCCTAAAAGGTAAGCTAAAGGACTCCAAATTGAGCAAGATTAGATCCTACAGAATTTTGAGAGAAGCAAGAAAGGAACATAATTTACAGAATTGAATTTGGATTCCAAATGAGGTAGCTACAATAGGTTGAAGTTGGTAACAATGTTGGACACAACAAGAAACACCCGATACACCCAGATTCTTCTTAGTATTTCTTGGCACAAAGATCTGATATGGCAACTAATTTTGGGTGGCAAAGAGCTATCTTGGAAAGAATTAAATGGAAGAAAATCAGAGTCCAAACTAATTCCGCATGAAGAGCAAACTGAGAAAGAATTGAAACTAATTCTTGAAAAACTTGATTTGGGCAGCCGAAACCTTACCTTGTTTTGCAGATTTTGTGGACCCAGAAAGGAAGAAATTCTTCTCCTCTAATTAACCATGCCTCCTTTCCTTCTTTTACTATGGAAATCATAATAAAATCAGAAAATTTGGGCAGCATAAGGAGTAGATGGCTGGTGGTTGCTTAAAGCCTATCCAAAGGAGGAGAGATTCTATACCAAATAAAAAGAATGATATATAGAATAAAATCATGAGAAAAATACCACCTTAACCCTAGCCCTAGCCCTATTTAAGGATCCTAAAATACCAGCAGGAAGGAGCAGAATCATCTTTGAAAGCTAGAAATCAAGCAAGGAGAGTTTGGAGTATCTGGAAGATTTGAAGAGAAGATTCATTCGGCTCTGCAATTCCTTCAGAGTTTTTTTCTTTCTCTTGTTTACTTTGAATTTATTTTTTAGAACTCATTGTTAGGATGATTTTGGAGTTTTATTCAAGTAAACTTGAGTTTGATTTTATTATGATGAAAAGCTAAATTTCTAGCTAGGGTACCTGATGTAGCTTGAATTAAATTTCAATTCCAGAATCTTGTATTAATTTTCTTTGTTAATGCAATTGTTTGTTATTTGCGCTTAATGCTTTTAAGTATTATTATCTTTGGTACTTGATTGATTTCGATTTATAATTGGTACTGGGAAGGAAGATTATAAATTGGAGTTAATAACAAACATCATAGGAATAATAATTGGAGCGGGAGCAGAAGATTTGACCTGTGGGATCTTGAAAATAATCACTGTGCTTGTTGAACTAATTGAAATCTATTTTACTATTGGAAGATAGATTATAGATTTTAATTAGTATATTTAATAAGACTCGAGAGAGATTATTAAATAATTTAGGATTATTTATCCTTGCATTAATAATTAAATTTAGATTATTAATCGAAATAGCTGGAATTGATAATTGGTCCAAGTGAAATCAGATATACCCTAGTGCTTTATCAATCGAATTTTGATTCAGCTTTCATTGAGTTCTTTAGAGTTAATTTTATTTTTCATTATCATTCAGTTTTGATCGTTTAGATATTAGTAAAATTAGCGTTCATTTTTGGTAATTAAACTCAGTCCTCGTGGGAACGATCTCTTATTTATCATTATATTACTTGAGCGATTTCGTGCACTTGCGAAATAGGCTATCAAGTTTTTGGCGCCGTTGCCGGGGACTGGTGCTTTAATATCAAGAATAGTTGATTTTACTAGTAATCTAGATATTTTATTTCTTAGATATTTAAAAAAAAAATCACTGACATTTCATAACGCTTAACTAATATAGTATAACCAAAAATATAAAAAAAAAATGTCCAATCAAGTTTGTTTCTTTGCATTGCATCTCCATAATTAACTTTAAGGGCACTTAACCCATTAATCAGATAAGGTGGGGATTTGATCACCCTTCCTTAGCCCAAAAACCACATCCTTCATTCTGCATAACCTAGACCTTAATCTAAAATCAATTAAACGTTGGCCCTAGGATATTCGAGCTCAATAGGACAAGAAAGTCCTAAAGTTAGATCGGGTTCGAATTGATTAATTGCTCGGTGTCTAAGGCAAGTGGTTTAAGAAGGTGGTTTTCAATTGGTTCCGTTGTCTGACCTGGCCAACTCAGTTGGTGTCTAAGGAAAGCAACAAGCAGGGGACCTCCCACATCTTACACTTACCTGGCCGAGACAGTTAGTCAGTTTTGGGCTTGGAGTGCTTGAAGGCGATCTTGGAACAGTTAGGAGCTGTCTAGATCTAGGTTAACCCTAGGATAGAAAGTCCATTTTGTGCTAACTTGTTTGCCATTAAAATTTAAACCTAATTAAAACACTCTTCTCTTTCATCTCTAGATTTAGGACTCCTTAGGACTCATCTCTAGAACTCTTTTCTCTCTCTTTCCTCTTCTCTCTTCTCTTAAAAAAAAAAAAAAAAAAAAAAAAAGATAATAATCTTTCAAAATTACAACTTGGAAAAGAGAATCGGGTCGACTGGTAAGAATTGAATCAAATCCCATTTCAAGTCAAGAAATTGAACGCACTTGTAAACAAAACATTAAAGCAGTCAGAGAAAGGAAGAAATCTGAGGCAAAAGTAGATCCAAAAATGGCTGAAGATCCAAGGAGAGAAGTAATCCTAGTAGGGAATAATGAGGTTGCTAGAGAGGCAAACCCCAGGGCACTGCGGGATTATGCCATGCCTACCGTGAATGGAGCTTCATCTAGCATCACAAGACCACTTGTGCAAGCAAACAACTTTGAGATCAAGCCTGCTTTGATCCAAATGATCCAGACAGCAGTTCAGTTTGGAGGATTGCCCAATGATCACCCTAATGCGCACATTGCAAACTTTTTGGAGATATGTGATACCCTTAAGCATAATGGAGTGTCAGATGATGCAATTCGGTTAAGATTGTTCCCGTTTTCACTTAGAGACAAGGCTAAAGCATGGTTACAGTCTCTTCCTGCTGGCTCGATCACCACTTGGAATGACTTAGCACAAAAATTTTTGGCAAAATTCTTTCCACCTGCTAAGACTGCCAAGTTGAGGACTGATATCCAAACCTTCGTGCAATTTGACATGGAGACCTTATATGAAGCCTGGGAAAGGTTCAAGGATCTGCTTAGGAGGTGTCCACACCACGGGCTGCCTAAATGGTTGGTTGTGCAAACCTTCTACAATGGGCTGAACAACCATACCAGAATTAATATTGATGCTGCTGCTGGAGGTTCATTGATGGGGAAGTCGCTTGATGAAGCCTATGAACTTTTGGAGGAAATGGCCAACAACAATTACCAATGGCCCAATGAGAGAAATATGGCGAGGAGACCTGCTGGGGTTCATGAGATAGACGCTATTACTGCACTCAATGCAAAAGTAGACACTCTTTTCAAAAAATTAGATCATTTGTCTATTAATGCTGTCAATACTTGTGTGCAGACCTGTGAGATGTGTACTGGGCAACATGCTACTCGAGATTGCCCGATTGACAGCTCATTCATGCCTCCAGTACAAGAACAAGTGCAATATGTGGCAAACCAAGGAAGGCAACAGAACAATCCATACTCAAACACCTACACGCCTGCCTGGAAGAACCATCCAAATTTTTCCTGGGGAAATCAACAGCAACAACAAAATTATCAGAATAGAGGACCACCTGGTTTTCCACAGCAAGAAAAGAAGTCTAATCTGGAAGAATTGGTTGCAACTCTCACTAAGGCCACTACTGATTTCATGGGTGAGACTAAGGCAAACTTTCAAAACCAGCAAGCTGCCATTAAAAACTTGGAAATACAAATGGGACAGTTGGCCAATATGGTAGCTAACAGAACTCAAGGGTCATTGCCTAGCAATACTGAAACGAACCCGAAGGAGCATGTGAAGACAATTACCTTGAGGAGTGGAAAACAACTAGGGGAACAACAAGGGAAAGAGCCTGTTAAAGAACAAGTAAAGGAACAAACTCAAGAAGAGACTATGGTCAAAGAGAAGCTAAAAGAGAAAAAGGAAGAGCCAGTAAAGCCCTACAATCCACCAGTTCCTTTTCCTCAAAGGCTCAAGCAAAGTAAGGATGACAAGAACTTTCTGAAGTTTTTGGAGGTCTTCAAGAAACTACACATAAATATTCCATTTGCAGAGGCATTAGCTCAGATGCCTAGCTATGCCAAATTCTTGAAGGACATCCTTTCCAAAAAGAAAAGGCTAGAGGACCATGAGACAGTCATGCTCACCGAAGAGTGCAGTGCAATCATTCAGAACAAGTTGCCATCAAAATTAAAGGATCCAGGGAGTTTTACAATTCCATGCAATATTGGCAATATCGAATTTACTAAAGCATTGTGCGATTTAGGTGCTAGCATTAACTTAATGCCTTTATCTGTTTTCAGGAAGCTTGGACTAGGGGATGTGAAACCGACCAGTGTCTCATTACAACTAGCTGATCGATCGGTGACATATCCTAAAGGCATAGTGGAGGATGTATTAGTCAAGGTGGACAAATTTATCTTCCCAGTGGATTTCATTGTCTTGGATATGGAGGAAGATAGAGAGGTTCCTTTGATATTGGGGCGTCCATTCCTTGCAACTGGCAAGGCACTTATAGATGTCCATGAGGGTAAGCTTACTTTAAGAGTGGGACAAGAAAAGGTAATTTTTAACGTGCTTAATTCTTCTAAATATCTTCTTGAGAATGATGAATATTTTAGATTAGATGTGATTAATAAATTTGTTAGTGAAATAATTGATAATTCTGAATATGACTTGATTGATGGTGTTAAAAATAAACAGCATGTTGATGTATTAAATGATGTTGAGAAAATACAGGATTCAGTAGAGGCTAAGCCAAACCCCAAGCTTGAGCTTAAGCAGCTCCCTTCTCACTTAAGATATGCATTCTTGGGAGACTCATCTATTTTTCCTGTCATTATATCTGCTCATTTGTCTACGGAACAAGAAAAAAAATTATTGCATGTGTTGAAAAAGCATAAGAGAGCATTAGGCTGGTCTATTGATGATATTAAGGGAATTAGTCCCAGTATATGCATGCATAAAATTTTAATGGAAGAAAACTACAAACCTTCAATTGAGCATCAACGTAGGTTAAATCCTAATATGAAGGAAGTAGTTAGAGCTGAAGTAATGAAGTTACTTGATGCAGGAATTATCTACCCTATTTCTGATAGTAATTGGGTGAGTCCTGTTCAAGTAGTTCCTAAGAAAGGAGGGATGACTGTTATTACAAATAATAAAAATGAGCTGATACCCACTAGAACAGTCACTGGTTGGCGTGTGTGTATTGATTATAGGAAGTTAAACAAAGCCACACGAAAGGATCATTTTCCTTTGCCTTTTATTGACCAGATGCTTGAGAGATTGTCCGGATATCCCTTCTACTATTTTTTAGATGGTTATTCAGGATATTTTTAAATTTCTATTGTACCTGAGGATCAAGAAAAAACTACATTTACTTATCCATATGGAACATTTGCATATAGGAGAATGCCATTTGGGTTATGTAATGCACCTGCAACTTTTCAAAGATGTATGATGTCTATATTCTCTGATATGGTTGAAAAATTCATTGAAATCTTTATAAATGATTTTTCAGTTTTTGGTCCTTCTTTTGATATGTGTTTGACTAACCTCTCCCAAGTTCTACAGCGTTGTGAAGAAACTAATCTTGTGTTGAACTGGGAGAAATGTCATTTTATGGTGCAGGAAGGAGTAGTTTTAGGCCATAAGATTTCATCTAGAGGGATAGAAGTAGACAAAGCAAAGGTGGAGGTCATTGAGAAATTACCACCACCAACATCTGTTAAAGGAGTGAGGAGTTTCTTAGGGCATGCTGGCTTCTATAGAAGATTTATAAAAGACTTCTCTAAAATTACCAAACCTCTTTGTAATTTATTGATCAAGGATGCACCTTTTAAAATTACTGATGAGTGTTTGGTTGCTTTTAACAGGTTAAAGAGAGAATTAATCTCAGCTCCTATCATCACTGCACCTGACTGGAATCTACCATTTGAACTCATGTGTGATGCAAGCGACTATGCTATAGGAGCAGTCTTGGGACAAAGAAAGGAGAATAGACTTCATGTGGTGTACTATGCGAGTCGAACACTGAATAATGCACAGTTGAACTATGCCACCACAGAAAAAGAGTTGCTCGCCATTGTTTTTGCTTTTGATAAATTTAGGCCATATCTTATAGGAGCAAAAATAATAGTTTATACTGATCACTCAGCAATTAAATATTTACTTGAAAAGAAGGATGCAAAACCGAGACTAATTCGTTGGGTGCTCTTATTGCAGGAATTTGACTTGGAGATTAGGGATAAGAAAGGAGCAGAAAATCTTGTAGCAGATCACTTGTCTCGGTTAGAGTTAAGTAAAGAAATTGAGAACACTGAGGCATATTGAAGAAGACAAGAGAGATGAAATGACTGAGGACGAGTTGCAAACTCGCACAAGCGCATAGGCACGCTACAAAGGGGAGTACCCCTAACCTTTAAGAATGCCTTACTATAATATGTATTGTGATGATGATCTTGTCATTGAGCACAATGTCCAATTCAGATTTGGGGGTGCATTTGCATGAGCATTTCGTGTTAATAATATAGGATTGCCATTATGTTTGCATCTTTATCTTTATTTTTTAATAAAATTTAAAAAAAAAAAAAATTTGGAATGTTGATTCATTGATCACTTGTAAGGATATAGAGGGGGACAATTTGACTTTTGTGTTATTGTTTGGCTATCTTAGCTTTAAATTTGGAAGTCAAATTCAGGGATTGACTGTTTTAAACTTGTAAATACTTAAATAAAATCTCGTATAGGAGATAGTTACTTTGCTTCACCAATCCTATTTGTGAGCTTTGTTGCAATAAAATGTAGACAATTTACTTGGGAGAAATGATATAGGCATTCCTTTGGCATATCCTTTTTGACCCCTTGTATTTTCTTTTCATCCTATCTCATATCTACTATTCATATTTTTTGAGAATAAATTGATTATAATGGTTAGAGCATACTGAATTTTTAGTTTTTCTTCCCTTAAAAAAAAAAAAAAAAAAAAAAAAGCACAATCTACTCCGCTGTTTCAAGTTGCCTAGTAACTAGGAGCATTCATGAGCCCCATGTTTGCTTTTACGTCAAACAGTGACTTGAATTATGAGTATGCAAAGCACTTTGAGTATATGGCTTGCTGAGTAACCGGGTGCCTTCATCACCAATGTCGGTATTCGCGTAAAAAGGCAAATGATGACTTAAGGAAGAGTGCCAAAGTGTATAGGCTGTTCTAAAAGTATAAAATAAAACAAATAAAGGAAGGGATGTAAAGCATAAGTAATTGAGTATGCTCTGATTTATTGTGGTTAATTTATTTTCACTTATGTGACCACAACCATCATTCATGTTGCTTGCTTTCTATTTTTTTTACCCGAAAAAGTCCTATTGATCTCTTGAGTACGTTGTTTGCACTAGTGGAGATGGGCTGATAGGATTTTGCATTCAGGATTGGATATTTGAACCGAATTATTTTATTAAAACCTAAAGGAAGCAGGGTAGCTATTGATTGTGCGTAATTTTGTTTGAGTATGAATGAGTTTGGAATAGTTAGCTTGTGGGTTTGCCTTTCGGTTTTGAGTTGGGGTGGTTAAGCCATGGCATTTGGGTATTACTCCTTTGTGTCTAGATGGATTTTGAGTATATTAATGTTAAATAAAGTTTTTAGCATTAATTTTTTTGAGATTCTCCATTTTTGATTTGGACTTTTCTTTTGCTTGGGGACAACCAAAAACTTAGGTTTGGGGGTATTTGATGTATTGCATTTTTATAGTAATTATTATTATTAGTTTTTAATGATTTTGATGAAATTGGTATAATAATTAACTAAATAAATGTAAGAACCTGATATGTTTTATGTCAATTGCAGGTAATTGAGCCAGGTCACACCTAAATAGGCTTAACCATATTTTAAAGGTCAAATTAAGTGAAATTGGTTGAGTCCGATTCAGCAGGGTTTGTCATCCAGAGTTATCAGGTCTTGCATCAAAATCAGAGTCCACCTCAAAGCAGAATAATCAAATCAAGATATCAATGGACCCCACACCTTATCCTTTTTGGCATCATCATCCAAAAAAGAAACTAGAGGTGCAGGAAATAAATCAAGCAGTTAATCTCTCCCATCTAGTCAACCAATCTAAATTCTAGATATTTTGGTGTGAGGACCCCTAAAAGGTAAGCTAAAGGACTCCAAATTGAGCAAGATTAGATCCTACAGAATTTCGAGAGAAGCAAGAAAGGAACATAATTTACAGAATTGAATTTGGATTCCAAATGAGGTAGCTACAATAGGTTGAAGTTGGTAACAATGTTGGACACAACAAGAAACACCCGATACACCCAGATTCTTCTTAGTATTTCTTGGCACAAAGATCTGATATGGCAACTAATTTTGGGTGGCAAAGAGCTATCTTGGAAAGAATTAAATGGAAGAAAATCAGAGTCCAAACTAATTCTGCATGAAGAGCAAACTGAGAAAGAATTGAAACTAATTCTTGAAAAACTTGATTTGGGCAGCCGAAACCTTACCTTGTTTTGCAGATTTTGTGGACCCAGAAAGGAAGAAATTCTTCTCCTCTAATTAACCATGCCTCCTTTCCTTCTTTTACTATGGAAATCATAATAAAATCAGAAAATTTGGGCAGCATAAGGAGTAGATGGCTGGTGGTTGCTTAAAGCCTATCCAAAGGAGGAGAGATTCTATACCAAATAAAAAGAATGATATATAGAATAAAATCATGAGAAAAATACCACCTTAACCCTAGCCCTAGCCCTATTTAAGGATCCTAAAACACCAGCAGGAAGGAGCAGAATCATCTTTGAAAGCTAGAAATCAAGCAAGGAGAGTTTGGAGTATCTGGAAGATTTGAAGAGAAGATTCATTCGGCTCTGCAATTCCTTCAGAGTTTTTTTCTTTCTCTTGTTTACTTTGAATTTATTTTTTAGAACTCATTGTTAGGATGATTTTGGAGTTTTATTCAAGTAAACTTGAGTTTGATTTTGTTATGATGAAAAGCTAAATTTCTAGCTAGGGTACCTGATGTAGCTTGAATTAAATTTCAATTCCAGAATCTTGTATTAATTTTCTTTGTTAATGCAATTGTTTGTTATTTGCGCTTAATGCTTTTAAGTATTATTATCTTTGGTACTTGATTGATTTCGATTTATAATTGGTACTAGGAAGGAAGATTATAAATTGGAGTTAATAACAAACATCATAGGAATAATAATTGGAGCGGGAGCAGAAGATTTGACCTGTGGGATCTTGAAAATAATCACTGTGCTTGTTGAACTAATTGAAATCTATTTTACTATTGGAAGATAGATTATAGATTTTAATTAGTATATTTAATAAGACTCGAGAGAGATTATTAAATAATTTAGGATTATTTATCCTTGCATTAATAATTAAATTTAGATTATTAATCGAAATAGCTGGAATTGATAATTGGTCCAAGTGAAATCAGATATACCCTAGTGCTTTATCAATCGAATTTTGATTCAGCTTTCATTGAGTTCTTTAGAGTTAATTTTATTTTCCATTATCATTCAGTTTCGATCGTTTAGATATTAGTAAAATTAGCGTTCATTTTTGGTAATTAAACTCAGTCCTCGTGGGAACGATCTCTTATTTATCATTATATTACTTGAGCGATTTCGTGCACTTGCGAAATAGGCTATCAGTCGTCCTAGTCAAAAAGGCAAATGGCAAGTGGAGGATGTGTATAGACTTCAAAAAGCTGAATAAAGCCTGTCCAAAGGACAGCTACCCCCTGCCTAGAATTGATCAACTGGTGGATGCAACCTCGGGCCATGAGCTCCTCACCTTTATGGATGCATTCTCCGGCTATAATCAAATCAGGATGGTGCCAGAAGATGAAGAAAAGACTTCTTTCATTACTAACCATGGCCTTTATTGTTACAAGGTCATGCCTTTCGGCCTCAAAAATGCGGGTGCGACCTATTAGCGGCTGGTGAATAAAATCTTCAAGGAGCAGATCGGCCGCAACATGGAGGTCTACATGGATGACATGCTCGTGAAAAGCAAATCTTTCATGAACCACGTCGCCGACCTCGAGGAAACCTTCGGCGCCCTCCGAAAATATAAGATGAAGCTGAACCCGACTAAATGTGCTTTCGGAGTGACCTCGGGGAAGTTCCTGGGCTTCATGGTATCAGGGCGCGAGATTGAAGCCAATCCAGAGAAACTTCATGCCATCTAGGAGATGGCCGCCCCGAAGTCGATAAAAGAGGTTTAGCGCCTTACAGGGAGGGTAGCAGCCCTGAATCGCTTCGTCGTGAGGTCGGTCGAACGGTACTTACCCTTCTTCCAAACCCTCAAGCGATCGAAGAACTTCTGTTGGACCACTGAGTGCCAACAGGCATTCGAAGAGCTAAGGAGCTACCTCGGCTCGCCTCCATTGTTGGTGAAGCTCGAGCCTGAAGAGGAGCTATTTTTGTACCTGGCGATCTCCCCTATGGCTCTCGCAGCAGTCCTTGTCAAGGAAGAAGCAAAAATTCAACAGCCGATCTACTACATCAGCCACGTGTTGAGAGACGCCGAAACCAGGTATACTAAATTAGAGAAACTAACTTACGCCCTGTTGATTGCAGCCCGGAGGCTCTGACCCTACTTTCAAGGGCACACCGTAATGTTGCTCACCGACCAACCGATCAAGGCAATTCTGCACCGGGTAGATGCCTCCGGGAGGATGGTGAAATAGGCGATCGAGCTCACGAAATTCGACATCAACTATCGACCTAGATCGATGGTGAAAGCCAAGATATTGGCAGATTTTATAGTAGAGTGCACTATCTCAGAGGAGGCCGAACCTGAATAGGGTGAAATTGACGGCCTAGAGCCCCGACCGAACTCCCCCGAAGAAGAAGCAAACCCCCCTGGTTGCTTTTGGGCCCTCTACGTGGACGGGTCTTCCAACATGTCGGGCGCAGATGCGGTTCTGATCTTGATTAGTCCAGGGGGAATCGTCGCAGAGTATGCTCTGCGCTTCGAGTTCCCCGCAACAAATAATAGAGCGAAATATGAAGCTCTGATCGCAGGGTTGAGGATCGCCAAAGAATTGGGAGTAGATCAGCTCCAAGTTCACAGCGACTCCCAACTGGTAGTGGGACAAGTCAGCGGAAGCTACGAAGCACGGGAGGACAGCATGGCTAAGTATCTTGAAAAGGTAAAGGAGCTCGTCCCCGCCTTTAGTAGCTTCAGCATCAGGCAGATTCCAAAGATGGAAAATACCAGGGCCGATCTTCTCTCCAAGCTGGCTACGCTGGCTCTGGCTGAATTGCCCAAGGGTGTTCTCTTTGAAGTTCTGAAGTGCCCAAGTACGGAAGAATCGTGGCCCGTGATGGAAGTGGACCATGAGCCCAATTAGATCGACCCGCTGGTGGCTTATCTCAGAGATGGGGTTCTCCCTCATGATGCAAAAGAGGCTCGGAAGCTCAGAAATCAAGCCTCCTGATACATCCTTTATGAGGACAAGTTGTACAAGAGATCATACTCTTTGCCCCTTTTAAAATATCTCCGGCCTTCGAAAGTTGACTATGCCTTGTGGGAGGTGCATGAAGGAATCTGCAGAAGCCATCTGGGGGCTAGATCCTTATCCCACAAGTTGCTCCGCCAAGGATATTACTGGCCGACAATACATCGTGACTCAATTGAATACGTCAGAAAGTGTGACCGATGTCAGAGATATGCCAACATCCAGAGACAGCCCGCCACTGAGCTTACACCCTTGAGTGCCCCATTGCCGTTTGCACAATGGGGGATGGATATCCTTGGACCCTTTTTCGTGGCGTCGGGGTAGAGGAAGTTCCTCCTGGTAGCGATTGACTATTTCACCAAGTGGGTCGAAGCCGAACCGCTGGCAAAAATCATAGAAGCTAAAGTGCAAGACTTCGTCTGGAAGTCAATCGTTTGCAGGTTCGGCCTGCCAAGAACCCTAATTACTAATAATGGGCGGCAATTTACGGGAGCGAGATTCACCGAATTCTGTGAAGACCTAAACATCTCCCACAACTTCATATCAGTAGCCCATCCTCAGGCGAACGGCGAAGCTGAAGTGACCAACAGAACCTTGCTGCAAGGGATCAAGACAAGGCTCGAAAAAGCGAAGGGAACTTGGGCAGACAAACTTTATCATGTGTTATGGGTGTACCAAACTACCCAAAGACTGGCCACGGAGGAGACCCCATTCGCTTTAGCCTTCGGAACGGAGGCTGTTATCCCAATTGAGCTTAAGCTCCCATCGACACGAGTCATGGCATTCAACGAACATCACAATTCGTGAGGTCTTAAAGCCAACCTCGACTTGCTGGAAGAAAAATGGGAGGTAGCTCAAGTTCGGATGGTAGCCTACAGACAAAAAGTCACCGCTATTACAATTCCCGAGTCAAGAATAAAGTTTTTAGAGTAGGAGATCTAGTGCTTCGACGAGCTGCTGTCTCGCAACCTCAGGATCGAGGGAAGCTTGCCCCAAATTGGGAAGGTCCATACGAAGTCAAAGAAGTAGTCCGACCCAGAACTTACTACCTCAAGGAGCTCGGAGGAGCAGACCTCCCACGACCATGGAGCTCGAAAAACTTACGAATGTATTACCGATAACTTCATTTTAAATAAAAGTTTTATATCTATATGTCTTCTCTCTTGGCACGAGCCTATATCGATAGGACATTCAAAACAAACCGCATCAGAGACAGGAGGAGAACCTCGCCCTAACGTGAGCAAGGTCGAAGGCCCGGTTCTCCCTAAACCAGATGGGGGAAGAGGCCATACAGCGCCCATATGCGCCCCCACAGTCATATTAGGGACAGGAGGAGAACCTCGCCCTAACATGAGCAAGGTCAAAGGCCCGGTTCTCCCTAGATCGGATGGGGGGAGAGGCCATACAGCGCCCATATGCGCCCCCACAGCCATGTTAGGGACAGGAGGAGAACCTCACCCTAACATAAGCAAGGTCGAAGGCCCGGTTCTCCCTAGATCGGATGGGGGGAGAGGCCATACAGCGCCCATATGCGTCCCCATAGCCATGTTAGGGACAGGAGGAGAATCTCGCCCTAACATGAGCAAGGTCGAAGGCCCGATTATTTACAGATCGGATGGAGGGAGAGGCCATACAGCACCCATATGCGCCCCCACTGCCATGTTAGGGACAGGAGGAGAACCTCGCCCTAACATGGGCAAAGTCGAAGGTCTGTTTACTCTGAGTCTGGATGGGGGGAGAGGCCCTGCAACGCCCATACGTGCCCCCACAGCCCCACCAAGAGCAGAGGGAAAACCCTCACTCAAAAAAAAGAAAAAAGAAAAAGGGGAGGGGAGTTAAAAAGGAAAACGATGAACCGCATCAGTGACGAATGGAAAATAAATTGCATCAAAGGTGCAGGGAACCCCATCCCGACGAGGATTGGGGTTCTTATCAAAATCCCTGGCCTTCAAGTAAACTCTCGATACAGGCCAGAGATAAGGCAGCTTCCTCAGGGCGATGAGAAGCTCGGACCTCCAATCTCGAACTCTGAAAGGAGGCGTCAAACCTGAGTGGTCCCTGGCAAATCAACGACCATAAATAGAAGGATGGGTCAGCGCGACGGTGATCGGGTACCTCCGAATAGCATCGATATAGGACAAGGCAAAAGCCGAAGGAAGCTCGGCAAATGACGAATCAACACATGAGTAAAAGAGGTAACAGAAAATTTTCTTCTCATTAAATAAGTATACATTACAGAGCCCTTGAAGCTGAAGAAGAAAGATGACAAGGAAAGCAAGCTGACGCGGTAATGACCAAGGACCTCCAGACGACATCGGCATCAAAAAAAAAAAAAAAAGAGAGAAAAGAAGGAAAAGAGGAGGGAAACACAGCAATAACAATGGTGAATGAAAGGAGTTCGGCCGGTGACAATTTGATGCAAAGTGCGAACAAGGTAACAAAATCTCCTTCTCATTCTCGATTAACAAGATGTACATTACAAGACCCTGAGGGCCGAGGAAAAAGAACATTACTACAAGACTCGAAAGGAACATGTTAGGGACCACTTCAAGCTCTCGACTTCTCCTCCCGGTTCCGTCCTTCTCAGCAGTATTTTCCAGTTCATGTGATATACCCCTCGGCTCTCGCCCCCCGCCTCATTCTGCTCCATCGTCAAAAACCCAACCCTAGGGAGAAAAGGGGGGGATAGAATTCAAAGGACAGCGACGGTGACAGCAGCGGCGACGACGACCTGCATCAGGAAGAACGCGATGACGTCGGAGGCATGCACCACCACCGTGTGCTCCACGACGACCACCATCCTAGGTACCTCGGCAAGGTCGGCATACGCTACTTCAACCGTCCCCGCAACAAGTTCTACTGCCCCACCGTCAGTGCCGACCACCTCTGGTCCCTCGACCCCGACGACGTCAAAAGACCCGCCACAGCTTATGATGATAGCTCTACCCCCTTGACCGGTGTCGCCTCATTCAACTACTCCAAAATTCTCAGGCGGAGCGCGCTCACCGACCACTGTCTTCCCCCTCCTACTCCTCTCGATCCGCAACATCCTCTCGAGACTAGCCTCTGGGACAGAAGCCACGGTTGGAGAACCCCTCGAAAGGGCTCGAAAGATCGAAGGCGGCGGGGAGCCGGTGGAGATGGCGAAGATTGGTGCGGGGAATGCCCAGAGTCGAAAAGGGCACCGATGGGGTGGCTAAGCTCTCAGGCAAAAGAAAGGTGTCGACTCTCAGGCGAGATGAAGTCTCCAGAGGAAAGGAGGGGGCTTAAATTAGCAACAGGGCCTAGCACAGTTATGATGGCAGATATCCCTAGGTCAACCAATGCCCGCCATGTGTCCCACTCACCGCGGCGTAGGGCTGACCACTGGCGGGATCATTATGGTGTGGCGCCTGGAACAACGCACCAGCGGGAATTCTAAAAGATCCCTTCAGATCACCTCGATTTGAAAAGACTCCGGCATGCATGCATTAAATGCCAGAATATCTGAGGATGATCGTGCATAGGATTCAAGGGGACAACTTCAGCCGTGAAAATTTTTTTGTACTTCCTTCATTCGAAACTCAAACTCGAAAGTAAGGAGACTGATGTTGGGTATAAAATCCACCCCCAGCCGAAGTTCATGTCAGGAGTGGCCCTCCGGGGGTTCTACCGGCGTTCGACATTTAGTGACATCTTCGCGAGCCTCTCCGACGGCCGAACCTCCGCAACGTTCCCAAGTTCAGCCGACGAATAAACTCCCACCAATGTAGGTCGGATCCTCCATGATGGGCGGACTCCTACGAGAGCTGGACCTCATCCCCAACTTCAACTGCAGGTAGACTTCATCCGGACTCCTACGGGAGCTGGACTTTGTCCCCGACTTCAACTGCAGGTAGACTTCATCCGGACTCCTACGGGAGCCGGACTTCGTCCCCGACTTCAACTGCAGGTAGATTTCATCCGGACTCCTACGGGAGTCGGACCTCATCCCCGACTCTGGCTGTAGGAAGACTTCATCCAGACTCCTACGGGAGCCGGACTTCATCCCCGACTTCAACTGCAGGTAGACTTCATCCGGACTCCTACGAGAGCCGGACCTCGTCCCCGACTCCGGCTGCAGGAAGACTTCATCCGGACTCCTACGAGAGCCGGACTTCGTCCCCGACTTCAACTGCAGGTAGACTTCATTCGGACTCCTACGGGAGCCGGACTTCATCCCCGACTTCAACTGCAAGTAGATTTCATCCGGAGTCCTACAGGAGCCAGACCTCATCCCCGACTCCGACTGTAGGAAGACTTCATCCGGACTCCTACGGGAGCCGGACTTCGTCCCCGACTTCAACTGCAGGTAGACTTCATCCGGACTCCTACGGGAGCCAGACCTCATCCCCGACTTCAACTGCAGGTAGACTTCATCCGGACTCCTATGGGAGCCAGACTTTATCCCCGACTTCAACTGCAGGTAGACTTCATCCGGACTCCTACGGGAGCCGGACTTCGTCCCCGACTTCAACTGCAGGTAGACTTCATCCGGACTCCTACGGGAGCCAGACCTCATCCCTGACTTCAACTGCAGGTAGACTTCATCCGGACTCCTATGGGAGCCGGACTTCATCCCCGACTTCAACTGCAGGTAGACTTCATCCGGACTCCTACGGGAGCCGGACTTCATCCCCGACTTCAACTACAGGTAGACTTCATCCGGACTCCTACGGGAACCAGACTTCGTCTCCGACTTCAACTGCAGGTAGATTTCATCCGGACTCCTACGGGAGCCGGACCTTGTCCCCGACTCCGACTGCAGGAAGACTTCATCCAGACTCCTACGGGAGCCGGACTTCGTCCCTGACTCCGACTGCAGGTAGACTTCGTCCGGACTCTCACGGGAGCAAGACTTCCACCCTGAACTCCTGTTACAGGTAGACCTCACCCCGAATTCCTACGGGGGCCGGACTCCGAGCTCCTACGAAAAGTGGTCCTCGCCTGCCGCCTTGACACCCCAGGGCACCCAACAGGATTTGCAGCATCCGAGTTCCTCTCAAATGGATAGCTACCCCTCTCCGCCAGGCACCTCAACCGAACCTCAGCCGACAGGCCTGGACTCCCTGGCAGGCCACAGTAACGGCCACGACTCTGCTCCACTTCCTACGATGGATCTCGCGTGGCTCCATCACTCCTTGGCAGGCCGCAGTAACGGCCATGACTCTGCTCCACTTCCTGCGATGGATTCCACGCGACTCCGACTGCAGGAAGACTTCATCTGGACTCCTACGGGAGCCGGACCTCATCTCCGACTCTGACTGCAGGCAGACTTCGTCCGGGCTCCTATGGGAGCCAGACTCCGCCCATGACTTCACTCACAGGTAGACTTCATCCAGACTCCTATGGGAGCCAGACTTCGCCCCCAACTTCACTTGCAGGTAGACTTCGTCCGGACTCCTACGGGAGCCGGACCTTGTCCCCGATTCCGGCTATAGGAAGGCCTCGTCCGGACTCCTACGGGAGCCGGACCTCATCTCTGACTCCGACTGCAGGAAGGCCTCGTCCGGACTCCTACGGGAGCCGGACCTTGTCCCCGATTCCGGCTACAGGTAGACTTCGCACGGACTCCTATGGGAGCCAAACTTTGCCCCCAACTTCAATTATAGGTAGACTTCGCCCGGACTCCTACGGGAGCCGAACTTCGCCCCCAACTCCAATTGCTGGTAGACCTCGTCCGGACTCCTACGGGAGCCGAACTTCATCCCCGACTTCGACTGCAGGAAGACTTTGTCCGGACTCCTACGGGAGCCAGACTTCGAGCTCCTGTCACAAGCGACCCACTCCGAGTTACCGCTGCAAATGATCTACTTCAAGTTCCTATCACGAACAGCCTTGGCCGAGACTCCTCGACAAATGATCCCCGTCCGGCCTTCTACGGAGACTGGACTCCAACCGAACTTTGGCCGACAGGCCTGGACCCCTGGCAGGCCACAGTAACGGCCACAACTCTACTCCACCTCCTACGATGGATTCTGCACGGCTCCATCACTCCCTGGCAGGCTGCAGTAACGGCCATGACTCTGCTCCACTTCCTACGACGGATTCCGTACGGCTCCATCACTCCCTAGCAAACCATAATAATGGCCACGATCCTGTCCCACTCCCTACGATGGATACCGTGCGGTTCCTCTATCCTCTGGCAAGTCGCGACAACAGACGTCGCTCCACTCTCCGCAACAGACTCCACGTGGCATGTCCCGATGATAGCCATGATTTCACTCCACTACTCTTCACAACAAACTCTTCCTGACCCCGAGCAGCCCACTGCCAAACGGTTACAAACATCGCTATCAGTCTGTTGCCCCCTCCACCTATAAAAGGGGGACCCCAGATACGTTATTCTCTAAGCTCCAGTTTCTATCCCAAAATTCTGTTAAAATTTTCGTTCGAGCACTTCATTCTTGTTGAGGCAGAGAACTGACTTGAGCATCGGAGGGTCTTGCCAGAGCAACCCCACCTCCGGTTTAGACTTCTTTTGCAGGTCCCGACGGCGACCGTGACTCCCTCGACTCCAGCTTCTCCAACGCAGGCAGATTTTTGCACCAACAGGATTGGCGCTAGAGGAAGGGGCCTGCGTCTTTGCAGTACCCTTCTTCTTAAAAGAGCACTCAACGGGACTGCCTCTGGTCATCTTTTCCGGCATCCTCTCCTCCTTCCTCCACTAGGTCTTCACCCGATGCCTCCCTGCAAAGCATCCACGCGACGATCCACGGCCTCCGCGATCAGATCTCAGGCTCCGACCTCACCTCCAGTTTTCCAACCTCCTCCTCCTCCTCCGACAACGGCGGTTGGCGTGGAGTAATTCGACCTACTAGTGCAGCAGGTCAGAGGCCTCACTGAAGCTGTACAGGCCATGCAACAGCAGCAGCAGCCACAGGCATCAGTGTGACTGGAAAGAGCATCACCGGAACCCCAAAATCTAACGGTGGGATGGGCCACTTGGGCCAGCCGCCCCGTCTTTTCCGGAAAGACGAATCCAAGGGTGGAGAGCCCTCAATCAGACCACGATTCCATCCCTGGAAGATCTCTACCTCCATTCTGCCAGGAGACCCTCGAGACCCGCAGTTGAGAGGATTTCCTGGATTAGAGGCTCCAGGAGATGAACAGGCGGATCGAAAAGCTCCGCCATGCTCCCCCCGCTTATGGTGAGGATATTTATACTGACCCTCCCTTTTCTCAAATGATCATGCAGGAACTGATCCCGCCGAACTTCAGACTCCCTCAATTCGAAAGCTACGATGGGACTTCGGACCTAGTTGACCATCTGGAGGCCTTCCGGACAATGATGCTGCTTCATGGTGCGTCCGACGCCATTCTATGCCGAGCCTTCCCATCCACCTTGAAGGGAGCGGCGAGAAACTGGTACTCGACGCTGAAGCCGGGTACTATCTTTTCCTTTGATCAAATGAGCCACCAATTTGTGGCCCATTTTGTCAGCAGCCGGCATCCCCGGAAGGGCTCAGAGTCCCTCATCAACATCAAGCAGAGGGAGGGGGAGTCTATTCGGGCCTACATCAACTGTTTCAATATCGCCGCACTGGAGGTTCGGAACCTGGACCAATCGGTAGCGATGGCCGCTCTGAAAGGCGGCCTTCAGAAGAACGACCTTTTGTTCTCCCTAAAAAAGAAGTACCCCAGGGATTTTGTTGATCTATTGGCTCGAGCTGAAGGGTACGCTCAAGTAAAAGAAGCCTTCAAAATGAAGGATGAGGAGACCACGAGAGAGCGGCAGGCAGGAGACTCGAGTAAGCCCGCAGTCGAAAAAAGGCCGAGAGAAGCTCGACCACGTATTCGAACTCCTCCCAGGCACAAGCGTGCCCAGACTCCTCCCCGGGCATGCAGGCAGGGAAGCCCGAAGCGTCGAGCTCAGTGGGGCTCTCCCCCAGGAAGATTTCGTAGCTATGCCCCCCTCAATGCATCGAAAACTCAGGTGCTGATGGAGGTCAGAAAGCAGCTCCCAAGGTCAGAAAGGATGCGCATGCACCCCGAAAAGTGCAATCCTAACAAGTTCTGCCTCTACCATCGTGACCACGGCCACGACACGGAGGAATGCATCCAGCTCCGAGACGAGATCGAGGAGCTCATCCGACGAGGTCGACTTGATAGGTTCATTCGGCACCGGCCTGAAGGTAGAGACGATCGGCCAAAGGCCCTGCCGCAGCCTGAGCCGCCAAGGAGGGAAGAGCAGCCCGAAGATCAGCCTCCAATCAGAATCATCAACTCCATCTCTGGAGGACCTCGATAGGGAGCAGACCTTCCACAGCACTAGGATTTGAAAACTTGTAAATGTATAACGAACGACTCTATTTTAAATCAAGATTCCTTTCAGATCTACATATTTTTTCTTTTTTGGCACGGACTTGTAACGACAGGGGACGACCCCTTCGGGCAACAAAAACAAACCCTAATGTGGGCAAAGTCGAAGGCCCAATTACCCTTAGACCGGATGGGGGGAGAGGCCCTGCAACGCCCACGTGTGCCCCCACAGCCATGTTAGGGACAGGAGGAAAATCTCGTCCTAACATGAGCAAAGTCAAAGGCCCGGTTCCTCTTAGACCGGATGGGGGGAGAGGCCAAACAGCACCCACGTGTGCCCCCACAGCCATGTTAGGGACAGGAGAAAAACCTCACCCTAACATGAGCAAAGTCGAAGGCCCGATTCCTCTTAGATCGGATGGGGGGAGAGGCCAAACAGCACCCACATGCACCCCCACAGCCATGTTAAGGACAGGAGGAGAACCTCGCCCTAACATAAGCAAAGCCGAAGGCCCGGTTCTCCTTAGATCGAATGGAGGGAGAGGTCCTACAACACCCACATGTGCCCCCACAGCCATGTTAGGGACAGGAGGAGAACCTCGCCCTAACATGAGCAAAGTTGAAGGCCCGATTACACTCAGATCGGATGGGGGAAGAGGCCCCGTAGCGCCCATGCACGCCCCCATAGCCCTGTTAGCAATAAGAGGAGAACCTCATCCTAACCTGAGCTAAAACCAACCACATCAAAAATAGGAGAAGAACCTCGTCGCGACGCCGACTAAGGTCCGGCCGTTCGAAACCCGACAAGAAAAAAAAACTTTCGCGATGACCCCTCTACGCCACCGCGACCCCCTACCCCAACGAAAAATGGAGGCCGAACTACATTAAAAGCACAAAGGACCTCGTCTCTATGAAGAGGGAGGAAGAGAAAGTAAGATCTATGGTCGCAAACGAAAGGCAAACCGACACGGCGATAACCAGGAACCTCCAAGCGGCATCGACGTCAAACCAGAAACTCGACAATGACGACCTAATACACAGATGAATAAGGAATCCTCGAACAACATCGACATCACGCGGGACAAAAATGAAAGAAGTCCGGCACATGACTGTTCAACACGACATACGGGTAAGATAGCAAAGACCTTTTCATTTCATTAGCAAAACATGCGTTACAGAGCCTGGAAGCCCGAAGAAGAAAAAATAACAAAAACAACAACGACAGCGACGACAGCGACGACAAACAGACAAGCGACAAAAGAAGACACTTAGAGGAACAAAGGACAAAAAGAGCCCTAAGGGGGCCCGGCTTCCTCCGACCTCGAACTTTCGGCTTCGACCCTCATCAGGGAGCGCCTAAAACTTTCGACTTCTGCTTCCAATTCCTTCTCTCTCATTAGTATCTCCATGTATCTTCGGTGAAATCGCTGGCTTTCATTCTCCGCCTCTCGACGCCTTTTTCTCAGGACCTCGAATTCTGCCTCCGTGTCCTTAACGGCCTGCTGCTCGCATACCAGCTGGATCTTCAATTGCTGCAGCTCGGCCTTTCCCTCCCCAAGGGCGACAGATAGCTCTTCTATGGTTCTTCTTAGGGATTGGAGTTCGCTGGAATCCGGAGTGGGAGCAAGCTGAGCTCCCTCAGCCAGGTGCCTTTGAAGGCGGGCAACCTCATCGACCGACATCCTGAGCTTCCTCCTATATTCGTCCACCTGCTTACACCAGCCGGCCCGGTACGCGTCATAGCTCGCCTCGACATTCTGGAGCTGCTGCTGAAGGTCGGAGACTTTCTTCGACCACTCCCGATCGCTGTCGGCCCGAGTAGGAAGCCGGAATGAGCTTCCTTCCATCTGGCTAATCCTCTCCCGTGCAGCCGACAGCTCCACTCTGAGGGAACTGATCTTGGCAGCTTGAGCCCAAGATCGATCGCTGGCGCGCTTCTTGTGTTCCTCAAGCTCCTTCTTGAAGTTCGCTTTCCTCTGGCTGCACTCCATGATCCCCTTCACATGGAGGTTCCGAAAGCGGGTGGCCTCCGCGGTAGCTTCAGAGTGGCTCTCCCTCAACCTACGAAGTTCGCCATCCATCTTCTTCGACCTCTTTGTCAAATGATGAACTTCCTTCTTCAGATGTTGGATCATGGACTTCAGCGGAATTTCTTGTGACAGGAGAAGCGCTTCGGCAGGACACTGCCATCGGGAGGCAAAAGCGTCAAGATGCATCTCATTGCAAAAAAAAAAAAACAGAGAGGGGGAGCAGAGTGGAGAAGCCCTCCAAAAGGAGAAACTCGATTTTATTGATTGAATGTTTCTTAAAGACAAGAGGTAAAAGAAAAATTATAATAAAAGGAAAAGACAAAGTCAGAGGTCTCAAACCTCTGAAGTAGGGGCTGGGGAGCTCGGTGTCCCCAGAAGAGGAGCTGCGGTGGCGGTAGCAGTGGGAGAGGGACCGGCTTCATCTTCAGACGCCTCGCCCAAGAAGCTGAGGTCGAGCTCGAGAAATCTCTGAACCACCTTCTCCTGACAGAGCTCGAATCCTTTAATGAAGGCCTCTTGGCCGAACTTGACGTTCAGGTCCCTCATCTCCGCAGAGGCCTTGAACTCCTCCACCGCCAGAACCCTGGCCTCCGAGACCATGACCAGGATCTGCTCCACCAAATTAGCGACCTCGGCCTCCGCCTTCCTCGCCGTCTCCTCCGAGGTCTGCTTCTCTTGCTCCAGGGCCTGCTTCTCTTTCTCCAGGGCCTCTTGGAGGTTGGCTACCTCAGCAACCTTTTCTTGGAGGCGGGCGACTTCGGTCCGACGATGCTCCTCTGCCTGGATGGCATCTCTTCTCGCCCGATTCGTCACCTCGATGTTGGCGAGGAGCTAGTGCTCGATCTGCAAGGATGGCTAGGAGGTCAGAATGAAGGTCGAGAAGCTAATTAAATGAAGGAGCGAGGAGGGGGCGGAAGGTGAATCTGCTTATCTCGAGAAAGGACCCTAAGGAGTCCCAAACCCACTGTTCGAGATCGACGCGATCAATCCTCTAGACGACCTCGGGCAGGATGCAGCCGTCAATCAGCCACTTTATCAAGTCCCTATCATTGAAGGGATTCTTCCCCGGCTGTTCTTCGAAATCGTGAGACTCTTCGATAGCGGCCCGATGGCTACTCGCCCTATAGGCCACCGACTTTCTTCTCCTCCCCTTCTCGACCCCGGGCGCCTCTGCAGAATGGACCCCCGAAACGGGAACCTCAGTGGGGGGACTCCTGGAAGAAGCCCAGGGAGCCAAAGGTTTAGCGTCCGAAGGAACTTCGACTGCGAAGGCCGCCTGGGCAGGCGTGGCCGAGCTCGTCTCCTCCGTTCTGGCCTTCTTCACCGATCTGGAGGCTGCGGTGCCTTTTCTTTTATGGGCCTTGAGACCCCTGGCGAGCATCCGTACTGCTTCGGCGTCCATCCCTAAAAAAAAAAAAGAAGAAGAAGAGAGAAAAAAAGAAGAAAAATTAGTAACGGGGTAAAAAAGGAAGAAGTGGCGTGCCAAAAAAAAATAGAGAGGAAAGGAAAGATGGGATACTCGCAGGATCCAGGAGGCTCAAGCCGATATTGAACAAAAACTACTCCTTCAGAAGGTTGGGAAGGGAAGGAGCCGAATAACCAAGAAGCCTCCGGGTGGCCTGAAGGTCGTCCTCCCCCAGGCTAGGAGCCCGACGGACAGAGTCCCTTAGGGAGCCCCAAGGGGGCAATCCCAGCCTCAAGGTTGGGCAATGGACGAAGAGGTACTTCCCCTTCCAGTTATGGATTGAAGAGAGAGCACCTTTCAGCAACCCCTTCTTGCCAAATTGGGGGGAGAAATACCACCAGTCCTTTGTCAAGGGGTGACGCTTGAAGGTGTAAAAGTGCCTAAACAAAGAAAGAGATGGCTGAACTTCGACTACATGGCAAAGGGAGAGAAACCCTATCAAAAACCTAAAGGAATTCGGTGCTACTGAAGCTAAATAAATATCTAAGAAATGGAAGAGGGCGACGATGAAAGGCGGAAGCAGAAGTCGGAGTCCGATACGGAAGGCCTCCTGATACAGGCAGAAACGACCAGGCGGAGGAGTGCTAGCCCGGTCGGAGGGACCAGGAAGCTCCAGATCATACTCCGGAGGAACTCCATACTGAATTCTTATCAGTAGAAGTTCGTCCGGAGTCAGAGAACAAGGTATGGCATCCGGCACGAAAATCGAGCGAGGCCCAGCCCTAGATGTGGGTTCATCTACAGTGTGGGGGTCCTGGGGGGCTGACGCAGATGAACTCCTGGAACCACTAGAGGCGGAGGTGCCGGAAGACATTTCAAATGAAGACCCTAAAGATCCCGGAAGAATCAAACGGGACAAGGGGCGAAAGGGTTGCAGGAGACCAAACCAGAGGAATGCGGCAGAAGAAAAATAGAGGAGAAAAGGCCCCTAAATGGCAAGAAGAAAAATGAAGGTTCCGGGACAAACCTAGATCGCTCTGAAGAATGCAGAGGGGCGAGGACAGGGACGACTCAAAGAACGCTTGGGGCCAAGGCGGACGCCAAAGGGGGTCAGAGCTTTCGGAGAGAAGGCAGACACCAACGAAACTTTCAGGCAGAATGAGGCCTCTAAAGGCGAAAAGGCGTGTTTAAATAGACCCTGGGATCCGACGCTATAATGATCGCGGATCTCTCTAGGCCAACCCACGCTCGCCATGTGTCCCACTCGCCACGGCAGGCGGCTAAAAGCGGCTGACAGCTGACAGAGCCATTACTGCATCATACCTGGGCCAATGTACCAGCGAAAATTTCGAAAGGTCCCTTCAAATCGCCCCCCTCATTCAAAAAAAACTCCAGCACGTGCGCATTTAATGCCAAAATATCTGGGGGCGATCGTGCACAGGATTCAAGGGGACAACTTCAGCTACAAAAATTTTTCTGTACTTTTTTCATTCAAAATTCGAACTCGAAAGTAGGGGGACAATTGTTGGGTATAAAATACCCCCTAGCCGAAGTTCGTGACAGGAGTGACCCTCCGGGGATCCAACCGACTTCCGACCTTTGGCGACATCTTTCCGAACCTCTCTGGCGACCGAGCCTCCGCAGCATTGCCGAGCTCTGCCGATGGATAAACCCCCACCAGCGTCGACCAGATTCTCCATGACAGACGGACTCCTACGGGAGCCGGACTTCATCCCCAACTTCAACTGCAGGTAGACTTCGCCTGGACTCCTACAGGAGCCGGACCTCGTCCCCGACTCCAACTGTAGGCAGACTTCATTCGGGCTCCTACGGGAGCCGGACTCCGCCCACGACTTCACTCACAGGTAGACTTCGTCCGAACTCCTACGGGAGCCGGACTTCACCCCCAACTTCACTTGCAGGCAGACTTTGCCCGGACTCCTACGGGAGCCGGACCTCATCCCCGACTCCGGCTGCAGGCAGACTTCGTCCGGGCTCCTACGGGAGCTGGACTCCGCCCACGACTTCACTCACAGGTAGACTTCATCCGGACTCCTACAGGAGCCAGACTTCACCCCCAACTTCACTTACAGGTAGACTTCGCCCGGACTCCTACGGGAGCCGGACCTCATCCCCGACTCCGAGTGCAGACAGACTTCGTCCGGGCTCCTACGGGAGCCAGACTCCACCCATGACTTCACTCACAGGTAGACTTCGTTCGGACTCCTACGGGAGCCGGACTTCACCCCCAACTTCACTTGCAGGTAGACTTCATCCGGACTCCTACGGGAGCCGGACCTTGTCCCCGATTCTGGCTACAGGAAGGCCTCGTCCGGACTCCTACGGGAGCTGGACCTCATCCCCGACTCCGGCTGCAAGAAGGCCTCATCCAGACTCCTACGGGAGCCGGACCTTGTCCCCGATTTCGGCTACAGGTAGACTTCGCCCGGACTCCTACGGGAGCCGGACTTTGCCCCCAACTTCAATTACAGGTAGACTTCGCCCGGACTCCTACGGGAGCCGGACTTCGCCCCCAACTCCAATTGCAGGTAGACCTCGTCTGGACTCCTACGGGAGCCGGACTTCATCCCCGACTTCGACTGCAGGAAGACTTCGTCCGAACTCCTACGGGAGCCGGACTTCGAGCTCCTGTCATAAGCGACCTACTCCGAGTTACCGTTGCAAACGATCTACTTCAAGTTCCTACCATGAACAGCTTTGGCCGAGACTCCTCGACAAATGATCCCCGTCCGGGCTTCTACGGAGATCGGACTCCAACCGAACTTTGACCGACAGGCCTGGACCCCCTAGCAGGCCGCAATAACGGCCATGACTCTGCTCCACTTCCTGTGATGGATTCTGCGTGGCTCCATCACTCCCTGGCAGGCTGCAGTAACGGCCACAACTCTGCTCCACTTCCTGCGATGGATTTCGTGCGGCTCCATCACTCCCTGGTAGACCACAATAATGGCCATGATCCTGCCCCACTTCCTGCAATGGATATCGTGTGGTTCCTCCATCCTCTAGCAAGTCACGACAACGGATGCCGCTCCACTCTCCACAACAGACTCCATGTGGCATGTCCTGGTGATAGCCACGATTCCACTCTACTACTCTTCGCAACAAACTCCTCCTGACCCCGAGCATCCCACTACCAGATGGTTACAAACATCGCTATCAGTCTGTTACCCCCTCCACCTATAAAAGGGGGACCCCAGATACGTTATTCTCTAAGCTCCAGTTTCTATTTCAAAACTCTGCTAAAATTTTCATTCGAGCACTTCATTCTTGTTGAGGCAGAGAACTGATTTGAGCATCAGAGGGTCTTGCCGGAGCAGCCCCACCTCCGGTTTAGACTTCTTTTGTAGGTCCCGGCGGCGACCGTGACTCCTTCGACTCCAGCTTCTCCGATGCAGGCAGATTTTTACACTAACACATGGTATGTTGCTATCGCAACTATAATCTGAATAGATTTGAGCATGACAACAAGTGAGAATATTTCATCATAAGCAATATTTTATTTTTGCCTAAAATCTTTAGCCACCAATTTGGCTTTATAAGTTTCAACCTAGCCATCTGCTCCAATCTTTTTCTTATAGATCTATTTGCACCCAATAGGTGTCACACCCTCAGATGCATCAATCAAAGTTCATACTAGGTTGGAGTACATTGAATCTATTTCGGATTTCATAGCCTCTAGCCATTTATCTGAGTCCCTACTCATGATAGCTTCCATATAGGTCAGAGGTTCATCATTCTCAATGATGTGGGCTTCATTATCCTTAATAATGAATCCATACCTTGGAGATGCATTTCGCACTCTATCTGACCTTCAGAGAGAAGGTGTGTTTTATGGTTGCACCTCATCAATGGATACTTTTGATTGAGGAATATCTTGTGTTTCTACTTGTAGGTCTTGAACTTCATCAAGTTCAATCTTTCTCCAACTGTCTCTTTCTAGGATAAACTCTTTTTTCATAAAAGTAGCATGCTTACTGATAAATACCTTTTGTTCAGTAGGGTGGTGGAAGAGGTATCCCATACTCTCTTTAGGATAACCTACAAATAAGCATCTATCTGTCCTAGCACTTAGCTTATGTCTAAAATTTCTTTTTACATGAGTTGGATAGCTCCAAATCTTAAAATACTTAAAATTAGGCTTTTTACCTATCCATATCTCATATGGAGTGTTTGGCACAGATTTTGAAGGTACTCTATTCAGGATATGAACAGCAGTCTCTAGAGCATATCTTTAGAAGAAAATAGGTAAATCTGTAAAGCATATCATGGACCACACCATATCTAATAAAGTATGATTTTTCCTTTCAGCTACACCATTTAACTATGATGTATAAGGAGGGATCCATTTTAAGAGAATCTCTTTTTCTTTAAGATGATCCAAAAATTTACTGGATAGGTATTCTCCTCCTCAATCAGATCGAAGGATTTTAATATATTTTTCAGTTTGTTTCTCGACCATACGTTGATACTCTTTAAATTTATCAAAAGCTTTGGATTTATGTTGCATAAGATACATATATCCAAACCTTGATAAATTTTCAATGAATGTAATAAAATAAGAGTATTTTTTTTCTAGCTTCAGTTGTCATAGGACCACATACATCAGTATGTACAAGTCTTAATAACTCATTTGTCCTTTCTCCATGTCTACTAAATGGAGTCTTGATCATTTTTTTCATAAAATAAAATTTACAAGTTTCTAATGATTCATAATCATAAAGATCAAAAAAGTCTTCTTTGTATAACTTATTAATTCTTGTCTCACTTATATGACCAAGTCGACAATGCCAAAGTAAAGTATTATTTATATGTTCTCTGATAAATACATTAAATATTTTAATAAAAATATTAATTTATTGATTAATTTATCTTTATTATTGAGAATTGATGCTTCTATTGATCTTTTGTAGGAAAGATGGTTGTCAATGAAAAGAGCTCGATTCAAGGTTTAGAATGATTCAAATTTGAAGCAAATCAGACTCAAAATGGATCCTTAATTGAGAAATAAAGACAAACTCAAATCCAAGATAAATTGGGCTCAAAATCAGCCCAAAATCAAGTCAGAATGGCTGAAACCCGAACCTAATTAGTCGGGTGGTGCACGGTGGACTGACCACTTGGTCCATGGATTCAATAAAGTGGTCCATAGAATTTTTGGCTGGTGTAGGGCACATGGAGTTGAGGTTTTGCATTAATGGATGGCCTAGATTAGATTTCGAGGTTGATCGAATGGTCTTGGGAGTTGTCGGTCGAGAGAATAAACCAGAGAAGCTTTAGTTGCATGATCCAATGGCCCAACATAATCCAAACTAAGATCCAACGACTGAGGTTGATTCCGACAGTGAATAAAGTTCTGAAGCTTTCTCGTGCATTGATCAATTGGCAAAATTTGATTTGATATTTGATCTGATGGCTAGAATCAATGCCGATTGGGTTTAGGATGATTTGAATGCATTTTCAGGCTATTTGATCAACATCTGACAGCTGGCAAGGGTCTACAAGTTTAACAATGATTAAAAGTCTGATCTTAACTCAAAATTGAGCCCACTTTTTACCTATAAAACTAGGAGAACGTGGAGAATTTATGGAGAACAAAAGCAGTAACAAACAGGTAGCAGAGAGTGTCCACCTTCAACTTTTTATTCTCTTTTTATTTTAAAGCTTTTGTAAGGGATTTTGAGAGAGAAAAAGAGCATCATTGCTGGGGTTGTTCTTCCTCCTCTTTTTTTCATGAAGATGATGTTTGCAGACACCATGCGCGGTTAAAACTCTGAGTCTCCAGGAGAGTAGATGAGATTTGAAAGAAGAGTGTCCTATAAGCCAATCGCAAGTGTGTTACGATGGAATTTTTTTTATAATTTTTCGACTCATGTAATGATATTTATTATTTGATAATAAAATAAGATATTGATTTATCATATTAGCTGCATCTTATTATATCTAAGATTATGATGAACTCCAAAAATTAGGATGATGATTTTAGGAGACATGAATGGGTCATACTGGTGAGACCTAAAATCTTAAAATCTTAATCTTTAATATTCCTGATCGTAGGAATACTGAGTCGGAGATCAATATTTCGGATAGACTAGCACATCTTATGTATGCTCAATGGAGAGGGTGGCAGATCTCACTAGCCACTTGTGTGAGATACTAATATAAGGATGTGGGTACTTATTTGAGAAATAAATCCACTAAATTGACTCGATGAAAGAGAACATCTTATGAAAGCCTTACATGCATATCAAAGATGGTTCTCTAAGTGGGAGTTGTGCAAATGATCCTTAGAACTGAAATCACCATAGAATCTTATGCATATGAATCCATATTTTGGTTCATACTCAAGCATGGCATTAAGACATGTATGAAGTGTTCTGGATATGGTGAAGTATGTATGAAGATTATGAGTAGGTCAATATAGAATGGATCACTCCTAGTAAGAGTAGATCGCATTCTGTACATTCTCATTTCTAGATGATTCAAAAAAAATCTTTTGACCAAAAGTAGGAAGGAGATTAGAAAGAGTTTCTAATGCTTCTTCATCAGAGTCATCATTGGTTAATTAAAAATTGATATGAATATATATTTGAGTTTGACATGATTCCATACTTATGGACATATTCAGGGTACAGGGATGATTGAAGGATTGTATTGCACAGTAAGCTGCCACTGAAGGGTATATTTGATATTTCTATCAAATTTCATATCTTCTAGATAGTCATGATATATTGCTAGATGTCAATCTTGATTTGTAGATCATCAATCTTGACTTGTAGGTCTGATCGAATTAAAAAATTTAATTCGATCGCCAATTAGAAAGAGCTCTAATTGCTGAAATCGGGTAAGCTCGATTAGACCTAAATCAGTTAGATTAAAATCTAATTAAATTAGATTAACTTACATTCACACCTACTGTTAGCTAGATGTGGAACCCAATGGGTCACACACATATGGAAATTGATCAAGGATCCTTTTGAAAAAGGTTGATTAGAATTTTGGATTCAATCAGGGTTCTGATAAGCATGCTAGCACGTGTGGAAACCCTAGCTCCTTTGGAGATCAATTTGGTCTCATGCCTTGCTGATTTGCTAGCCTGATTTGGTGGGCATTTGGGTCAGGTCAAGCCACCTAGAAGCAACCAAAAAGAGATGCCATATCTATTGATTAATGCCAAAAACCAAGAGTACAAGATGAGAAGGACTCTTGGTGCAAATATGCAGAGTGCACGCGCTATTTGGTTTTGGCATGCAGTTGGACTAAGAGTCCTTCTGTTTTATGTTTCTATTTTTATGGAAACTAGATTAGATCATGAACCATCTAGCACACATTTAAAGTATGAAAGTTCCATCAGATTGAGCATGAAAAAAAATTCCTGAAACATTGCTGCGCGCGTGATAGGTTTTCTGGATGCACGAGGGGACATGAAGACTCCTTCTATTTAAGGAGTCTTAAGTGACTTTTTTTATCTGATAATTTTTTTGATAAGAATTAGTTTTAAGTACTGATCACATGATAAAAATCTAAAAAATTATTGGATATTGGAAGGTTGCTTTTGATGCTCTTTTCTGGGCATGCATGCGCGACAGCAAGAAGGCACTTGCGCATCTCTCCGATTAAGAGTCCTTCTCAGGTTTAAACACTTATCCAAATGGGGTGACACTTGTTGATAGCCTTTCAATTTGAATCATGTGTTACATGGCAAATTTTCATGCTGATCTGAAGTGAGAAGAGATGCCAATTGCATCTCATTCTAGGTGTGCGCACGTGAGAGGGCTGAAATCAACGTATCACATCCTAAAGAGTCCTTTTGTTTAAAGACTCTTAGATAAGTGATATGATGACTTGATATAGCTTTTTAGATGAGGCATGCCTTCTCTATTAGCACCCTATCTAGTGCTATAAATCGAGGATGGTAGAAGGGTTGATCATTCAATTCTTATATCCTCTATCCACTCCCTCTCTCCCTCTCTTACAACTCTAGGATTTAGGACAAAGGCTTGTTCTTTTAAGACAAGCCTAATCCTAATAACTCTAAGAGTTTAAGAGGTTCAAGAAAAGATGGTCAGGTCTAGTGGGTGGTTCTGAGTGGTTCAAACTCAGATCTGAAGGAAGGTCTGATCGATTGGTGGCTAGTCGAGTTCTAGGGGCTAGAACTCTTAAAGCAAAGTGAAGAAGGATCACTGTCCTTGGTTCAATTTTCATATGGATCACCATTAGAGGGTAGACACTTGGACACCTTGTAAAAATTGGATTGGTGCTATAGATATTCTTCTAATCCAAATTTATTTTAATTATACTTGGATTGATATAGTCAAAGATTTCTGTGCATTAGGGTTTTCGATGCATCGGATGTTTTGAATGAAATTTTAAACACCTAACCCTTTCGCTGTGCCACTGAAACCTGATAATGGTATCAGAGCCCACCTTGATCTATATAATCAAGGGTTAAATTATTGTCTTGATTGTGATCAAGTATGGATTTTTGGTTTGGTTCAAGTCGGGTCAAGGATTGAACCTGATTAAACATTCAAACCCTAATATGTCTTAAAGACATGTTTTAAATATAAAATATATGATGTATGTATAAAATTTTCTTAGTAGCTTAGTACTCTAATTGAAATTCATCACCAGATTATCTGATCATAAGAGCAAGTAGGGTTCAAAGACCCTCTCTTCCTCTTCCATAGAGTACTCTTATGGCGTGTAGGGATGCCACTGTAATGTCCCAAGAAGAAAAATCGTGAAAAGAGTATTTTGTATTCATGCATGTTATTAGAATTTCATGCATATATGATATGCTTGAGATGCTTAATGATAATCATATTATATGATTATATTTTCATACTTTAGAGATATGATTGGATGCTATGATTAGTTGTTATGATTTTTAAGATACAACTATATTAGTGCATCTTTATGATTGATTGATTTAGGATGTGCTTGAGATCATTAAAGCCCTCATAAAAATCATATTAAGTCATAGTGTTGTGAACCAGTAGCTGACCTATTTTTTTGAATCGATTAATCAATGGATGTCTAAGGAGTGTTTCAAGTGCAGTGGTTATTTAATTGGTTAATTGCTGGCCTGGTCAATTTTATTGGTGTCTAAGAAAAACAACGGAGGGACCCCCACCAATCTTAACACTTTTCTAACCAATTAGATTAGTTCGAATCTTGAATGATGGTAGCTCAGTATTTTGAACACTATATATGCCTTCCTTCATGCCTAGTCAATATCTTGTCAAAAATTATAGTAGATTTTTTGTGATATCCACAAGGCATGCTATGGAGATTGATGAGGATTTATCTGGGTGCATATTAGATGTTTCACAGCATATTTTGAATATGTTGCTTTGTTATGATATCTATCAGGACAATATTTTTTAAATATGACTGTATGAAAATGAAAGTTCTGACTTAACTATAAAACACTATAATTTATTGTGATATCCACAAGGCTATGAGTATTTTTAGAGGTAAGGATTATGTTGAGAGTTGCATGAGATGCGATTAGATATATTTTCCTATTTTTGAACTCATTGAGATTTATTGTGATAACTACAAGGCTTCAATAAGGGATTAGAGTCTCAACCTTATTAAGAAATTAGATTAGGGTTTCTCGTTTACCATAAGAGAGGGCTATGGTATCCGATAAAATAGTGGGAGATATAACAAGTTTTAAAAATCTTCATCTAGTTATGCATGTGAAACATGAGTGGTCTGCTTATACTATTATTCTTTATTTATGTAGATTTAAGTCTGCATTATGGCTTCTTTATTTTCACTGCATAACACCATAGATAAACATATGTTAACCGATCCCAACTATGTGGATTGATTGAGGAACTTGCAACTTAGGTTCGTATAGAAGAAGAAATCCGATGTTCTGGATATTCCTGACCTTGGATTGGTCAGTTATAATGAGAAGGCAAAAGATATCCATAAGGATATTACCTGTTCATTTTATGGCAAATTTAGATATTGGGAGTATAATTACAAGAATAATTTTGCAAGTTTGAAGTAGGGTGCAAGTATAGTACCAAAAGATGTGTATATGATACAGACTTATTTTTTATTGAGTGGCTTAGACTCTGATACTTGGATATTAGATATCATCTGTGGATCACATATTTATAATTTATTATAGCGACTACAGAATATTAAAGGTCTGAAAAGAGGTGATCTCGAGCTTTAGGGCGCAAGTGGAGAGTCCATTAGTGCAGAGGCTGTGGGAACCTGTATGCTTGATTTATCTTCAGATAAAATTTTAGAATTGAAAGACTGTTATTATATACCAAAGATCATTAAAAATATTATTTCTATATATTTGTTATTAAAATAAAGATTTGAAATAAGACTAATGGAAAATGGATACTCCATTTTCTTTTTTAATGAATTTTATGGCAGTAGTTATATTGATAACAATCTTTTAATTCTTGCACTCAATGAAAATATTTTTCATATTGAAAGAAATATGAAAAGAAAGAGAGAAGATGTGAATATCACATATCTCTGACATTGTCGCCTTGGTCATATTAGTGAGTCCAGGATAAACAAGTTATACAAAGAAGAATTCTTTGACCCATATGATTATGAATCATTAGAAACTTATGAATCTTATCTCATGGATAAGATGATCAAGACTTCATTTTTTAGATATGGAGAGAGGGCGAATGAGTTGTTAGCCCTAGTATATATAGATGTATGTGGACTGATGACAACTCAGGCTAGAGGAGGATACTCTTATTTTTTCATCTTTACAGATGATCTATCAAAGTTTGGGTATGTGTATCTTATGAAACATAAATCCGAAACCTTTGATAAGTTCAAGGAGTACCAATATATGGTCGAGAAACAAACTAAAAAAAGGACTAAGATTTTTTGATCTGATCGAGGAGGAGAATACTTATCTAGTAAATTTTTTAATCATCTTAAAAGTAAAAGTATTCTTTCTGAATGGACCCCTCCTTATACATCTCAGTTAAATAATATAGCAGAAAGGAGGAATCGCATTTTGATGGATATGGTGCAGTCCATGATATGCTTCACTGATCTTCCAATATCTTTCTAGGGATATGCCCTAGAGACTGCCGCATACATATTAAATAGGGTGCCTTCGAAGTCTGTTACAAGCACACCATGTGAGGTATGAAAGGGAAGGAAGCCTAATTTTAAACATCTTAAGATTTAGAGCTATCCTGCTTATGTCAAAAATATTTTAAGACATAAGCTTAGTGCTAGACCAGACAAATGTAAGTTTGTAGGGTATCCTAAGAAAACTAATGAATACTACTTCTACCACCCTACTGAACAAAAGGTGTTTGTTAGTAGGCACACCACTTTCTTGAAAAATGAATTCATCCAAGAAGGAGGCAATGGGAGGAATATTAAACTTATAAAAGTTCATGATCTACAAGTGGTTGGACCACAAGAAGATCCTCAATCAGAAGTACCCAAGGATGAGATACATTCACAGCACACACCTCCTCTCCGAAGATCAGATAGAGTGCGTTAAACACCTCTGAGATGTGGTTTTATTATTGAGAATGACAATTCGATTAACATCATTCAGGATGATGATCCACTGACCTATTCGGAAGCTGTCATGAGTAGAGACTCAGATGATGGCTGGAAGCTATGAAATGTGAGATGGACTCGATGTACACCAACCAAGTGTGGACCTTGACTGATGCACCTGAGGGTGTGACCTCAATAGGGTACAAGTGAATCTTCAAGAAGAAGATCGGAACAGATGGTCAAGTAGAAACCTACAAAGCTAGGTTGGTGACAAAGGGTTTCAAACAAAGGCAAGAAATTGACTATGATGAAACCTTCTCACCAGTGGCTATGCTCAAGTCTATCCAAATTTTACTTGCTATAACAGCATACTACGATTATGAGATCTGGTAGATGGATGTCAAGACTGCATTCCTCAATGGTAATTTAGAGGAAGAGGTCTATATGACTCAACTAGAGGGATTTATCTCAAGTGGGAGGGCAAATCAAGTATGCAAGCTAAAGAGATCTATTTATGAATTAAAGTAGGCTTCGAAGAGCTGGAACATCCAATTTGACATGACAGTCAAAGAGTTTGGCTTTGTCAAAAATAAGGATGAACCGTGTGTGAATAAGAAGACAAGTGGAAGTGCTGTTGTCTTCTTGATTTTATATGTCGATGACGTACTGCTCATTGAGAATGATATCCCATGATGCAATTGGTTAAGACTTGGCTATCGAATAAGTTTTTCATGAAAGACTTGGATGAAGCATCCTATATACTAGGTATAAAGATATATAGAGATAAATCTAAAAGGATGTTAGGCTTATCCCAATCACGGTACATAGATCTCATATTAAAGAGGTTTAATACGGAGGCAAGTAAGAGAGATTACCTTCCTGCAAGTTATGGTATACGTCTCTCTAAGAAAATATATCCTAAGATACCAGAAGAGAGAAAGAGGATGAATGAAATCCTTTATGCTTCAGCTGTGGGATCAATTATATATGCCATGCTATGTACCAGGCCTGATGTAGCTTATGCTTTACGCGTAGCTAGCAGATTTCAGGCTGATCCAGAGGAGGATCATTGAAAAGCTATGAAAAATATTCTGAAGTACCTAAGAAGGACTAAAGATGTTTTTCTCATATTTGAAGAAGGATCAAAGTTGAAACTAGAGGGATATACAGATTTTAATTTTTAATCTGATCTGGATGATAGCAAGTCAATATCAGAGTACGTGTTTATCCTTAATGGTGGGACAGTGAGTTGGAAGAGTTCCAACAGCAGACAGTAGTTGACTCAACTACTGAGATAGAGTACATTGCTGCTAGTGAAGCCACTAAGGAAGCTATCTGGATGAAAAAATTCATCATGAATTTAGGAGTCGTTCCTAAGATTGAAGGACTGGTGCCATTCTATTGTGATAACACTAAGACCGTTATTCAAGCTAAGAAATCTAGGTTTTATCAAAGATCTAAGCACATCGTCAGACGCTTCCACCTCATTCAAGAAATTATAGAGAGACAAGATGTTGTCCTTGAATGAATAGATACAAAGAATAATATAGCAGACCTATTCACTAAGGCCATACATAATATTTCAGAAATCACTTTTCATTCAAAATACAATTTCATAAATCATACATAATTTTAAAGGCTAATTATCTGCTTTCAAAATAAATTATGAAATATCTTTCGAAAAGATGGTTTATTACTTACCTTACATGTACTTCGATAAGATCCAAACGATTTTAGAAGTTTTAAATCTTCAATAAATAGATCATATTGTAGAATCTACTATTAGACATCTTCTTGTCAAAACAATCATACTCCTATATATAATCAAGTTCAATAATTAGGAAGGATATAAATAGCTATGGAAAGATAGGATTAACGTATAGTTGCATACAATAGTACGAATCATTTTGATTATCACAACTTCATGGACTAAGATTAGAGTAAGAGATAGGTGATTCTGTTGGAAAATGTGTCCCAAAAAGCTAAATCATCAAGCTGTTGACGGTTGAGCAACCAAGTATTGTAATTGATTTGTTAATAAATAAAATATATTTGGCATCTTCATCATAAGCTTTCATCTTCTAATGAACTCCGTTGTTATGATGAAGTCCTTAGGACTATTTAAGTTCGATAAAGAGAGAATTTATCGATTAGTCCTTAAAACTGTTCACGACCCAATAATAAGCTGTTAATAAGGATGACAGCTTCTATCGAGCATAGGTCGCTGTAGGCCATATCGGTTGGTTGTCCTCTTAACCAAGGAGTGTTGAGACACTGGTATGGTATACAGGTGAGATGTAAGGGTACATCATCATTGAACGTGACCAACTCTAGAGTATTCTACTGTCGAGAATGTCTCTGATGGGATATAGGTATAAGTGTCCCTTAGATTTGAGATCGCCTCAGTGACTTGCAAGCAACTCACTGTGCTTTGGTACTGGACTAACTGAATTTTTAATTCAGAGACGGAAGGCTTCTGGGCACAGTCAAGTACTTGCGAAGTCAGAGTGTGATCGAGATGGGATTGACCACTCCAAGAGTTGGAGAAGAATGAGTCGCTGTATTTCAATTTAGCAAAACCTTGGCCAGGATAATCCATCAGATGGATTTGATATTTTGAAATACAATGTGGACAACCTGATCAGAGTTGACAGTTGAACTCTGGGGTGTCCTATGATAATTTTGGTCAAGGAGATGAATTATATGAAAACTATAACTGCATGGGTTCTAAGGATGTTATTCTACACATTCGACCTATCCGGTCGTCGGATACCATTGCTAGATGGTCACTTCGATTGGTACAGAAATTTATTCCTATGCTACCGACTTAGGTTCGGACCTATGAGATCACACACATTAGAGTTCATGATCCGATCGGATGGTTGATCAACGATTAAGAATCATTCTAGGGTTAAATGATCAATACGATTGACATTTAACCCAGTGCAAGTATTGCAGGAGGATCGATTAGCAATTCGATTGCTAATTGACTTAATTTGATTAAGCCAATGGGCTGAGATTAAGTCTAATTAAATATAATTTAATTAAATTTATTTTGGACTTGATTGGATCAAGTCCAATTGGTTTATTGGATAAGCCAAGTGCAAGGAAAAACTAGTCCTAGTTCAACTAGGACTTGGGTCAATCTAATTTCTAATTTGATTAGAAAATTAAATCAGATTTAAATCTAATTTAATCTGATCAAATTAGGTTTTTAATTGGGTTAAGATCTATTTTAATTAGGTTGATCTAATTTTGGTTTGATTTGGTTTGGAAAACCAAATTAAAATAAGACATAAGATAGAATCCTAGTAAGACTAGGATTCCACCTTGCGCCACATAAGCCTTCCCCACGCCCTCTCTCTTATTCAACGCCAATCTCCACTTATTTTGTGTGACAAAAGCCCTCTCCCAGGTCTCTCCCACATTCACAAAAGGTTTTCTCTCTTCTTTCTTATATGGAAGGTGGTTTGGATCAAATCAAAAAGGAATAAGTTTGGATTTCGAATTCTATGAGATAGAGTTTTAGAAATCCAAAACTCTTTCAATTTTGCACCGAATTTATCCAAATTTTTTTTAAAATTTTTGTGGCTTTTAGGGTATATATTGTGCACCTTTTGCTAGTAATCCATGCACGAAAATATGGAGGAGGTGCTCAAGAATTGGGCTCCCCTTAACTTGCCATATTTGGATAAGCCTTGACTAGGTATTTGACCTAGACATGGACTCTATCATATCTCTCTATATAAAATGAGTTTCTTCATGAAATTTTAGGAGAAAATAGAGATTTGAGAGACCTTTGTGCCATCTAAAAATCATAGAGATTTGAGTCATGGAGATATAAAAGATGCAAGTTAGGGTGTCTAGAGAGAAAAATGAGAAGAAGAAGAGGGTCTTCTTCTAGGGTTTTTCGTTTTCATATCTTTCCTCCCGCCATCTTGAGTTTCCTGAGAGCATCTCAGATCTGAAACTCCTTCTTTTACTTTCCATCTTTGGAAGAATCCAAATCAAGAAGAAGGAGGCACCTGATCAACCATCAAAGAAGGATCAGCGCAGTACTAGCCTACTGTGCTGATTTCCTGAAGCAAGACTTCTGATCGAGATTCATGGGCTCGTGTGGATGACTCCCAGAGGCCGGATGTGTGTGTGGCTTGCAACATCATCTTTGAGCCCGGATCAGCGAGGTTAGAGCATCTAACTTGCAAGGTAATAGATCTGATCTATTGTTTAATACATACATTAGATGTGGTATAGAAACATGTTGATATGATCAACATGTAGTTCATGCTATATTTATATATTTTAATTTTTGATTTAATACTATGTAATAATCATGTAATAGGATCTTAGATCTAGGGATTCTCTAGTTTCAAAAAATAAATTTTGATTTATTTTAGTCTTCCACTGTATGATCTTGAAAAAGTTTCAAGATCTAACCCTGAAACCCTAGATCTGGTTCCTACAATTGGTATCAGAGCCTAGATTCTTTATTACATGATTATTTATACATGCTTAGATTATTTCTTAGATTAGATCTAATTTATAATCTGATTATTAAATCTAAAATTAAAATTTTAGATCAATCACAAACTGCAAGGTTGTCCTGCTGTAAGGTTTACCCCTTACAGTGCAAAGGTTGTCCTAGTTTGTGTAGATCTATCTTTAATCATAAATTTGTTAGATATGATCTAGATTAAATTTATGATTTACTAGATTTAAAAGATGTTTAAATCTGAAATAAAATCTCTTTATTAATAATTTTTGTGCAAAGAAATTATTTAAAGTTGAAATTATTTCAATTACATGAACCTGTTTAGATTAGATCTAAAGTAGTTTCCTGTTTAATTCACTTGTATCTTGATTATGAATCAAATATGCAATATGGTTGGTAGAATCATATTGTAAAATTATTTTACAAATATGAAAATTATTTTTTGAAAAGTCGAACCCAACCCTCAGTCCAAAACTTAATTAAGAATTAAGAAGTTGTTTGATTAGGTTCTAGGATTGTGAATTGAAGAACCTAAGACACAAATCATAACACATTGGGTTAATGGGTTAGTGAGAATTAAGTCCATTAATTGGGTTAGACCTATGGTTAGATTAAAGATGGACTTAATTAGAGAATTGACTAAATCTAATCAATTGTTGTCTTAGATTAGGTCAAGGATTCTCTAGATCAATTACAATAGTTGTAGTTGGTCAAGTCCATGTCTTTAACGAGAACCAAATAGACTTGATTCTTGGCTAAGCGGTCTAGCACGAACTGTTAGGTTGATCTAATCGAAACTAATTAAACCAGTTGGTGTCTAAGGTAAACCAGATCGGTGGTTTTTAATTGGAAACCCGCTTACCTGGCCATTTCTGATGGTGTTTAAGGCAAGCTTTGGCAGACCCTTCCACTGATCGAACTTACCTGGCCTCTTGGTGAAATTATGTTTTGATCGGATCACTTGACTATTCGAGCTGACCCAAATCAGCTAGGTAAATCAGTGTGACTGATTTAGGTGCTCCTAGACCAGCCCTTTTAATGGTCTCCTTTAAGCTGACTTGGTGAAGCCAGTGAGAGGATCATGATAAGCTGGTTCATCTGACCTCATCCTCTATATTATTTAAATCTTCTAAAATTATTAGGTCCTTAAAATGATAAAGTTATGGAGATAACTGAGTCATTGCCTCCCATTAAGGTGTTTGATAATGAGTCCATTAACTCAATAATCATTGCAGACCCAAAGGCCTGGTGCTTGTTGACTAATGGAATTATCACTCATCATATGACGACTTGGAAGTGTCTCTCTAATGGTGGTTAGGTGAGCCAACCAAAGTTGGGCTTAATCATTCATTGGTTAGATACACCAAGTATGATCATGTTAATGGTTGGACCTAACTGGATCCTTACAGTGGAGGCCAAAGCCTACTGATTAGGTCTCTGGGGCAAAATTAAAATTACTAAAAATTATTTAGAAAAACAATTGGTTATGAACCTACCCTTAGATGTACATGGGTTGGCCAACCAAAGTTGGACTTGTGTGCAGTCTAAGTGGATTCTAGTACCCACTAAGGAATTAGGGTAATTCCTCGAATTGGAGGTAGAGGCAACCAATTCGAATAAAATAGTGGGAGAAACCTTTTGATTAAAGTCCAAATCTTTAGGTTTAATGAATCAATTACTAATTAGGTTATGGTTCTCCATTGTGCAAATATCGTCACTTTCCTATCGCTCCGATCATTGTTGGATAATGATAAGTTGGTAGGACCCAACTTCGGTAGCTGGTACCGAAAGTTGAAGATAGTCCTGGAGCATGAACGGATCCTATATGTGATAATGGATCCTGCACCTGAGGAGCTAGCTGTCAATGCACGTGGAACAGTCAGAGACACTTACCAGAAGTGGCTCAGTGATCGGACCACGGTGCGCCGTATCATGCTGGCTGCCATGAGAGACGAGTTCAGTCGCAGATTCGAGACGGCTCAGCCAAAGGACATGCTTCAAGTGTTGGAGGATGCCTTTGGCACACCCGATGATGTGGAGAGGCACAAGACTAGTTGTGCCATCTTCAATGCCAAAATACGGGATGGTGCCTCTGTCACTGATCATGTATTGTACATGATCGAGCTGATGGAACGATTGAGCAAGCTCGGCTTTCCCTTGCATGAGCAGCTTGGAAAAGATGCAATACTGAACTCGCTGCCCAAGTCTAATCTCCCATTCCTCACTCATTATAGAATGACAAAGCCTGAAGAGAACTACCACGGGTTACTGGGGTTGCTTCAGAACTTTGAGAAGGATCACCAACTTTACAAGGAGTCGGTGAACTTAGTGGGAGGTTCGTCTTCTAGTTCTCGAACTTTTAAGAAAGGGAAGAAGAATAAGAAGAAGAAAGTGAAGAAGGTGCAAGTTCAGGCTGGGACATCAGTGCAGAGCCAGACCAAAAAGATCAAGCCTGATAAGAGTCTATTCTACTGGCAAGCATTTTAGATTAGATAGTGTGTTAGATATCTACTTATGGCACTATAGACTAGGTCACATAAACAAGAATAGAATAAATAGGTTGACTCAAGAGGAAATCCTCGAAGTCAGTGATTGTGAATCATTTTCAACCTGTGAGTCCGGTCTTCTTGATAAAATGACCAAGTCACCATTTACTGGAAAAGATGAGAGAGCTACTGAGCTCTTGGGCCTAGTACATACTGATGTATGCGAGCCCATGAGCACCAGTGCTAGAGGTGGATATTTCTACTTCATAACTTCATAGATGATCTATCCCGATATGGATATGTCTATCTGATGAAACATAAGTCGGATTCATTTGAAATGTTCAAACGATTTCGAAGTGAAGTAGAAAAACAAACTGGGAAGAGTATTAAAACTCTTCGATCTGATCGAAGAGGAGAATACCTTTCTAGTGAATTTCTCATATATCTAGGAGAGAATGGGATTCTCTCCCAATGGATTCCTCCAGGAACACCACAGCATAATGGTATGTCTGAAAGGAGGAATCAGACTTTGTTAGACATGGTCCGATCCATGATGGATTTTGCTAGCTTGCCGATATCCTTCTGGAGATATGCACTCGAATCGGCCTGTTATCTGTTAAATAGGGTTCCAAGTAAGTCTGTAATTAAGACTCCATATGAGATATGGACAGGACGTAAGCCAGTACTTTCACACCTTAGGGTCTGGAGATGCCCGACCTATGTCAAATGATTAGTCACAGACAAACTTGGACCTAGGTCTGACAAATGCTCATTCATAGGGTACCCCAAAGAGACAAAAGGATATTTTTTCTACCATTCTGATGAACAAAAGGTGTTCGTCAGCCTTAAGGCAATCTTTTTAGAAAAGGAGTTCCTTGGTGAAGGAATCGTTGCCTCTAAGGTTGAACTTGATGAAGTTCAACAGGTAGAAGGACCGACACCAATAGCTGAACCTGAGTCGGATACGATTAGATCAGATCCGGAGCCCAATATACCTGCACCATTAAGGCGATCCGGTAGAGTACCGCGTCAGCCGGACAGATACTATGGTTTTTTGGTCCGGGACGGTGATCCCATCGAACTTGATGAGAATAATGAGGATCCGATCACCTATATGGATGCAATGCAGAGATCTGATTCTGAAAAATGGCTTGAAGCCATGAAATTCGAAATGAAGTCCATGAAAGTCAACGATGTATAGACATTGGTTGACCCACCTGAAGGGGTTAAACCCATTGGGTGTAAATGGGTCTTCAAAAGGAAGAGGGACGCAGACGGAAAGGTGGAGACCTATAAAGCCCGTCCGGTCGCCAAGGGGTATCATCAACGTTATGGTATTGACTATGACGAGACATTTTTTTCTGTGGCAATGCTCAAAGCCATTCGGATAATGCTTGCAATAGCTGCCCATCTGGATTATGAGATCTGGCAGATGGATATAAAGACAGCTTTCCTGAATGGAGAGCTGACTGAAGAGGTGTATATGATACAACCTGAGGGGTTTACATCCACAGATGAGTCCAAGGTGTGCAAGCTTTAGAGATCCATTTATGGACTGAAGCAAGCTTCTCGGAGTTGGAACATGCATTTTGATAAGGTGATCAAAACGTATGGCTTCATTAAAAATGGAGAAGAGCCCTGCATCTATAAATGGGCAAATGGTCCAGTTGTGGTATTCCTTGTCTTGTACGTGGATGACATTCTTTTAATCAGAAATGACATCCCCGTACTACAGGGAATAAAAGTTTGGTTGTCATCACAGTTCTCCATGAAGGACTTGGGTGAAGCATCCTACATCCTAGGGATGAAGATCTATAGGGATAGATCAAAAAAGATGCTTAGGTTATCCCAGTCCATGTACATAGACACTGTGCTGGAGAGGTTCAGCATGGAGAATTCCAAGAAGGGCTATCTACCGATAGGCCATGGAATTTTTCTCTCTAAGAAGGATTGTCCGACAACTCCTGAAGAGAGAGAGCGTATGAGTAGAGTCCCATATGCTTCAGCCGTGGGATCTATCATGTACGTCATGACATGTACAAAATCAGATGTGGCATACTCACTAGGAGTAGTGAGTAGATACCAATCTGATCATGGAGAAAATCACTGAAAAGTGGTTAAAGCCATCCTTAAGTATTTGAGAAATACTAAGGATCAATGGTTGGTTTATGGCAAGTCAGATCTGAAACTTGTGGGGTTCACAGACTCTAGCTTCCAATCTGACCATGATGACAGCAGGAGCGTGTCGGGTTATATCTTTACTCTGAATGGTGGAGCCATCTGCTGGAAGAGTTCCAAGCAGTATACTGTGACAGACTCTGTTTGTGAAGCGAAGTACATCGCAGCATCGAATGCCGCGAAGGAAGCTGTGTGGCTGAAAAAATTCATCAACGAGCTCGGAGTAGCACCCTCCCTCGATGGTCCAGTCCTGCTCTACTGCGACAGCACTGGTGCCATAGCTCAGGTGAAGGAATCCAAAGCACATCAACGGACAAAGCACATCTTGCATCGCTTCCACCTGATCCGAGAGATCATGGATCGAGGTGACGTCGACCTTCAGAAGATCGACGGAAAGGAGAACCTAGCCGACCCCTTCACTAAAGCCCTGGCGATAAAGGAGTTCGACAACCACAAGTCGAAGATGGGTATTAGATACTGTGCCGAGTGGCTTTAGGACAAGTGGGAGTTGTTGGAAAATGTATCCCAAAAAGCCAATCGTCAAGCTGTTGACGGTTGAGCAACCAAGTATTGTAATTGATTTGTTAATAAATAAAATATATTTGACATCTTCATCATAAGCTTTCATCTTCTAATGAACTCCGTTGTTATGATGAAGTCCTTAGGACTATTTAAGTTCGATAAAGAGAGGATTTATCGATTAGTCCTTAAAACTGTTCATGACCAAATGATAAGCTGTTAATAAGGACGACAGCTTCTATCGAGCATAGGTCGCTGTAGGCCATATGGGTTGGTTGTCCTCTTAACCAAGGAGTGTGGAGATACTGGTATGACATACAGGTGAGATGTAAGGGTACATCATCATTGAACGTGACCAACTCCAGAGTATTCTGCTATCGAGAATGTCTCTGATGGGATATAGGTATAAGTGTCCCTTAGACTTGAGATCGCCTCAGTGACTTGCAAGCAACTCACTGTGCTTTGGTACTGGACTAACTGAATTTTTAATTCAGAGATGGAAGGCTTCTGGACACAGTCAAATACTTGCAAAGTCAGAGTGTGATCGAGATGGGATTGATCACTCCAAGAGTTGGAGAAGAATGAGTCGCTGTATTTCAATTTAGTAAAACCTTGGCCAGGGTAATCCATCAGATGGATTTGATATTTTGAAATACAATGTGGACAACCTGATCAGAGTTGACAGTTGAACTCTGGGGTGTCCTATGATCATTTTGGTCAAGGAGATGAATTATATGAAAACTATATCCGCATGGGTTCTAAGGATGTTGTTCTACACATTCGACCTATCCGGTCGTCTGGTACCATTGCTAGATGGTCACTTCGATTGGTACAGGAATTTATTCCTATACTACCGACTTAGGTTCGGACCTATGAGGTCACACATATTAGAGTTCATGATCTGATCGGATAGTTGATCAACGATTAAGAATCGTTCTAGGGTTAAATGATCAATACGATTGACATTTAACCCAGTGCAAGTATTGCAGGAGGATCGATTAGCAATTTGATTGCTAATTGACTTAATTTGATTAAGCCAATGGGCTGAGATTAAGTCTAATTAAATATGATTTAATTAGATTTATTTTGGACTTGATTGGATCAAGTCCAATTGGTTTATTGGATAAGCCAAGTGCAAGGAAAAACTAGTCCTAGTTCAACTAAGACTTGGGTCAATCTAATTTTTAATTTGATTAGAAAATTAAATTAGAATTAAATCTAATTTAATCTTATTAAATTAGGTTCTTAATTGGGTTAAGACCTATTTTAATTAGGTCGATCTAATTTTGGTTTGATTTGGTTTGGAAAACCAAATTAAAACAAGACATAAGATAGAATCCTAGTAAGACTAGGATTCCACCTTGCGCCACATAAGCCTTCCCCACGCCCTCTCTCTTATTCAATGCCAATCTCCACTTATTTTGTGTGACAAAAGCCCTCTCCCAGGTCTCTCCCACATTCATAAAAGGTTTTCTCTCTTCTTTCTTACATGGAAGGTGGTTTGGATCAAATCAAAAAGGAATAAGTTTGGATTTCGAATTCTATGAGATAGAGTTTTAGAAATCCAAAACTCTTTCAATTTTGCACTGAATTTATCCAAATTTTTTTTGAAATTTTTATAACTTTTAGGGTACACATTGTGCACCCTTTTCTGATGATCCATTCACAAAAATATGAAGGAGGTTCTCAAGAGTTGGGTGCCCCTTAACTTGCCATATTTGGATAAGCCTTGACTAGGTATTTGACCTAGACAAGGACTCTATCATATCTCTCTGTATAAAATGAGTTTATTTATGAAATTTTAGGAGAAGATATAGATTTGAGAGGCCTTTGTGTCATCCAAAAATCAGAGAGAAAGACCTTTGGGTCGTGGAGATATAAAAGATGCAAGTTAGGGTGTTTAGAGAGAAAAACGAGAAGAAGAAGAGGGTCTTCTTCTAGAGTTTTTCGTTTTCATATCTTTCCTCCCTCCATCTTGAGTCTTCTTCTAGGGTTTCAGGGTTAGATCTTGAAAAAGAGGGTTAGATCTTGAAACTTTTTCAAGATCATACAGCGGAAGACTAAAATAAATCAAAATTTATTTTTTAAGATCAGAAAATCCCTAGATCTAAGACCCTATTACATGATTATTACATGGTATTAAATCAGAAATTAAAATATATAAATATAGCATGAACTACATGTTGATCATATCAACATGTTTTTATACTACATCTAATGTATGTATTAAATAATAGATCAGATCTATTACCTTGCAAGTTAGACGTTCTAACCTTGCTGATCTGGGCTTGAGGATGATGTTGCAAGCCGCACACGCGTCCGGTCTCTAGGAGTCGTCCACACGAGCCCACGAATCTCGATCAGAAGTCCTGCTTCAGGAAATCAGCACAGTATGCTAGTACTGCGCTGATCCTTCTTTGATGGTTGATCAGGTGCCTCCTTCTTCTTGATTTGGACTCTTCCAAAGATGAAAAGTAGAAGGAGGAGTTTCAGATCTGAGATACTCTCAGGAAACTCAAGATGGAAGGAGGAAAGATATGAAAATAAAAACCCTAGAAGAAGACCCTCTTCTTCTTCACGTTTTTCTCTCTAGACACCCAAACTTGCATCTTTTATATCTCCACGACCCAAAAGTATTTCTCTCTGATTTTTGGATGGCAGAAAGGTCTCTCGAAAAGCTATCTCCTCTTAAAATTTCACAAAGAAACTCGTCTTATATAGAGAGATATGATAGAGTCCTTGTCTAGGTCAAACACCTAGTCAAGGCTTATCCAAACATGGCAAGTAAAGGGACGCCCAACTCTTGAGCACCTCCTTCATATTTTCGTGGATGGATCAACAGAAAAGAGTGCACAATGTAAACCCTAAAAGCCACGAAAATTCCAAAAAAAATTTGGATAAATTCGGTGCAAAATTGAAAGAGTTTTGGATTTCTAAAACTCTATCTCATAGAATTCGAAATCCAAAATTATTCCTTTTAGATTTGATCCAAATCACCTTCCATGTAAGAAAGAAGAGAGGAGACCTTTTGTGAACGTGGGAGAGATCTGGGAGAGGGCTTTTGTCGCACAAAATAAGTGGAGATTGGCATTGAATAAGAGAGAGGGCGTGGAGAAGGTTTATGTGGTGCAAGGTGGAATCCTAGTCCTACTAGGATTCTGTCTCATAACTTGTTTTAATTTGGTTTCCCAAACCAAATCAAATCAAAATTAGATCAACCCAATTAAAATAGGTCTTAACCTAATTAAGAACCTAATTTAATCAGATTAAATTATATTTAAATCTGATTTAATTTTCTAATCAAATTAGAAATTAGATTGACCCAAGTCCTAGTTGAACTAGGACTAGTCTTTCCTTGCACTTGGCTTATCCAATAAACCAATTGAACTTGATCCAATCAAGCCCAAACCAAATCTAATTAAATCATATTTAATTAGACTTAATCTCAGCCCATTGGCTTAATCAAATTAAGCCAATTAGCAATCAAATTGCTAATCGATCCTCCTGCAACACTTGCACTGGGTTAAATGTCAATCGTATTGATTATTTAACCCTATAATGATTCTTAATCGTTGATCAACCATCTGATCGGATCATGAACTCTAATGTGTGTGACCTCATAGGTCCGAACCTAAGCCGGTAGCATAGGAATAAATTTCTATACCAATCGAAGTGACCATCTAGCAATGATACCCGACGACCGGATAGGTCGAATGTGTAGAACAACATCCTTAGAACCCATGCGGATATAGTTTTCATATAATTCATCCCCTTGACCAAAATGATCATAGGACACCCCAGAGCTCAACTGTCAACTCTGATCAGGTTGTCCACATTGTATTTCAAAATATCAAATCCATCTGATGGATTACCCTGGCCAAGGTTTTGCTAAATTGAAATACAGCGACTCATTCTTCTCCAACTCTTGGAGTGGTCAATCCCATCTCGATCACACTCTGACTTCGCAAGTACTTGACTGTGCCCAGAAGCCTTCCGTCCCTGAATTAGAAATTCAGTTAGTCCAGTACCAAAGCACAGTGAGTTGCTTGCAAGTCACTGAGGTGATCTCAAGTCTAAGGGACACTTATACCTATATCCCATCAGAGACATTCTCGACAGCAGAATGCTCTGGAGTTGGTCACGTTCAATGACGATGTACCCTTACATCTCACCTGTATGCCATACCAGTGTCTCCACACTCTTTGGTTAAGAGGACAACCAACCCATATGGCCTACAGCGACCTATGCTTGATAGAAGCTGTCGTCCTTATTAACAGCCTATCATTTGGTCGTGAACAGTTTTAAGGACTAATCGATAAATCCTCTCTTTATCGAACTTAAATAGTCCTAAGGACTTCATCATAACAACGGAGTTCATTAGAAGATGAAAGCTTATGATGAAAATGCCAAATATATTTTATTTATTAACAAATCAATTACAATACTTGGTTGCTCAACCGTCAACAGCTTGACGATTGGCTTTTTGGGACACATTTCCCAACAACTCCCACTTGTCCTAAAGCCACTCGGCACAGTATCTAATACCCATCTTCGACTTGTGGTTGTCGAACTCCTTTATTGCCAGGGCTCTAGTGAAGGGGTCGGCTAGGTTCTCCTTTCAGTCGATCTTCTGAAGGTCGACGTCACCTCGATCCACGATCTCTCGGACCAGGTGGAAGCGGTGCAAGATGTGCTTCATCCACTGAGGTGCTTTGGATTCCTTCACCTGAGCTATGGTACCAGTGCTGTCGCAGTAGAGCAGGACTGGACCATCGAAGGAGGATGCTACTCCGAGCTCATTGATGAATTTCCTCAGCCACACAGCTTCCTTCGCGGCATCCGATGCTGCGATGTACTCCACTTCACAAACAGAGTCCGCCACAGTATGCTGCTTGGAACTCTTCCAGCAGATGGCTCCACAATTCAGAGTAAAGATATAACCCGACACGCTCCTGCTGTCATCATGGTCAGATTGGAAGCTGGAGTCTGTGAACCCCACAAGTTTCAGATCTGACTCGCCATAAACCAACCATTGGTCCTTAGTATTTCTCAAATACTTAAGGATGGCTTTAACCACTTTCCAGTGATCTTCTCCAGGATCAGATTGGTATCTACTCACTACTCCTAGTGAGTATGCCACATCTGGTCTTGTACATATCATGGCGTACATGATAGATCCCACGGCTGAAGCATATGGGACTCTACTCATACGCTCTCTCTCTTCAGGAGTTGTCGAACAATCCTTCTTAGAGAGAGAAATTCCTTGGCCTATCGGTAGATAGCCCTTCTTGGAATTCTCCATGCTGAACCTCTTCAGCACAGTTTCTATGTACATGGACTGGGATAACCCAAGCATCCTTTTAGATCTATCCCTATAGATCTTCATCCCTAGGATGTAAGATGCTTCACCCAAGTCCTTCATGGAGAACTGTGATGACAACCAAACTTTTATTCCCTGTAGTACGGGGATGTCATTCCCGATTAAGAGAATGTCATCCACGTACAAGACAAGGAATACCACAACTGGACCATTTGCCCATTTATAGATGCAGGGCTCTTCTCCATTCTTAATGAAGCCATACGTTTTGATCACCTTATCAAAACGCATGTTCCAACTCCGAGAAGCTTGCTTCAATCCATAAATGGATCTCTGAAGCTTGCACACCTTGGACTCATCTGTGGATGTAAACCCTTCAGGTTGTATCATATACACCTCTTCAGTCAGCTCTCCCATCAGGAAAGCTGTCTTTACATCTATCTGCCAGATCTCATAATCCAGATGGGCAGCTATTGCAAGCATTATCCGAATAGATTTGAGCATTGCCACAGGGGAAAACGTCTCGTCATAGTCAATACCATAACGTTGACGATACCCCTTGGCAACCAGACGGGCTTTATAGGTCTCCACCTTTCCATCTGCGCCCCTCTTCCTTTTGAAGACCCATTTACACCCAATGGGTTTAACCCCTTCAGGTGGGTCAACCAATGTCCATACATCGTTGACCTTCATGGACTCCATTTCGGATTTCATGGCTTCAAGCCATTTCTCGAAATCAGGTCTCTGCATAGCATCCATATAGGTGATCGGATCCTCATTATTCTCATCAAGTTCGATGGGATCACCATCCCGGACCAAGAAACCGTAGTATCTGTCCGACTGACGTGGTACTCTACCGGATCGCCTTAATGGTGCAGGTATATTGGGCTCCGGATCTGATCTAATCATATCCGACTCAGGTTCAGCTATTGGTGTCGGTCCTTCTACCTGTTGAACTTCATCAAGTTCAACCTTAGAGGCAACGGTTCCTTCACCAAGGAACTCCTTTTCTAAAAAGATTGCCTTAAGGCTGACGAACACCTTTTGTTCATCAGCATGGTAGAAAAAATATCTTTTTGTCTCTTTGGGGTACCCTATGAATGAGCATTTGTCAGACCTAGGTCCAAGTTTGTCTGTGACTAATCGTTTGACATAGGCCGGGCACCCCCAGACCCTAAGGTGTGAAAGTGCTGGCTTATATCCCGTCCATATCTCATATGGAGTCTTAATTACAGACTTACTTGGAATCCTATTTAACAGATAACAAGCCGATTCGAGTGCATATCCCCAGAAGGATATCAGCAAGCTAGCAAAAATCCATCATGGATCGGACCATATCTAACAAAGTTCGATTCCTCCTTTCAAACACACCATTATGCTGTGGTGTTCCTGGAGGAGTCCATTGGGAGAGAATCTCATTCTCTCCTAGATATGTGAGAAACTCACTAGAAAGGTATTCTCCTCCTCGATCAGATCGAAGAGTTTTAGTACTCTTCCCAGTTTGTTTTTCTACTTCACTTCGGAATCGTTTGAACATTTCAAATGAATCCGACTTATGTTTCATCAGATAGACATATCCATATTGGGATAGGTCATCTGTGAAAGCTATGAAGTAGAAATATCCACCTCTAGCACTGGTGCTCATGGGCCCGCATACATCAGTATGTACTAGGCCCAAGAGCTCAGTAGCTCTCTCACCTTTTCCAGTAAAAGATGACTTGGTCATTTTACCAAGAAGACAGAACTCACAGGTTGGAAGTGATTCACAATCACTGACTTTGAGGATTCCCTCTTGAGTCTACCTGTTTATTCTGTTCTTGTTTATATGACCTAGCCTATAGTGCCATAAGTAGATATCTGACACACTATCTAATCTAGGGTGTTTGCCAGTTGAATAGACTCTTATCAGGCTTGATCTTTTTGGTCTGGCTCTGCACTGATGTCCCAGCCTGAACTTGCACCTTCTTGACTTTCTTCTTCTTGTTCTTCTTTCCTTTCTCAAAGGGTCGAGAACCAGAAGATGAACCTCCCACTGAGTTCACTGAGTTCACCGACTCCTTGAGGAGTTGGTGATCCTTCTCAAAGTTCTGAAGCAACCCCATTAACCCATGGTAGTTTACTTCAGGCTTTGTCATTCTATAATGAGTGAGGAATGGGAGATAAGACTTGGGCAGCGAGTTCAGTATTGCATCTTTCTCAAACTGCTTATGCAAGGGAAAGCTGAGCTTGCTCAATCATTCCATCAGCTCGATCATGTACAATACATGATCAGTGATAGAGACTCCATCCCGTATTTTGGCGTTGAAGATGGCACAACTAGTCTTGTGCCTCTCTACGTCATCGGGTGTGCCAAAGGTATCCTCCAACACTTGAAGCATGTCCTTTGGCTGAGCCGTCTCGAATCTGCGACTGAACTCATCACTCATGATAGCAGCCAGCATGATACAGCGCACCGTGGTCCGGTCACTGAGCCACTTCTGGTAAGTGTCTCTGACTGTTCCACGTGCATTGACAGCTGGCTCCTCAGGTGCAGGATCCATTATCACATATAGGATCCGTTCATGCTCCAGGACTATCTTCAACTTTCGGTACCAGCTACCGAAGTTGGGTCCCACCAACTTATCATTGTCCAACAATGATCGGAGCGATAGGGAAGTGGCCATATTTGCACAAAGGAGAACCATAATCTAATTAGTAATTGATTCATTAAACCTAAAGATTTGGACTTTAATCAAAAGGTTTCTCCCACTATTTTATTCGAATTGGTAGCCTCTACCTTCAATTCGAGGAATTACCCTAATTCCTTAGCGGGTACTAGAATCCACTTAGACTGCACACAAGCCCAACTTTGGTTGGCCAACCCATGTACATCTAAGGGTAGGTTCATAACCAATTGTTTCTCTAAACAATTTCTAGTAATTTTAATTTTGCCCCAGAAACCTAATCAGTAGGCTTTGGCCTCCACTGTAAGGATCCAGTTAGGTCCAACCATTAACATGATCATACTTGGTGTATCTAACCAACGAATGATTAAGCCCAACTTTGGTTGGCTCACCTAACCATCATTAGAGAGACACTTCCAAGTCATCATATGATGAGTGATAATTCCATTAGTCAACAAGCACCAGGCCTTTGGGTCTGCAATGATTATTGAGTTCATGGACTCATTATCAAACACCTTAATGGGAGGCTATGACTCAGTTATCTCCATAACTTTATCATTTTAAGGACCTAATAATTTTAGAGGATTTAAATAATATAGAGGATGAGGTCAGATGAACCAGCTTATCATGATCCTCCCACTGGCTTCACCAAGTCAGCTTAAGGGAGACCAGGGCTGGTCTAGGAGCATCTAAATCAGTCACACTGATTTACCTAGCTGACATGGGTCAGCTCGAATAGTCAAGTGATCCGATCAAAACATAATTTCACCAAGAGGCCAGGTAAGTTCGATCAGTGGGAGGGTCTGCCAAAGCTTGCCTTAGACACCATCATGAATGGCCAGGTAAGCGGGCTCCCAATTAAAAACCACCGGTCTGGTTTACCTTAGACACCAACTGATTTAATTAGTTTCGATTAGATCAACCTAACAGTTCGTGCTAGACCGCTTAGCCAAGAATCAAGTCCATTTGGTTCTCGTTAAAGACATGGACTTGACCAACTACAACTATTGTAATTGATCTAGAGAATCCTTGACCTAATCTAAGACAACAATTGATTAGATTTAGTCAATTCTCTAATTAAGTCCATCTTTAATCTAACCATAGGTCTAACCCAATTAATGGACCTAATTTCCACTAACCCATTAACCCAATGTGTTATGATTTGTGTCTTAGGTTCTTCAATTCACAATCCTAGAACCTAATCAAACAACTTCTTAATTCTTAATTAAGTTTTGGGCTGAGGGTTGGGTTCGACTTTTCAAAAAAAAAAAATCATTTTCATATTTGTAAAATAATTTTACAATATGATTCTACCAATCATATTGCATGTTTGATTCATAATCAAGATGCAAGTGAAATAAACATGAAACTACTTTAGATCTAATCTGAACAGGTTCACGTAATTGAAACAATTTCAACTTTAAATAATTTCTTTGCATAAAAATTATTAACAAAGAGATTTTATTTCAGATTTAAATATCTTTTAAATCTAATAAATCATAAATTTAATCTAGATCATATCTAACAAATTTATGATTAAAGATAGATCTACACAAACTAGGACAACCTTTGCACTGTAAGGGGTAAACCTTACAGCAGGACAACCTTGCAGTTTGTGATTGATATAAAATTTTAATTTTAGATTTAATAATCAGATTATAAATTAGATCTAATCTAAAAACTAATCTAAGCATGTATAAATAATCATGTAATAAAGAACCTAGGCTCTGATACCAATTGTAGGAACCAGATCTAGGGTTTCAGGGTTAGATCTTGAAAAAGAGGGTTAGATCTTGAAACTTTTTCAAGATCATACAGCGGAAGACTAAAATAAATCAAAATTTATTTTCTAAGATCAAAAAATCCCTAGATCTAAGATCCTATTACATGATTATTACATGGTATTAAATCAAAAATTAAAATATATAAATATAGCATGAACTACATGTTGATCATATCAACATATTTTTATACTACATCTAATGTATGTATTAAATAATAGATCAGATCTATTACCTTGCAAGTTAGACGTTCTAACCTTGCTGATCTGGGCTTGAGGATGATGTTGCAAGCCGCACACGCGTCCGGCCTCTAGGAGTCGTCCACACGAGCCCACGAATCTCGATCAGAAGTCCTGCTTCAGGAAATCAGCACAGTATGCTAGTACTGCGCTGATCCTTCTTTGATGGTTGATCAGGTGCCTCCTTCTTCTTGATTTGGACTCTTCCAAAGATGGAAAGTAGAAGGAGGAGTTTCAGATCTGAGACACTCTCAGAAAACTCAAGATGGAAGGAGGAAAGATATGAAAATAAAAACCCTAGAAGAAGACCCTCTTCTTCTTCACGTTTTTCTCTCTAGACACCCAAACTTGCGTCTTTTATATCTCCACGACCCAAAGGTATTTCTCTCTGATTTTTGGATGGCAGAAAGGTCTCTCGAACAGCTATCTCCTCTTAAAATTTTACGAAGAAACTCATCTTATATAGAGAGATATGATAGAGTCCTTGTCTAGGTCAAACACCTAGTCAAGGCTTATCCAAACATGGCAAGTAAAGGGACGCCCAACTCTTGAGCACCTCCTTCATATTTTCGTGGATGGATCAATAAAAAAGAGTGCACAATGTAAACCCTAAAAGCCACGAAAATTCCAAAAAAAATTTGGATAAATTCGGTGCAAAATTGAAAGAGTTTTGGATTTCTAAAACTCTATCTCATAGAATTCGAAATCCAAAATTATTCCTTTTAGATTTGATCCAAATCACCTTCCATGTAAGAAAGAAGAGAGGAGACCTTTTGTGAACGTGGGAGAGATCTGGGAGAGGGCTTTTGTCGCACAAAATAAGTGGAGATTGGCATTGAATAAGAGAGAGGGCGTGGAGAAGGTTTATGTGGTGCAAGGTGGAATCCTAGTCCTACTAGGATTCTGTCTCATAACTTGTTTTAATTTGGTTTCCCAAACTAAATCAAATCAAAATTAGATCAACCCAATTAAAATAGGTCTTAACCTAATTAAGAACCTAATTTAATCAGATTAAATTATATTTAAATCTGATTTAATTTTCTAATCAAATTAGAAATTAGATTGACCCAAGTCCTAGTTGAACTAGGACTAGTCTTTCCTTGCACTTGGCTTATCCAATAAACCAATTGAACTTGATCCAATCAAGCCCAAACCAAATCTAATTAAATCATATTTAATTAGACTTAATCTCAGCCCATTGGCTTAATCAAATTAAGCCAATTAGCAATCAAATTGCTAATCGATCCTCCTGCAACACTTGCACTGGGTTAAATGTCAATCGTATTGATTATTTAACCCTATAATGATTCTTAATCGTTGATCAACCATCTGATCGGATCATGAACTCTAATGTGTGTGACCTCATAGGTCCGAACCTAAGCCGGTAGTATAGGAATAAATTCCTATACCAATCGAAGTGACCATCTAGCAATGATACCCGACGACCGGATAGGTCGAATGTGTAGAACAACATCCTTAGAACCCATGCGGATATAGTTTTCATATAATTCATCCCCTTGACCAAAATGATCATAGGACACCCCAGAGCTCAACTGTCAACTCTGATCAGGTTGTCCACATTGTATTTCAAAATATCAAATCCATCTGATGGATTACCCTGGCCAAGGTTTTGCTAAATTGAAATACAGCGACTCATTCTTCTCCAACTCTTGGAGTGGTCAATCCCATCTCGATCACACTCTGACTTCGCAAGTACTTGACTGTGCCCAGAAGCCTTCCATCCCTGAATTAGAAATTCAGTTAGTCCAGTACCAAAGCACAGTGAGTTGCTTGCAAGTCACTGAGGTGATCTCAAGTCTAAGGGACACTTATACCTATATCCCATCAGAGACATTCTCGACAGCAGAATGCTCTGGAGTTGGTCACGTTCAATGACGATGTACCCTTACATCTCACCTGTATGCCATACCAGTGTCTCCACACTCTTTGGTTAAGAGGACAACCAACCCATATGGCCTACAGCGACCTATGCTTGATAGAAGCTGTCGTCCTTATTAACAGCCTATCATTTGGTCGTGAACAGTTTTAAGGACTAATCGATAAATCCTCTCTTTATCGAACTTAAATAGTCCTAAGGACTTCATCATAACAACGGAGTTCATTAGAAGATGAAAGCTTATGATGAAAATGCCAAATATATTTTATTTATTAACAAATCAATTACAATACTTGGTTGCTCAACCGTCAACAGCTTGACGATTGGCTTTTTGGGACATATTTCCCAACATCATCGAGTCCTCTTCGACTACCTCATCGAACCTCTTCGGCTACCATCCTCTCTTAGAGTCTCATCGAGTCCTCTTCGATTACCAACCTCTTCCTGGGTCTCACCAAATGTGCGCTAGAACCTTGCATAATACATAAATCACATAAAGAGAGTATCAGAGGAGAGAAAAATGATGAGACAAAATATGACTGATCAAGCAACACTATCTGACATTTCAATCGATCCAATCAAGACAATTTAATCAAATTAAGATTGGACTAGCATACAGATGGCTCAATATAAATCATAGCTGATCAAATCTAGTATTGTCCAGAGATAGCAAGCCAAGAGGGAGGTGAATTAGGTTATTTAAAAGTTTTAACCAAATTAAACTCTAAGGCAAGTATGTGCTTCAATTTTAATCTGAAAGATGTGGTGGTGATGTATGCAATATAAGCAATAGCGAAATCAAGACCATGCAAGAATTAAACTATGCTAAGCTGAAACTAAAATCATGCAGGACAAGCAAAGTAATAGAATAAGAAAGCACAATACAAACACATAAGATGTTATAGTGGATAGGTGCAATCTATACCTATGTCTACTCTCCAAGCTCTCTTTCAAAATTATACAAAATCCTTCCTTGATTATATTGTGTTTGTTTTTCTGAGTTCACAAATAAAATCTAGTTGGTTTTTCGAGCTCACTAATAACTCAGTTAATTTTTTGGGCTCACCAATCAAAATCTTTACAATGTCCGATTATGAGCTTGGATCAGTCTAATCCCTAAGTTTCTTTTTCTTAAAGAAACTTGTAAAGAAACAAAATACAATATATGAAATTTCGACATAAAGAGAAAAATAAAAATGAAACTCTTTTAAAGCTCAGATGAGAAGCTGATGGATGGCTCTTTTGATGCTTTTTCTTCTCTTCTTTTAAGCTTGAGAGGAGGTGGAAGAAGTTGGAGAAGATTGTTCTTAAAAGCACACTCAAAATTCTTTTACTTAATTCCTCTCTTTTCTTTCTCTTAAGGATATTCAATGATGCTTACTCAAGATGATGTTTTTCCTCTTTAATCCGCTTAATCTCGGCTCTTCAATGAGTTTGAAAGTCTTTAAACCCTTTTTAGAAGCCAAACTAGCCGTGTCTAGCCGTTGGAGACTGAAAACTAGCTATTGGAGGGCTTTTCTATAAATCTGCAGTTTTTTGAAAACTAGCCATTATTACTATCAGAAACTGTTGAGTCGACTCATGGTTTTCTTGAGTCGGCTTATGGTCCTCATGAGTCGGCTCTTAGATTTCTTTAGTCGGCTCAAGTAGCAAGTTCAAAAATTGTTTCTCTATCTTTTCTACATGAGTTGACTCATGCTGTTCTTGAGTTGGCTCAAGGCTGTGCCAGTGCAGGTCTGCGTGCCTGAGTCGGTTCAAGGGATTCTAAAATTAGCTCGAGGCCTATGTCAAATGTTGAGTTCATGCCAGAATCGACTCAAACTCTTCCTGAGTCGACTCAAATTCTCTTGAAACTTGGAATTACTCATTTTAACACCTATTTCAGTGAAGGGATCGGCTCCTTTTGCTCTGGGATTGACTCCACTAAATCAAAAACTCAAAAATCCTTCTTTAATTCCTTTGACTTAGTGAATTTTGAGGAGATCTTTTCTATAGATTATTTGTTTAATTTAAGCACCTGGAAAGACCTACATTTATTCTTGAAATACATAGTTAGATTCATAAATATCCAAAGTTTGGCAATCATCAAAATCAATTATGGGATCAACATCTAGGTATACTCGACCTGATCAAAATGGATGCCGGCACACTATCCAATGATCATAAATCAAGATTCTTTTCATTAAATTAGATCAGAATCATTAAAAGTCATAGAGAGAGAAAATATAAAGGAAGAGATGATCTAGAGAAAAAAAATTTAGAGAAAAAGTAAAACTTTCTAGAGAGAGTGGGAATGCAAGCTCAGAGAAAGGAGAGAGAGAAACTCTTTCTTCTTTTTTTTTTTCTTTTTTTTTCTCTCTTCTTCTTCTTATTTTCTTCTTGGTAGAACTGGGGACCTTCCATTCCCCTTCTATTCTCAAAATAGAGGGGCTCAAAGCTGGGGGCAGCTATCAGTAGGGATGCGAGCTATAGTGATGCAATGGGGGATCATCAATCTATGGTCGGTGGTGATGATTGTAGTCGAAAAAATAAAGAAAGATGGGCGGGAAAGAAAAATAGGAGAATTCAAATCAGGACAAGACATCCAAGAAATTCTGATCAACCCAATAATTGTTCATTTAGAAATCATGATTCTAAGATTCAGAAGGATGTGGAGAATCAATTATATAACCAACCGATCCTTACCTTCATTTTGGTGGTCGATGACCATGATTTTCAATAGCACAAAGAATGGGTATGTTGGCTTTTCGAGAGGAGAAGGAAGAAGAGGATGGTTGGTCGGCATCATTCTTCAATGGTTGCTTCAAAGAAGAGATCGGGCTTTTATATAGAGGGCCAATCGAGGCGATGGAAGCCGACAAAACTTCAATTCCCACATGAAATCAAAGACTCGATCGAAGAGGGAAGAGAGACTCCTTCGATAGTCAAATCATAATCAGGTCCCTCAGCATGTGCAGAGCACATACTGGCCTTAATTTTTTTTTTTTGAATTTGAAAAACTATGTTGCGATATTACATAAACTTGCAACTAGTAAATTTACATCAGTTTCCAACGATGATAATCACCACTATAGGTTGCTCAGGCCCTCTTTCATGTAGAAAGAAATATGGAGTCATTGACTAGTTCAAAATTAATTGGAGAATCAGATTGGTGGGTTGGATGGATAGAGCTTTTTCTTATTGGGATAAGAACATATTAGGAATTTTAAAAGCATTTGGGACTTGTGATGGTAAAACGATTTGGTCGTGCTAACGTCTTGGTTGAGAGGGAAGATAAGAGAAAAAAAGAAGAGAATGAGAAAGAAAGTTAATATTTTTTTTTAATTGAGAGTTTTTTATAAAATAAAAGAAAAGAAAAGGAGAGAAGCAGAGGGAATACAAATCCTCTCAAATTTTTAACTTTTTTCTCCTCCATATCGAGCGAAATTGAAGAGAAAGGAATTGAGAGTTAGTGAATCTTTTATAATTTTTATTTTATCCCTTCAATAATGAAGAACAAAATTAATATTATATTTCAATCCTAAGATTTATTTTAAACCTTCCACCTAAGTCTTCCATCCAATTAAACTCCCATGAATGGAAAAAATCAATGAAAACAAAAAAAAAATGATAAGATCTTTTCTTGACTGTATTCTTGGGTTTATTGGGTTTCTTTTAAGGGTATAATAGTAAAAAAGATTATAATATATATATATATATATATATATATATATATATATATATATATATATATATATATTGCTCCCAAGAAGGAAAGAAATAATTATTTTTTTTCTTTAGACTTCCGATTAAGGAGAAAGAAATATATTTTCGTCCCTTTCTTTTTCTCTCTCCTTATTCATATATATATATATATATATATATATTTCTAAATTTTCAATCAAAGCATAAGGTCTTATTTGGCTGAGCTTTTAGGATGTCAGAGAGCACTTTCTGGTACTCAAAAAGTATTTTAGAGTGATATAATAATATTTGATAAAAATATTTAAAAATTATTTTGATTTTGTTAAAAAGTTGAAAAAATTTATTTGAGAAAAATTATATTTTGAAGGTTCACTAAAAATTATTTTATTTTTTTAAAAATATTTTATTAATATAATTATTAAATAATAAATAATTTTTTATAAAAAATTTAATTTAAAAAATTAGTAATTTCAAATAGAGCCTAAACGGGGATGGAGCTGGACGGGAGCAGTTGAACTGAAAATTAAATAAATAAATCAATTTATTTATTTATATGTTTAGTTAAAAGAAAAAAAAAAAATCAAAGTAGGGTTAAGGGTGAGCGTGACGGCGGGTCGTCGTCTCGAGCGCGCATCGCCATCCCCCAATTTTCGCTCTTCGGCGCCTGGCCTCAAATTCGAGTTTCATTTTGCCGCGGTTTGTTTATTTCCTTCCCTTTCTTTTTGAATTGAATTGCCTTGCTGAAACCTCTGAAGAAGAGGAGGAGATCGATAAGGAATACCATGGTCACCAGCAGCAAGCCTGCCTTCGAGGGCCAGTCGCTTGAAAAGTTCTTCGCATCCTTCGCCTATAAAGGAGGAGGCGGAGGACATGGCGATGGTATCAGGAAGAGGAACAGCAGCAGAGGAGGAGGAAGTGTTGATAAAAGAATAGGACAGAGACGGCTTCTCCTTAGCCCTAACAACAACAACAACAATACTCCTCCACCGCCGCCGCCACCACCACCACCACCACCATCATCGTTACTCCAGAGCACTACCGAGACCACCATAACAAAACCGCCGAGCATCCTCAATGGCCTGTCACCTGTCGAGTTCATTGCATCTTTTTCCTACAAAGGAAAAAGAAGGGTTGATAATAGAATAGGAAAGGCAGAGGACCTTGTTAACCCCGGCACTCCTCCTCCACCACCGCCTGTCGTCAAGTATAGAAAAGGGAGGAAGACAGCCGCCGCTGCAACCACCACCACCGTCAGACGGGTCAGCCGTTTCTTCCCTCCTCCTGCCGAGAACTTTATCGTCGTTGATGGCAAGAAGGATATCACTGAGAAGGGGAAAGCCCGTTCCGGTGGCGGGACCACCAGGAAGAGGCCAAGGACGACAGGCAACACAGGCAGCACTGATGCGAACCGGCAGCCGCAGAAACGCAGCAAGGGGAGGAGAAAGCAACGCAGCATCCAGCTATCTGCTAAGGAGAAGTTTTCGGACGCCTACAAGAGAGTCAGTGATCACGATATCTGGGATGCTCCACGGTCGTCCCACAACCTCCTGCAAGAAAGACACTGCTTTGATCCCTGGAGGGTCCTGGTTATATGCATCCTGCTCAATAAAACAAACGGCAATCAGGTAGCTTTCCGTTTCTCCCCCAATAAATTACAGGTAGCTTTTCTTTTCCTCTTCTTAGCGAGACTGGTTATGCCTGTTGGAATTAATTTTAACATTATACACAAAATTTTGCTTTCACAATGACCCATTTGAATTTGTCTAGTAACAATCCATGTACGAACAGAACGTTGTGGGACCAAGATTTTGCTTTTTCCTCCGAATCTACTTGATTCCTTTCTTTCCATGCCTTAATTATGCAAGGGCTGATTTTGTCCATCAGCCACATCTAAATGTGATGCATGCACAACACTTGTGTAAGATGACTGGACACAATCCAAAACTTTATAACAGCAAAATAATTTTTTTCAACTTCGCAAGGTTGCTTGAGTGAAGTAGGTATATTTCTGCAAAGAAGATGTCAATGCCCCCTCCCTATGGTTTGCTGGATGTCCCTTCTTTGATTTCATTGTAGAATCAACCATCTCAACAAATGATCTGCCTTCTGATCGAGACCAGATTTGGAATAACACACTTGAAACCCTGCCCTTGTTGCTCTTCTCTTGCATCAAATGACCTTCAGGGTTTGACGTTTGTTTCTTGTCCTTGGTTGCATTAGGAAGATAACAGAAAAGGTTTTATTGGTTCATTTGCAAAGAGTATCAAATTGACACAAAGCCAAGAGAAAAAAGCTCTAAACATAAGAAATGAGGTGGCCTAGGGATGTCAGAAAAGGGGCCCAGATGTTTCGTTGTTTGCATTCATGATTTTTTATCAGTAGATTTAGGGTGTAACTCAAAAAAAATCTGGTAAAGGATTTCTTGAGGTTTAATTAGTTAAAAGGCTGAAGAAATTTGGAAAATGGTTTTTCTGCAGAATTTTGGATTGTTTAGGTTTTCTCATTATATATTTGAGAATAAAGGGACAAAGTGGATGATATACACTCTCAATGACTCAACATATATTTTATGGTGAGGGTTTAAAATGATTGTTGTTGATGAGCACTCTAAAGTTAAAAGAGAATTCGTATTGATGCGGCTGATTAGAGTAATTTTATCAGTAAACTGTGAGAGATTTCATCTTTGTTGTTATAAAAGGAAAAATTAAAAACGAACAAGGAAAAGACAGAGAATAGTGTAATAGGCAAAAAAACTTTGACTAAATGGACTAAAGTTGTTGGGGCTGCCGGGTGGACTCAAGGCTTTCATAGTATGGTTGAATATAGAACCAAAAAATCAAGAATACCAACCTCTTTTGTTGCTAATCCTATGTTTTTTCTTCCTTTATGTCCTTCCTGATTTCTTAAAAGCTTTCATCATCTATATCACATACCATGTCCTTTCATTATGTCACACACTTGACCCATGCTTACATTACATCTCCAATTTAGAAGGTATCTGAACATTGATGGCATTTGATAGGCTTCAAGCTTTTAAAGCTAGATTTGGATCCTCCATGTTCAACATTGCTTGCGCTAGATAATAAGAACAAGGAAAGTAACATACATTGCTTGTGGCGAAAGCTAAAAGTTCAAAGGCAAGAAAAGATGTTAATTTTAGATCTTAAGCAATAAAATAGAGCAATATTAGAGCAATTGAACCATACAGCCCAGATTAATTTTTGAAATAAGATTTTGCAAAGTTAGAAAGCTCTTTCCTTTCTCCATATCTGTTTTAGTCCAAGCTTGTATTAAAATAGTTTTGTAGTTCTTTTGATCGTTTTAGCAACATTATGATTCTTGAATTTGGAAAGTAGCTAGGATTGTATTTGGTTTCTTGAAGTATTGGCTTGTTTTAAGAATTCACATTTTTGTTTTCTAGAATTCATAGAGGAAGATTTAAAAGATATTTTACTGTTCTAGAAAGAGTGGGAGACCACATGAATTTCATTTGTTTCTGCTTTCCTTGAACATCACTTTTGTGTCATCATATCATGCCTTATTTCTTCCATTCTGCTCTTCATGATAATGTTCTACTTGTGCTATCGCTATGTTCTCCTAATTTTGTTTTGGTACCACCATTGCATGATTGTGCCAAATATATTTTCAAAATTTTTGAGGTGTTCTTGATGTTGTCGAAGGTGCTAGTCTCATATGCCCTTCATCAATTCTTGCCTATTTCTTTGGACCTATTTTTCGGGTGTATTAATTTTTCTTCTTTTGCCCTGCTCTTTTTTTTTTTTTTTTCTGTTCATAAAAAGAATTTCAGATCTCGCAAGCTTTGGGATTTATTTGAAATTTAACAATTTTATTTTGAAGCCTTGAAGCTACTAAGGCTACAATAATATGTCAAATTAGTTGCTGCATGAGCCTCATTCATGATTCTCAAAATCAAAATTTTATCATATGAATTCATGTTAGCATTAACTCGATCTGAAGTTTCCCACATGAAAACATACGATTGTAAAGTTTCTACCAAAACTCGTGTCACTGTATAACTAGTTCTCATTGTTAGAACCAAATAAGTAGCTAATTAATCTGCATCATGGATGAGTTGCCACATGCCACTTCATGGCCCCTTTTCATGAACTTTCTTTGAAAGAGTACATGTAAGGTATAATTATTTCTTAAGTTTTATGTTCTCATAGCTCACTCTCATCAGATTCTTCCCATATGACTTCTTGTTTGGGCAGTTGGAATGCCCCTACAATAGCGGCAAATAGTGATAGTCAACAATTGCTGTGTAAGGTGTTGGGATTCAGATGCACAATGGAACATGGATTTTAAAATTTTTAGGCATGCATCAACTATTGATTACATAAGGATCTGAATCTCAATCCCAAAATCACCTTGATGACATTCAATCAAACACAGAGAGATAGCAAATAAAATATAAAAGGGAAAAAGGGATACCTTTAAGGAGATACTGATTGCTCGCTGATTGACAGGTTTCTTAATTCACATCCACAAGATATCCAAGCATATGCCCTCTAACAGTGATCTACACAGGAACCAATCAAGAACTCTCCCCAAACAATTTTTCTTGAATCCCTTCTCAAGGAATCTGGCCTTTTCTTTCTTGATTTCCTTCTCAAGGAAATCAATACCTTTCTTTTCCAAGAATCTTTCTTGGATTCTTTCTCTCTTAACCAATAACCTTTCTTGGTTTCTTTCTTGATTTTTTTCTCAAAGAAATCAGCCTCTAAATTCTTGTTGCTGAATTCTTCTCAAGAATTCAGCATGCCCTTTCCAAGAACCTTTCTTGAATTCTATCTTCCTTTTATCAAGAAAACTTTTTGATTTCTTTTCTCCCTTTTCAAGAACCTTTCTTGAAGGAAATCAGCATGCCCCTTTCTTTCTTTTCCCTTGGCCAAGTACCCTTCTTGGCATGAAGGGAATACATCGTCCAATTCTTGGGCATGTGAGACTTTGACGCATGAGGAGGGAGAGGAGGCTTTTGGACGTTAAGACCCTCTTCACGTGTTCCCTTCTATTGCATACCCAACCCACTTCCCATGTTTCTTCAAGGCATGAACTCTTCACGTGATGGGATGTTGAAGGTGTGGATGATGGGGCGCTAAAATAAGGAGATGCAAGAAAAAAGAGAGCGCACAACCATGGAGGTGTGAGACTCTCTTCACATTTGTTGGTGCAGAATTCTGTCGATGCCGGAGAAGCTGGAGTCGAGGGGATCACGGCCGCCGTCGGAACCTGCAAGGAAAGTCTAAACCGGAGTTGGGGGTGCTTCGGCAAGACCCTCCGACGCTCAAGTCAGTACTCTGCTTCAACAGAAATGGAGCATTCGAATGAGATTTTAGCAGAGTTTAGAGATAGTACTTAGAACTTAGAGGAGAACATATCTGGGGGGTCTCTTTTATAGACGGGAGAGCGTAACCGATTGACAGCGACGTCCGTAACTGCCTGGTAGTGGGCCGTTCGAGTCCACGTGGAGTTTGTTACGGAGAGTAGTGGTGTTCGTTGTCGCGACTTGCCGAAGAGTGGTGGGGCCACGTGGAGTTTGTTACAGAGAGTGGAGTGGTGTCCGTTGTCGCGACTTGCGGGGAGTTCGGACCGGACGGCTGAATCTCGGTTGAGACGTCTGGTGGAGCGGAATAGCTCTCTGTCTCAGCAATCTAAGAGAAGCTCGGATGTTTCCGAAGTTGTTGACGGGTTAACAGTTGTTGGGTGCCTTAGGCGTTGATGCTGCAGACGGAAGTCATCTGCTGTAGAAGTCCGGACGGAAACTTTCTGTTGGAGAAATCTGGCTGGAGTCCGATCGCTAGAGAAGTCCGTTTGGAATTTGTGTGATGTAGAAGCTTGTCTGAAGACCGTCTGCTAGAGAGGTCCGGTTGCATGAGGAATCCGACAGAAAGTCGACCGATAGCAGAATTTGGAAGGCGCAATAGAAGGTTGACCGATAGAAGAGTCCGGAAGGTGTTGTGGAAGTTCGTCCGCTGGAGGAGTCTGGAGGACACTGAAAGGTCGACCGCTGGAGGGGTCCGGAGGGAATTTGTCCGTTGGAGGGGTCTGGTTGGCACTGTTGAAGTCCGGTTGGCGCTGTTGAAGGTTGATGGCTGGAGAGGTACGGAAGACACCGGAGACAGTCGGTCACTGTAGAAATCTGGTTGCTGGAGCCCGTCCGTTGTAGAAGTTTGTCTGGAATCCATCTGTTGTAGAAGTTCGGACGGAGTCCGATTCTTGTAGGAGTCCGGAAGGAGGCCGCTTACTGTAGAAGCTCGGATGGAGACCGGTTGTCGTGGAAGCTCGGATAGAGACCGCTTATTGTAGAAACTCGGATGAAGTCCACTTACCGTAGAAACTCGGATGAAGTCCGCTTGTAATAGAAGTTCGGACGGAATTCGCTTACTGTAGAAGCTTGGATGAAATTCGGAAGGCGGTCGACCACCGTAGAAACTTGGATGGAGTCTGGTTACTGTAGAAGTCCTGCTGCTGGAGAAGCTCGGACATTGACGAAGTCCGGAAGAAGCTCAGAGTAAAGTCGATCGTGACAGGAGGAAGTTTGGAAGAGATTCGGAGAGTAGTCGATCACTGTAGAAAATCGGCTGACAGTGAAGCCCAGAGAGCATTTAGAGCAGTCCGATAGACGACTGAAGGAGCTCATTATTGGAAAAGTTCGGAGGGTACGATAGGAGTTCGGACGGCTGGGGGAGTTTACAAAGACGCCGCACAAGGTCGGAAGCCGGAAGAGTCCTGGGAGGGTTGGCCTCTTACGAACTTCGGTTGGGGTTATTTTATACCCAACATTAGTCCTCCTACTTTCGAGTTCGGATTTCGAATGAATAAAGTACAGAGAAATTTTCATAGCCGAAGTTGCCCCCCTTGATTTTCGTACTCGATTGTTTCCAGATATGTTAGCGTTTGGCGCGCCGGTGCTGGAGTCTTTTCAAATCGAGGCGACTCGAAAAGATTTTTTCGGAAAACGTCGGACCTTCTGAAGCTGCTGCCGGTCTCCCTCCAGACGGGACCTCTTCAACTGCCGCAGTTGCCGTAACCGACCTTTCGGAGGCGTCGAGCTCCTCCACTTCTGCTTCAGAGGTCTGAGACTTCTAATTTTGTACTTTTTCTTTGTTACAACTTTTTTTTCTTTCTTTTGTACTTAAGAATTATTCAATCAATGAAATCGGATTCCTCTTTACAGAGAGCTCCTTTTTCTCCTACTTTTTTTTTCTTTTTTTTTTTTGCAATGATTTGCGTTGTGACGCTCTTGTTTCTCGACAACAATGCCCTGTCGAAGCTCTTCCCCTACCGCAGGGGATTCCTTTGAAGTCTATGATCCGGGATCTGAGAAGGAAAGTTCGTCACCTAACGAAGAAATCAAAGAAGATGGACGACGAACTTCATAGGCTGAGGAAGAGCCATTCGGAAGCCATCGTGGAGGTTACTCGCCTTCGGAACCTCCACAAAAAGGACTTCATGGATTATAGTCGGAAGAAGGCCAACTTCGAGAAGGAGCTTGAGGAACTCCAGAAATGCGCCAGCGATCGATCTTGGACTCAGGCCTCCAAGATCAGCTCCCTCGAGGTCGAGTTGGCGGCCGCATGGAAGAAGATCGGCCAATTGGAAGGGAGCTCGTCCTAGTTTCCAACTTAGGCTGACTACGGCTGGGACTGGTCGAAGAAATTCTCCGACCTCCGGAAGCAGCTACAGGATGCCGAGACGAATTACAACACTTACCGGGTCGGCTGGTGCGGGCAAATAGACAACTACAGAAGGAGGCTCAAGACGGCGACCGATGAGGTTGCTTGCCTTCAGAAGCAGTTGTCCGAAAGAGCCCAGGCCGTTTCGGTTCAAAGCTCCGACGAGCTCCGATCTTTGAGGGGGACCATGGAAGACTGTCCGTAGTCCTTGGGAAGGAGAAGGCCGAACTGCAGTGGCTAAAAATTCAGCTGGCCTATGAGCAGCAGGCGGTCAAGGATGCAGAAGCGGAGTCTTAATAATCAGATCTTTGACTTTGCTCATGTTAGGACGAGGTTCTCCTCCTGTTCCTAACATGGCTGTGGGGGCGCATAAGGGCCGTTGCGAGGGCCTCTCCCCCCATCCGATCTCTAAATAACCGGGCCTTCGTTTGTGTCGGGACGAGGTTCTCCTCTTGTTCTTGACACGCTTAGTTTCGATTGTCTGAAGGAGCTACTTCCTGTCGTTATAAGCTCATGCCAAAAGAAAAGATATACGAATATGAAATTTTTATTTAAGGCAAAGTTATCGGTAATACATTCATAAATTTTTCGAATTCCATGGTCGCGGAAGGTCCACTCCTCCGAGCTCTTTTAGATAGTATGTTTCGGATCGGACTACCTCCCTGACTTCATACGGACCTTCCCAGTTTGGGACAAATTTTCCTTGGTTCTGAGGTTGTGAAACAGTGGCTCGCCGAAGTACTAAGTCCCTCGCTCTGAAGGCTTTGCTCTTGACCCGGGAGTTGTAGTAGCGGGCTGCTTTCTGCTTGTAAGTTGCCATCCGAACTTGAGCTGTCTCTCGCTTTTCTTCTAACAAATCGAGGTTGGCCTTGAGATCCTGTGAGTTGCGCTGCTCGTCGAATGCTACGACTCGCGCCGACGGAAGCTTGAGTTCAATCGGGATAACGGCTTCTGTTCCGAAGGCTAAGGCAAAGGGGGTCTCTCCCATGGGCAGTCTTTGGGTAGTTCGGTATGCCTATAACATATGATAAAGCTCGTCTGCCCAAGTTCTCTTTGCTTTTTCAAGTCTTGCCTTGATTCCTTGCAACAGAGTCCTTGCTTTCAAGTCTTGCCTTGATTCCTTGCAACAGAGTCCTTGCTCCATCGAACTCTGCGGTCCGGGCTTCTCTGCCTACGAGCTCGGGGGGGAGTTCGGACACGCTTGTGTCCGGGGAGAGTTCGAGAACGTGGTCGAGCTTCACTCGGCCCTTTTTCAGCTGCGGGTTTACTGGAGTCACCCACTTGTCACTCTTTCGCGGCCTCCTCGTCCTTCAGCTTGAAGGCTTCCTCTGCTCGGGCATATCCTTCGGCCTGAGCCAGCAAATCAGCGAAGTCCCTGGGATACTTCTTTTCTAGGAAAAACAGAAGGTCATTCTTTTGAAGACCGCTCTTCAGGGCGGCCATTGCAACTGATTGGTCCAAGTTCCGGACCTCCAATGCGGCGGCGTTAAAACGGTTGACATAAGTTCGGATGGATTCTCCTTCCTTTTGCTTGATGTTGATGAGGGACTCCGAACCTCTCTGGGGACGTCGGCTGCTGACGAAATGAGCCGCAAACTGGTGGCTCATTTGATCAAAGGAGAAGATAGTATCCGGCTTCAGTGTTGAGTACCAATTTTTTGCTGCTCCCTTCAAGGTAGATGGAAAAGCTCGGCACAGGATGGCGTCTGGCACGCCATAGAGCAGCATCATTGTCCGAAAGGCCTCCAGATGGTCAACCGGATCCGAGGTCCCGTCGTAGCTCTCAAATTGGGAGAGCTTGAAGTTCGGCGGGGTCGGTTCCTGCATAATCTTTTGAGAAAAAGAAGGGTCAGTACAGACATCCTCACCGTAAGCAAGGGGAGCATGGCGGAGCTCTTCGATCCGTCGGTTCATCTCTTGGAACCTTTGATCTAGGAGATCCTCTCGATCGCGAATCTCGAGGGTCTTCTGAGAGAACGGAGGTAGGGACCCTCCGGGGGTGGAATCGTGATTAGACAGAGGGCTTTCCGCCCTCTGCTTCTCCTTTCCGGGGGATACAGGGCGATTGACCCAAGTGGGCCGCCCGATCGTCGGATTTTGGAACTCCGGCGATGCTCTTTCCAGCCGCACAGATACCTGCGGCGGCTGCTGCTGCTGCATGGCCTGCACCGCTTCGGTGAGGTCCCTGACCTGCTGAACCAGCAGGTTGAACTGCTCCATGCCGACTGCTGTTGCCGGAGGAGCCTGAAAAACTGGAGATGAGGTCGGAGCTGGCGGATCTCGCTGAGATCTGGTCATGGAGGCCGTAGATCGCCTGGTGGATGCCTTTTGGGGAGGCATCAGGTTGGGATCTGGTCGGAGAAGAAGAAGATGTCGAAGAAGATGACTGGAGACAGGCCCGTTGAGTACTCTTTTAAGAACAAGGGTCCTACGAAGTACAGGCCCTTCTTCTAGCGTCAATTCTGTTGGTGCAGAATTCCATCGATGCCGGAAAAGCTGGAGTCGAGGGGATCACGGCCGCCGTCGGGATCTGCAAGGAAAGTCTAAATCGGAGTTGGGGGTGCTCCGGCAAGATCCTTCGATGCTCAAGTCAGTACTCTGCTTCAATAGAAATGGAGCACTCGAATGGAATTTTAGCAGAGTTTAGAGATAGTACTTAAAGCTTAGAGGAGAACGTATTTGGGGGTCTCTTTTATAGACGGGAGAGCGTAACCGATTGACAGCGACGTCGTAACTGCCTGGTAGTGGGCCGTTCGGGGCCACGTGGAGTTTGTTACGGAGAGTAGTGGTGTTCGTTATCGCGACTTGCCGGAGAGTGGTGGGGCCACGTGGAGTTTGTTACAGAGAGTGGAGTGGTGTCCATTATCGCGACTTGTCGGAGAGTTCGGGCCGGACGGCTGAAGCTCGGTTGGGACGTCTGGTGGAGCAGAATAGCTCTCTATCTCAGCAATCTAAGAGAAGCTTGGATGTTTCCGAGGTTGCTGATGGGTTAACTGTTGTTGGGTGCCTTAGGCGTTGATGCTGCAGACGGAAGTCATCTGCTGTACAAGCCTGGACGAAAATTTTCTGTTGGAGAAATCCAGTTGGAGTCCGATTGTTAAAGAAGTCCGTTTGGAATTTGTCTGATGTAGAAGTTTGTCTGAAGACTGTCCGCTGGAGAGGTCCGGTTGCTTGAGGAATCCGGCAGAAGGTCGACCGATAGTGAAATTTGGAAGGCGCTATAGAAGGTTGACCGATAGAAGAATCCGGAAGGCGTTGTAGAAGTTCGTCCGCTGGAGGAGTCTGGAGGACACTGTGGAAGGTCGATCGCTGGAGGGGTCAGGAGGAAATTTGTCCGTTGGAGGGATCTGGTTGGCACTGTTGAAGTCCGGTTGGCGCTATTGAAAGTTGATGGCTGGAGAGGTACGGAAGACACCGGAGACAGTCGGTCACTGTAGAAATCCGGCTGCTGGAGTTCGTCCGTTGTAGAAGTTCGTCTGGAATCCATCCACTGTAGAAGTTCGGACGGAATCCGGAAGGAGTTCGCTTACTGTAGAAGTTCGGATGAAGACTGGTTGCCGTGGAAGTCCGGATGGAGACCGCTTATTGTAGAAGCTCGGATGAAGTCCACTTACCGTAGAAATTCGGATGAAGTCCGTTTGCAATAGAAGTTCGGACGGAATTCGCTTACTGTAGAAGCTCGGATAAAATTCGGAAGGTGGTCGACCACCGTAGAAACTTGGATAGAGTTTGGTTACTGTAGAAGTCTTGCTGTTGGAGAAGCCCGGACATTGACGAAGTCCGGAAGAAGCTCGGAGTAAAGTCGATCGTGATAGGAGGAAGTTTGGAAGAGATTCGGAGAGTAGTCGATCACTGTAGAAAATTGGCTGATAGTGAAGCCCAAAGAGCATTTGGAGCAGTTCGATAGACGACTGAAGGAGCTCATTATTGGAGAAGTCTGGAGGGTACGGTAGGAGTTCGGACGGCCGGGGGAGTTCAGAAAGACGCCGCACAAGGTCGAAAGCCGGAAGAGTTCTGGGAGGGTTGGCCTCTTACGAACTTCGGCTGGGGTTATTTTATACCCAACAACATTAAATCCTCTTAAGGCATTATTCCTTCTAGGTGTCAGCCCTTTTAATAGGTTGAGAAATAGGTTGGCTCAACTCCTAATCCAATTAAGAGTCCAACTTGATGGGGATTCATGGGTCTAAATATATGCTAGACGTTTGACCTAAACTCATAAGGATTTCAACCAAATCCTTATTGAATTAGAACTTCTTAAGCCTAATCAAAAAATTCTTGACTAATTTTTTTTTGTGTGTGATCTATTGGGTTCAACATCTAGCCAGTAGTAAATCCAAGCTTGTGTCAACCTAATCTAATTAGGTTCAAGACATATTAAGCTCGTGTGTTACAATTAATTAGAACTCTTTTAATTAATTACTGAATTAAACTTTTTAATTTATGAGAACCTATAAGTCAAGATTGACGTCTCGCAATATGTTATGGCTATTCAGAAGATGTGAAATTTTGATAGAATATCAAAATATCCTTCCGTGGTGAGTTACTATGTAATTCAATCCTTCGATCATACAACATTCCCAAAAAGTCATGAGTATGGAATCATGTCAAATCCAAATACCTATTCATATGTATTTTGATTTGATGATGATGACTCGGTTGATAAAATATTAGAAATGTTTTCTAATTTTCATCCTACTTTGGCCAAAGACTTTCTGAGTCATCATCTTTTGAGATCACATAGGATATTCTCCTCTTATAAGGAGTGACCGATTTTTTGTTGACTATTCACAACTTTTATGCATACTTCACTATACTCAGAACATTCCAGACATGTCTCAGAAAGTCATGCTAGAGTATGAATCAAAGTATAGACTATATGCATAAGGTATCATGGTGATCTCAGGTTTAAGGATCACTTGTACCACTTTCACTGGAGAATCATCTTTTGGCATGCTAATAAGGCTCCATCAGATATTCTTTCTGTGGATCAGTTCAGTGAACTCATTCTTTAATGAGTACTCACATTTTTGTATTAGTGTCTCCACAAGTGATTGTAAGATCAATCACCTTCTCCATTGAGCATATATAAGATGTGTCAGTCTTATCGGTATTATCGATTCCCAACTCGATGATCCTACGACTGGGAACGTTTAATATCGAAGCTATTGAGGTTTTAGGTCTCACTGACATGATTTCATCATTGTCCTAATCTATGGCGTTCGTCATAATCTTAATCAAATCATAAATGAAATAATGAGATGCAGTATATGATGAAACACAATGTTTCATATTATTTAATGAATAATCATGTCATGTATATGAGTAGGAAGATCACTAAAAAAAGTTTTATCGTATTATCCATGCGATTGGCTTGTAGGACATTATTCTTTCATCAGGTTCTAGTTGTGGTTTCTGTATCTATTCCTCTCCTGTCTTTTTCTTCCCTTTCTCATTCTCTCTTCTTGCCTTCCCTCTCAATCCTTCCTCGCCTTTCTATTTATTAATTTGATGTGCTGGCATATTTTCCAACATGGACAGATAGTTTGTGTAGCGTTGCTTCTCCCAAATCAGAGTCACCTTATGCACAAAGCATTCTTCCATCACAATAACAGAATTAGGTAATGTGCTTATGTTTGTTGGCCTTAGCTAGTAGCAAATTATCACGCATAGGCTCTTATCACCTTATCAATACATTTTGCCTGATGTCTAAACTTTTTTCTTACATTGTTCTTTGATTTTGGTTTGTATAGAGCCACAAACAAATCATATATATCAGCTTTCTATATCTGTAGTTACAATCATATAAGTGATGGGCTCGACCTTAGCTACAAATATGATTAGTTCGTGCTTGAGATTAGAATCTTATTTCGCACATAATAACCCAATATTATATATTCATTGATTCTGGTATATTACTCAAGAATCCTAATGACATCCCATATTAGTAATTTAAAATATTCTCATACTCATGGGCATCATAGTTTCATCACAAAGGAAAAAAAGTGAGAATGGTGAATGTGGCAACATGAATGGCTTATGGGGTTTATTACAACAACTCAAGTCAAACATGAGAAGATAGTGCATTTGTAGCTATAAAAACTATATTTGATATGCTCGTGTGTTATTTCGTGCCAGGCCCGAAAAGACATAGCAAAGAGAGAAGGGTAGATGGAGAATTGGAGAGGAAAAGAGAGGGTGAGGGAGGGGAGGGAGAGGGCGGGGAGGCCGAAGGTGGTCGTCAAAGGACCGTGAGGGCCTCGGATGACCGGAGGAGTAGACGAGTATGAGAATCAGAGAGAGAAAGAGAGAGGATGGAGGGAAGGAGAGGGAGAGGACGGACAGCTGTCAGCCAGCCAGTCTTCTCTATCTCCTTCCCTCCCCCCTCACTCTCTTCCTCTCTCCAGGAGAAGGCAGAGCTCTAGTGGCCTTGGCAGTCCTCTGGCAGGCTCCGACGGCCTCCTTGGCCTTTCCCTCTCCTTTCTTCCCCTCTCTTCCCCCCTCTTTCCTTCTTCCTCTCCCCATCCTTGCTAGTGTCTCATTTTGAATGCTGGAGCCACGTCGGTCAGCTGTTGATATGGTTCGGCATGCTCGAACTTGGTGGATGGATGTATGTGTCCATATATGTATATATTGTTGGACAAATACATGTATGTATCCGTAGATGCATGTATGCTTTATGTTTGTATCATGCACGTGTCTGTCCATGTATGGATGGATGGATGCATGCACGTATGTATGGATGGACGCATGCATGCTTGTATGTATGTATGTATAAATGATGCTTGTGGTCTCAAACACAATGTACTTGTACTCATATTTGTAATCTAAAATATTCTTCAATACTTGTAATTGTCTTCTGCCTAGAGTAATGGGAGCTTTGGAACTCCACATATGTTGGGTCATTGCATTATGGACCTATGTGAATGGATTGCACTATCAAAAGTAGTTTGTTACTTTGTAATGAAAAGGTTTTGGAGGCAATGTTTTTACGATAACCTATACTACTTCTCTAAGAACAATGTTATTCACAAAAGATATTCTTTCAAAAGTGGTTTCTTGTTGAAAGGTCTTGGAACCAACT